>NC_052047.1:129839458-130208070 GCF_903992535.2 Arvicola amphibius
TGGCCTTCTACTGACAGAGGAAGGAAGAGACCCAACCACATGGGGAGTACAGTGGCTGGCGTGCTCAGGATCTGACTTGGTTGGGAGGTCAAGGAACCACCCAGTAGGAGGTGCGACCCCAAGGCCTGAAAGGTAAGTGTTTGCTGGAAGGGGCGGGATTGGAAGAGCTTTCCAGCCAGAGGCATGGCAGCGGCTCAGTGACAGAAGCCCAGGCAGCTTTAATGTTTGGTTTTTTAATTTTTTTTTTAAATTGTGTTCACACACCCCATGCTGGCCTCAAACTCACTGTATAGCTGAGGATGGCCCTGAACACCTGACCTTTCTACTGAGATTATGGCTCAACTTCAGTGTTAAAAATTAGGAAGAAGTGCTGGCAGTGGTGGCGTACGCCTTTAATCCCAGCACTCAGGAGGCAGAGGCAGGTGGATCTCTGTGAGTTTGAGGCCGGCCTGGTCTATGGAACTAGTTCCAGAACAGCCAGGGCTACACAGAGAATCCCTGTCTCAAAAAAACCAATAAAACAAAACGAAAGTTAGGTAGAGAATTCCGGGGAGAAGGGCAAGAGAAGTGGGCAGGAGCCACATGGACAGGTCCTTGTCTGCAGTGCTGAAGAACTTCGTGGATGAGCTCTACAGGTAAAGACAGGGAGCATGGTTCCGGAAGGACCAGAGGACACGGCAGCATGGGGCCCGTGGGGCCCAAGGGACCAGAGGGCAGTGGCAGTGTGGGGCCCAAGGGACCAGAGGGCAGTGGCAGTGTGGGGCCCAAGGGACCAGAGGACACGGCAGCATGGTGCCCGAGGGACGGGAGGACAATGGCAGCATGGTGCCCGAGGGACCGGAGGACACGGCAGCGTGGGGCCCGAGGGACCAGAAAACAGCTATTACCAGAACTGAGTGAGAGGTAAGGCAGATGGGCCAGCAGCCTGAGGCCACACAAGGGACCAACACTAAAGGGGAAGAATTAACAGCTCCAAACTTCATCCACATAGGAGTAGCCAGTATCCCTAGGCGCTTAGTGATAAGCTCTCTGGGAAGCACACTCTATGTTTCAGAATTCCTACTTTCAATGGCAGTCAGGAGTCTAGATTTTTAATTGTCAACACAGTCAAGATTATATATACCAAGCAAATCCTATACTCATAGGCCTAAAAGTCAAAGCACTTCAGTATTGCTTTGGGAGCTTTCAGTACGCAAGTCCGAGGCATGGGGAGCCATGAAGGTGTCCAGACAGAGTAGTAGTAGACCACTCTGAGGTTTAATAAACATTGATTAGACTGGCAAAATGACTCAGTAGATAAAGGCATCACCTCTAAGCCAGCATTTTTCAACCTGTGGGTCACAACCTCTTTAGGGGTCGTACAACCCTTTCAAAGGGGTTGCCTAAGACCACCAGAGAACATAGATATTTACATTATGATTCATAACAGTAGGAAAATTACAGTTATGAAATAGCAACAAAAATAATTTTATGGTTGGGGTCACCACAGCACAAACTGCATTAAAGGGTGGCAGCCTTAGGAAGGTGAGGAACACTGCACTAAGCCCGAGGACCTGAGTTCTATCCCCAGAACCCCTGTGGAGGAAGGACACCCCCAAAAGCTGTCGCCTGATCTCCACTTGCATACTGTGGCATTGCACACACACACACGCACACACACATGCACGCACACACGCACACACACACTCACACACACACTATTAAATGCAGAGATGGTGATGTTTCAACAAGTGATGGTGCTTGCCACCAAACCTGATGACCTGAGTTCCGTCCTGGGTACCCACGTGGTGGAAGGAGAAAACCGTCTCCTTCAGGCAGTCCCCTGACCTTCATGGTATACCGTCCTGGGTACCCAATGTCCAGGCTGCCCCCTGACCTCCATGGTGTACCGTCCTGGGTACCCAATGTCCAGGCTGCCCCCTGACCTCCATGGTGTACCGTCCTGGGCACACACATGTCCAGGCTGCCCCCTGACCTCCATGGTGTACAGTCCTGGGCACACACATGTCCGGGCTGCCCCCTGACCTCCACTGGCATACACAGCACATGTGCACATGATAGCACGTGCACAACACATAAATGTAAACACATCAACTGTAACGACAATCTGCTAATGTCCCCCAGTCTGAGTGCTAGACATATGCTCGCCCTGCCATGAGGCTGGCTTCACATGAACTCACTTCCCATGTTCACTTCTCCCTTCAGCTCCAGCGACACCGACCTCGCTGCCCGGCACATCCTCGCTCAGGGTTGTCACACTGGCCGTTCCCTCTGCCCACGACACTAGACAGTATTTCCACAGACCTTCACAAGCTTTAGAGCCTCATCTCCTCCGGGGTCTTCTTCAAACACTGCCCTGGCAGTGCCCCTTCTGACCTCTCTGTTTAAAACTGCAACTGCTTCTTTCTCCCCTCTCTCTGCAAACGCTTTCTAAAGCACCCCACAAGCCACACACAATACTCCAATCAGCCACAAGCAGCATGTATACCTGTCCCACAAGACTGTATCACCTGGGGACATTACAGCTTTCTCACTTTGTGTTCACACACTCTACAATGCCACACAGCAATGAAAATGCCCAAGATGCACTTGTCCAGACGCCTCCTCTTCCTTATGGGACGATGCGTGTCTTTCTGACTTCATACCAGGCCTTGCAATGCTCTGGGCAGGCTCCCTGAGGGCAGGGTTTTTTCTTTTTGTTAGCATTACACCCCCAGAGCCCAGAACAGTGCCAGGAGACAGTAAGTACACCGTAGCTCCGTGTCACCGAATCGGGAGACTCATCTGCCCTCACGGAGCATCAGGCTGATGTCGAGTCTCCGGCTGACCATACCATTGCAAGGCCCTCAGACTGGAAGGTCAAAGGGCAAGAGGATACCACGATGGTGAAGCCAAGGTTTGAAAGACAAGGGGAACCTGACAGGGGAGCGGAGAGGAAGGGATTGTGGCATAGCAAACAGAGGAAGTGAAGCCTCAGAGGTGAGACCGTGATTCACGGCATCTGGTGTGCAGCAGCAGGGACTGCATCCTGCATGGAAGGAGCCAGACAAGAAGGCTTGCCGGGGTGGCACCGTGAACAGATGTGGACCTGTGAAGGGCTGCCCACTGCACAGCAGAGACACTCGGGCCAAAGGGGGCAAGAATGAAGCAAGAAACCCAGGAAGCTGCTGAGCATCTTTCCCGGCACTTACAGAAAGCAGAGCAAGGCTGCGGACGTGGCTTGGCATGCACGAACCCCAGATCCAATCCTCAGCACTGCAGGGAACCAAGCATGGTGGCGCACACGGTGATCTAAGACCTGAGGCTTACATCCTAGACTACTGTGTTAACTCTTTCTGTTAACTTGACCACAACCAGAATCAGCAAAATTCAAGCAGGGGCACCAGTGGCCGAGTTTTCCTCACTGGATCATTTAAAGTGGGAAGATCCACCCTAAACCCAGGTCATGCCTTCTGCTGGCAGCCAATGTGAAGAACATGGGATGAAGCTTCTGCTTCCTGCCCTCACTCTCCCTAGCAAGGTCATCCCTTCACTGATGTTAGAGCCTCCGGGTTCCCAGTGTCTACTGAAGACCAGCTGAGACATCCAGCCACATGGGATGCCAACTATTGGATCCCTGGATCTTTCTGGCAGGAGACAGCCATTGTTGGACTAGTCAGCCCTTACCCTGGAAACCGCAGTAATAGATTCCTTTTATATATATATCTGTCCACCCTCTGGAGAACTGACTAACACAGCCTGTGGAAACGGGGCGGTTGGTCTGGAGCAACAGAAGTATAAGGATGAATGTTTTAAGTATCTGGAACAAGCTTTCCAGTTTGCTGAGTTAAAGAAAACTCTGCTAGAAGCATGAACAGTAAAAAACCATTTATGAACTCTTTGACAAATTATCAGGTGGTACAAATGCATTGATTATCCTGACTCATCTGATTGTAAAAAGAAGGAAATTTAGCGACTCTATATGTAAAACTTGGACAGTTTGGAGAAAAAGGGAAAATAATGACGCTGGTTGGTTGTTCCTAGCAACTCTGCATAAACTAACAACGGAGAAGAATGAGCTCCATGATAAAACTGATCAGCTTCTTAGAATCTCAGGATAAGCTGATGAAGAGAAACAACAAACTCGGTGATAAAATTGACCGGCTGCTTCTGAAGCCCATAAACACTCTGAAGGTCCCCAGTGTGTCCTGGAAGACAGTCTGCTCTCCAAGAGCCACAGAGCTCACACTGCAGAAAACCACGACAAAGCCCCCGTTGTAAGACTAGCCGGATTACAGCGGAAATGCAAGACCAAGCCTCGGAGGGTCAGTGGTCATAGTCAGGACATCAGCTGGTAAAGAATGGATCCTGTAACTCTCAGGGGGTGTGTGAGAGGCCCCTACTGAGGCTGAAAGCCTTGAACCTTCAGATTTTCAAGGGTTTGCTCTCACCTGAAGAAGTCTGTCCACTCTCAGAAGATGCAACCCCGCCTCCACCCCCTCCCAGAAACACTGCCTTTTCTGCCTTTGCCTGAGCATATCCATCCTTCATTGTCAGCTAAACCAGCCGCGACCTTCCCTGAAAGAAATGCCAGGCAAGAGAACACTGATATCCCTCAGGAGCCACTAATAATATGACTTAAGACCTATGACTTAAGGTCAGGCAGGCTCCTCAATGGGAGCTGGGAAGTGTAGTCCATGGAGAGATGAGCTGCACTAGAAAAGAGCAGGGGAGTCTGCTAATACAGTCAAGCAGTAGTCTGGGGAACACGTGTGGGAATGGATTATAAGGGTGTGGGAAAATAGTGGAAGGCACATAAAACTGGATTTCTGGGGTGGGTGGGCGGAGAGATGTTTCAGTAGTTAAAAGCACTGACAGCTCTTCGAGAAGACCCAAAATTGATTCCCAGAATCCACGTGGCAGCTCACAACTGGAACTCACACATGTGGTACACAGATTAGATAGCTAGATGACAGGCAGGCAGGCAGGCAGGCAGGCAGGCAGACAGACAGACAGACAGATAGATGTGTATATGCATATGTGTATGTGGGGGGCAAAACACCAATATACATAAATAAAAAAAAAAAACTGGATCAGGCTGAGTTTATTGATATGGGACGACTGAGTGGAAATTCTAGGTTTAATATGGAAGCTCGCACAGTTATAAAAGGCATGACGGTGCACACCTTTAATCCCACAACTCAGGAGGTAGAGGAAGTTGGAGCTTTGAGTTTGAGGCCAGCCTTGTCTGTAAAGTGAGTTTCCAGACAATCAGGGTTACACAGAGAAACCCCATCTCAAGAAACAAAATAAACAAAACAAAAGGTACTTTGGTAGTTCAAATAAGAATGGTCTCCATGGGCTCATATATTTGAACGCTTAGCCCCCAGTTGGTAAACTGTCTGAAGATTAGGAGGGGTGGCCTTGTTGGAGGAGGTGTGCCACTGGGGATGGGCTTGAAGGTTTGCCCACCACATCACACTCTATATCCCCCACCTGCCCGAAGACCAGGATGTAGTAGCTCTCAGCTACTTCTCCAGCACCGTGCTCCCTGCTGGGGTGAGAATGGACTAACCCTCTGAAACAGTAAGCGAGACTCCAATTAAATGCTTTCATTTCTAAAGAGTTGCCGTGGTCACGGAGTCCCCTCACAGCAATGGAACGGTGTCTAAATTGCCTTCACATGTATTCATCCTATCAGTTCTGCTCCTCTAAAGAACCCTGACTAATAAAGCTACATCGTAACAGGATGGAGACTTAGGACATGCTGGCTCAGGAAAGGGGACTAGGGACGGGAACATTGATGGGCACAGGAAATGAAAGGATCGGTGGGTAAGAAAATGAAGCCCACGGGACATTTCAGGGGTTGTGTGGGGCCCACGTGGATAACTGAGTCCATGAAAAGCCTGAGAAAGCTTGGGAAAGAATAAAGCATGTTTTCTTGGTAGCGGCAAATTCCCAGGTCTGCTCTGCTTGCTAGAGGCAAGCAAGCGCTCTCATCTAAGAGAGGCTTCCTGACTCAGCTTTAGCTGCAAAACCTTGCAGCTCTTTAAAGAGGTCCTGCCAAGAAAAACTTAAATAGTGTTGATAAAAAGCGGACCGCGTGCTTTTTGGTTTTCAGCCGTAGCAGGAAAAAAAGCTGCACCATTTTAAAATGCCAGCTTTCTGGGCCATCCTGCCAGGGCAAACTCTGATTCTTTCAAGCAGGCGGTCCTGACTATGGAGCTTTTTAGTGTTGTTTAACACTTGCAGCTTGCTTGCTGGCAAGGACCTTGAAACGCCATAGAGTTGTGGCAATAAAAATGGCTACAGTCGGTACCCCAGCCATGAGGCTGAAATCTTAGAAAGCTAAGGAATGGGCTGGATCTAGCCATAAAAGCCATGGCTTTAATCCTCTCCTTAAAGACTCACGTAGTCAGAAAAAAAGAGATTCAAAGAAAAGAAAGCACCTCTAAATGGTTTACAGTGTGTTAAAAATATATACAGGCTTAAAAGAAAAAAAAAGGTTAAAGTTCTTAAAAAAAGAAAGAAAGAGAGTAGTTGGGTGTGGTGGTACACACCTTTAATCCCAACACTTGAGAGGCAGAGGTAGATTGACCTCTGTGACTTCAAGGGGCAGAGGTAGACTGACTTCTGTGACTTCAAGGTATGGTAGCACACGCCTTTAATCCCAATGCGTGTGAGGCAGAGGCAGACAAACCTCTGTAAACTCAAAGTGTGGTGGCAGACACACCTTTAATCCCAGCACTGGGGAAGCAGAGACAGACGGATCTCTGAGTTCAAGGATAGCCTGGTCTACAGAGGGAGTTCCAGGACAAAGATACACAGAGAACCTGTCTCAAAAAGCCAAAAGTTAAAAGTAAAAATAAAACAAATACAGGTTAAAGTAAAGCCACATAAAGATGGAAAATACAAAGAGAATCTTGATACTGTATGTTATTATGCTCTCTTTGAATTGTTTAAATGCTGAGGAAGGAGCAACAGTTGCTAAAAGATATTTGCTTATAAATGCTGCAGAATTAATCCAAGATAGGTATTTTGAAAATACCTTGGCTTCAAAATTGAAGTCAAAAGGTATGTTACTTTGGAGAAGAGGATTTGCTTTTGTTTCCACAGAAAATGAGAGGCTATGGATTATTCTGAAATAAGAAAAATCCAGTTTCATCAAGGAAGACCACCTGAGAAGTCTCTGGTAGGAACATATGGCCCGGATGTCTGAGTTCTACATTCAGAACAGATTCAAGATGCTGCCTGAGACGACCAAGACTCACAGGATACTCTACTTGGGACTTGATTATAACTCTAAATTTTCTTTAGGTCCCATAAGATTATCAGCGCCCCCAACCAGCAGGAAGTAGCCTGGAAAACTACACCCACATTCCCGAAATCCATCCAGATTCACAAGCCCAGGGATAAGCAGGGAAGAAGAGGGAGCCACAGTATGAGAGCCCCCAGAAAGTGCACATGGAGAGGGAAGGGGAGGCACAGCATCACAGCTGGATGTCACCAGAGGGTGTGAGTGTTGGCAACAGAGAAATAGGAGCCCAAAGGCTTAGGACAGCATCCAAGGCCTGTGACCAGGAGAGGAAAAGAGATGGGAAGACTGGACTTGAATCTTTTAAGGCCACTCAGAAATGGATACCTGCTATAGAGCCAGAACCTGCCCATGATAGGCAGGTTTCTTTCTTTTTTTTTTTTTTTTTTTTTTTCGAGACAGGGTTTCTCAGTAGTTTCTAGAGCCTGTCCTGGAACTAGCTCTTGTAGACCAGGCTGGCCTCGAACTCAGAGATCTGCCTGCCTCTGCCTCCCGAGTGCTGGGATTAAAGGCGTGCGCCACCACCGCCCGGCTGATAGGCAGGTTTCTGGTACCTGCCCTACACCTTGGTATATCCCTATCTTATATGGAATGATGAGGGAAAAAAAAAACCAGTTATTTATTGAGCTTTAACTGTGCACTTTAACTGTGCACTTGAACTGCGCTCTCTCTCCATGAATTTCCTCATTCAATTCTTAGAATAGTTTCACCAGGCCCACATTATCCCTGTGCCCATTTTACAGATCACAAAACAATGCAGATAAGAACAAAGAGGTCACGCTGAGAACGACTGCATGGGCTGAGAAAAGGCAGTAGTCAAGAGCACTGGCTGTTCTTCCAGAGGACTCGGGTTCCCGGTGTTATTCTTTTGGTCCCCGTCCCTTTCCACGCCCACTCCCAGCGACCTCTGGTCTCTTGGAGTCATCCTCAATCTTTTCCCTCTCTCTCTTCTCACTGCCCCCTTTTGCGTGTGCACACATGCCTCTCTCTCTCTCTCTCTCTCTCTCTCTCTCTCTCTCTCTCCATCTCTCCCTCTCTCCTTTAATAAAGCTTTATGTCTATTTTCTGTGTCTGTGCCGTTAACCCGCCGCTGCATCGCCTGTTCACCCGCCGCCCTGGTCACACGTGTTCCACAAGTCTCCGCGCAGCTACGTGCAGCTGCCCAGCTACTAAGTCTTTAAGAACAAAATTGAACAAAACCCGGTACCTACACAGTGGCTCACAGTCCTCTGTGACCTCAGCTCCAGTGTATTTGACACTCTGGCTTCCAAAGGCACCTGAACTCATGTGCACATATCCACATGTAAACACACACATACACACACCTCTATAGATTAATTAAAAATAATAATTCTTTAAAAAATGGGACTGGAGCCAGGTGGTGGTGGTACACGCTTTAAATCCCAGCATTTCGGAGGCAGAGACAGGCAGATCTCTGTGAGTTTGATGCCAAAGCTACAGAGAAACCCTGTCTTGAAAACAAAAAAAGGGTAGAGAGATAACACAGTGGTTAAGAGCACTGGCTGCTCTTCCAGAGGACTCAAATTCCACTCCCAGCACCCACACGGCAGCTAGAAACTTTAACTCCAGTTTTAGGGGATCTGCCAGCCACTTCCAGTCACCTCAGGCGCTGCACACACACTCGGTGATGGACATGCTTAGGCATACATGCAGGCCAAACACCTGCACACATAAAATTAAAAATAAGAAACTGAAAACAGACAGTGAAATTCAAACCCAGAACTTGAACTTTACAAGGCACTTTACAGTTTGTAGAGCATGACTTCATAGTGTCACCTCGGGAAATAATGAGATGACTCACACACCCAGAAAATTGCTGAGATTACCTTATCCTGATTATTGACCCCCCAGAGATGTCCATCCTAAGCCCCAGCATGTGACTTTACATGACAATGGGATTTTCAGATGGACTAAGTCCAAGATGGGGGGCTGACCCTGTATACCTGGGAAGGCCAACATGATCGTAGGGCACATGAGCAGCAGAAGGGCCAGAGAAAGAGATACAATGACAGAAGCAGAAAGGCAGAACGGTTAGGTGGGGTGGAAGAGAGGACAAAGCCACAGTCTGAATCCATTCCTGAATGCAAGTAGCTTCTAGAAGCTGCAAAAGCCAAATTTTCCTGGAGAGCCTACCACAGGAGCCTGTCCACTCCTGACTCCGGCCCAGCGACACTGATCTTGGACTTCTGACCTTCAGACTGATGACACTGTGAATCCCTGGGGCACCAAGCCAGTCTCTTTGGTCATTTGTTTCTCCAGCAATAGGAACGCACACAATCGCAACCCTGCTGTGGCCTTCCTAGCCTGTCCCAGCTTCACTATCACTATAACAGACACTGTGACATTTTTAAAAGATTCTTTCCTAAACCTCAATCTCTCCTTTTGTTAAAAATTAAAACAGGGCTACCTCACCTGACCCTGCTTCTCTGACAAGTACAGACTAAGGAGTGCTTGTTTGGTTGAAGTTTCTCACGGGGGCGCTGACCAGGGATGGGGTGGAGTAGGGGTGGGGTGGGGGTGCAGCCTAGTCATTACCCCATTTGTCCAGTGAACACAGTAAGAGTCAGAGAGTAGAAACCTAGAGCCACACAGACAACGACAGAGGAACTTGTAGGCAGAAACTGCCTTTTCAATTCCTGACTTCTCAGACCCAAATAATCACACAGAAACTATATTAATTACAACACTATTCGGCCAATAGCTTAGGTGTCTTTCTAGCTAGCGCTTATATCTTAAATTAACCCATTTCTATTATTATATATTTTACCATGAGGCTCGTGATTTGTTACCTCTTTTTTCTTGGGCAGCTACATGCCGTCTCCCTGACTCCGCCGACTTTCTATTTCTCTGTTCGGATTTCCTGCCTGACTTTGCTCTGCTAAGCCACTGGCCAAAATGACTTTATTCATTAACTAATGGTAATAAAACATATTCACAGCATACAGACGGGAATATTCCCACATCATTTCCCCTTTTCTGTCTAAATAAAAAGGAAGGTTTTAACTTTAACATAGTAAAATAACATATATACAAAACAGTTATCAAGCAAGAATTATAATTACAATATTTAGTGTATTTACATTTGGTAAATTAAGGAAAATACTCTATTATCTATCCTATCTTTGTGAGTCTAAAGTTTTATATCTAATTTATCTTTTATCATAACTAAGAAAAACTATAACTATCTGTCTTCAACTCTTCAAAGACCCCAGAACATAATGTTACCTAAGTAAATAGGAAGTACATTGTAAGAACTTCCAAAACCCTAGAATTAACAGAGACATCTCGCTGCCTGGACAGTCAGGAACTCAGAATCCTCCTGCCTCAGTCTCCTGATTACAAGTGTATGCCACCATGCCCAGCCTGTCATTTACTCATTCATTCATGAAGCATTTGCTAGGCTTATTCTATTCCCAGTGCTAAGCTGGGCGTGGCTGGGAACCTACTTCTGTTTTTGAGATGCCTGCAGCCAAAAGGACAGAAACGCAGACTCATGGTCCCCAAACAGCCAGATAAAGGCTAAGACAAAGAGCAGGAAGCTTAAAGGGCTATGGGAACTCAAAGGAGATGACGTTGATGGAGCCTAGAACCAGGGAAGGCATCTAAGAGGGGTGACAATTGCACAAGAGACGAGAGGACTCAGCACAGAAGTTTGGCCCTAGAGTTTCCCATGGAAGAGGAGGTTCCCTAGAGACAGGATGCCTTAGCTTCCTGAGGGCAGGGAAAAAGCTGGGTCCTCCCAGGCCTCTCCACCCCTCTAGGCCTGTGTTCCTGTAAGTGAAATGGGAGATGCAATATCTGCTGGGCCCGGGGAGGGGAAAGTTGGTAAGGAAGGGCAAGGTGGGAGAGCAAGGGAGGCGAGGTCCTGGCTCACGCCCTCCCTGCTTATGTAATCTTGGTGTGATACAGGTCATCTCAGAGCCTTGGTGACCCCACCTGAGGAACAGAGCATGAGCCAAAACTGTCTCCAAAGACCCTCCCCAGCCTGGACAGGGAAATGACATGACACAAAATTACAAAAGGGTCTTTATTTATAAAAAGCCAAAGGGGCCCTGGGAGCAACAGGACAGGAGGCAGACAGCTTCTCAGGGGTCAGGGGCATTTGGACAGATGCGCTTGAGTGGGGGGGCGCCCTCCGAGTCCTCTGTGTCACCCTGGGCTGCCTCAGGGACAGGTGGCACTGGCTCAAAGACAGGGTAAGCTTCGGGGGCCTGAAGAGGAAGGGCGGAAAGGTGTGAGCTCCACTCTAACCCAGGAGCACAGCCTCCCAGCCTCTGCCTTTTCTCTCTATTCCCCTGCGGACCCAGAGTCTGGCCCAGGACCAAGTGACCAAAAATAATGGCAACGCTGTCTGGGGGAAAGAATTTGATTTTTTCTGGGAAGGGAATCAGGTAGTCCTTGTAGGGAAAAGCAAACTTGACAGCTCAGGAAGTGTGTCTATGTGATGTAGGGGCCCAGGCTCTCCGTGCACACTTAGAAGGTGAAGCAGCGCCAAGCTGCACCCTGAGCCTAGATTTTTAAACTGTGGAGGAACACCAAGTTCATCACAGGCTTCCAGAACTCTTAAATCAGCCATGATTCAGCCCTCAGGATGGTGTCTCTAAAACACTCCTCTTTTTACCCAAGAATTAAATCTCAGCTAAGATTTTCAGTGGGTTCTAGGTCCACATCTCCCTCCTGGACCCTAGAATGCAGACTCCCTGTGCCCCCAGAACTCCATTCCCCACCAGGTCAAAGTCCAGTCTCTGGCCTCGCTCACCTCAGCTTCCAGCAATTCTGGAACAGGCTCCTCCTTGGTCAGCTTCGGGGGGTCATCAGTACCGCCTGCGGGTGTGTCCCCTGGGTCTGGAATGCCAAATGAACAGACACCTCCTGAGCAGCTGCTCTGTGCCAGGAGAACAGACCAGACCAGGGGCAGAAGAAACGGGCAGGTACCAATCACACAAGACAACACTGTGGGAGCCAGAGGAGGGCACCAAGATGCCAAGGGTCCTCAGGTTGGGTTTTGTTAGCTGGGAGTGAGCCAGGAACAAACAGAGAGAGGGAGCAGAATTTAGGCAGACAGAAATACATGCTTAGTGACCACAGATTCTATGTTGTACTAAATCCACATCCTGACCTTAGGCAAGCTATTTCTCTGAACCTCAATGGAATCATCTGCAGAATGGGAACAGTGACAGTAATACCACAAGAGACTGCAGTGGGGGTCAAAGGAAGCAATATGGATAGAGCCCTTAGCACATAGTATGTGCTCAGTTAGTGCTAGCTAGAATCTTCATTCATTCATTCATGGATTCACCCACTCATTGTGGGAATAGATATGGGGCTCGGGAACTCAGCCATGCCAGACAGGCTCTCTGCCACGGAGCTGTATTCTCTACCCTATTATCTTACATAAGCAGAGGTTTCTGGAACAATCTACACATGGTCCTGAGGCCCAACCATGTCATGGTGTTCATGGCAGGGAAACAGTTTCTGTGGCCACAGTTTGTTAAGGCCCCAGTGTCCAACTAAAGAATCAGAGGCCAGGCAGAGCCACTGAAGGATCTGAAGCAGGAAAAGAATCTCTTCAAATCTGTGCTTTAAGAAAAGCTGGGCGGTGGTGGCTCACGCCTTTAATCCCAGCACAGAGGCAGAGGCAGGCGGATCTCTGAGTTCGAGGCCAGCCTGGTCTACAAGAGCTAGTTCCAGGACAAGCTCTAGAAACTACAAGGAAACCCTGTCTCGAAAAACCAAAAAAAAAAAAAAAAAAAAAAAAAAAAGAAAGAAAGAAAGAAAGGAAGGAAGAAAAGCCGTTCTGCAGCTGCGTGGCGGCCACTAGGGACAGGGACAGAGGCCAGAGCAGGCACAAGTGAGACAAGAGAAGGCAGGGCCAGAGCCACAGAAATCAGCCACACCTGGGAAGCAGTACTGACCAGACAGGGGACCAACTATGAAGACAGAGAAGCTGAAGAGGGCTCAGGCCCAGGGTGTTGGCTCACTGGCTCTGTATGTCTGGATGACAGGCTCCTCGTGTATAAAGAGGAATCCTAATAGGATCATCGCTCCCAGAAAGTAACAGTGGAGATTAAATGAGAAACTGAAAAGCAAGCGTTGACGTGCTCAGAACAGGCGCTCTGATTGTCAGAGTTATTTACACCCTGAACAAGTATTTATTGAACGTCTATTATGTACCCCATGCTGTTCTGATGTCACAGGAATGGACAAGATCAGTATGGCTGGCACGAGATGGTAACAGTTAAGACAATAAACAAGCAAAGAAATAAATCTGCGTAAAAATTGCAGACAGTGATACGCTACCTACAAAGACAGACTCAGCCAGAGGACTGGACAGCAGCTGGATGTAATTTCTGCCAGGGACAGGAGAGGTTCCCCCCACCCCCACCCCCCACCCCCGCCCCCGCCAGGGGGAGCAGGACCAGGGAGAGAGGACATAGGTGCAAGGACAAGATGGTGGGTTCAACTTTGGAAAAGGGAGGGCTCCTAGGAGCCACTTGGTCCTACCTCTCTCTTGGCCCAGCTGTGGGGGCTGAGTATCCTCTGCAGTCGCTTCTGGGGGTCCAGTGGGTGTCCCAGGGCGGCTGGGCTGGGGAGTCCCCCCAGGGCTGGGCTCTGTGCCCTTCTGCAGTGAACCTTCTGAATGGAAACTCTGGTTGCTGTTCTCATCTGCGGAAGCAAAAGCCAAGTTGGTTGGCCAGGGGGCCTCCCAGTAGCTTCCTTCCCTCCCCATTCCAGAATCTGCACATACCGTTGAGATCCAGCAGGATGAGGGGGCCACCCGCCCTGGGACTGGAGCCCCTGCCGCGTTTCTCCCGGCCACGGGATCGCTCTGCCCCGCCTCCTGCCCGCCGCCGCTCCTAAGGGTTAGAGGGATAAGGTCAGAGCCAGCTGTCTGGTGAGCACTTACAAATCCCCTCAACACAAATAAAGAAACCTAGCCTTAGAGAAGCAAGAGGTGCTGGCTCAGGTTGTGTAGGCTGAGTTAGGTCTTGAACTTGGAGAGGGTGGGGGCATTGGTGTGTGTGTGTGTGTGTGTGTGTGTGTGTGTGTGTGTGTGTGTGTGTGCATGCGCGCGCGCTAATAATCGTTACCATCTGCCTGAGCTCCACACTGGAGTCTTCAAGCCAACTGAAGGTGGAAGCCAAGGTGGGGATGGAAATTGTCTGAGGTTGCACAGAAGCAAGGCTTGTTGGGGGTTGGGCTTGCTCACCTCCTCCTGGGGATCCACCACAGGCACCCACTTGAAGATTCGAAGGGAAGTGTCACCCACAGTCACCCAGCGCTTCTCCCTGTGGGAGGGCAGGAGACTGGGTTAAGGAGAACCCCATAGAGCAGGAGGTCAGGGAGATGTGCTAGGGTAAGGGAAGCTTCGCTAACGGCACAGAAGCAGAAAGAGCCCTGTACAGACCAGGGCATAGACGGATATAACTTGCAGTTGCGGTTTTGCAGACACCTGGGGCACTCAGCAGGGCGCCACCAAGGCCTGGCAAGGGACTCTGGCAATGAAGACCCGGGGCCGAGCTTGCAAGAGTGTCAAAGCTTCAGGGGGCGGGGCATAGACGAGGGCTCCCGCTCTGGGAAAGCACCACTCCGGACCACGCTTTGTAGACCTCTGGGAATTGCCGGGGGGGGGGGGGGGGGGGGCGCCCAGGCGATTCAGAGCACAGCTGGTGGGCGGGGGCAGCTGGCCAGGAAAGGGCGGACGCGTTTGGAGGAGGTGGCTCGGCTGTGTCCCTGGCCCAGGGGCAGCGCTCACCATCTCCGAACCTTCTCGATGGTCGCCATCACCTTCTTGATGTCATCTTTGGCCCGGCTCCGGGTCTCGGCCCGCACGGTCCGGCCGGCCATGCTGGCGGGGCTGGGGCCGGGACAGAGCCCGTGGTGGGACGGCCTGCGGTCCGGCGATCTCAGGCTGCGCGCCAGGCCCCGGCGCCGCTCTTTCGGCCTGCCGGCCCTCCGGGAGTTGGCCGCGCCCTCCCTCGCTCCCCAACGCCTCCGCGCGTCCCCGCCTGGCTTCCTGCGACCGCGCCCCGCCCCGGCCCGTCCCCGGAGCGGCCCGGGCGGCGCGGGCGGCTAGAGCCCCGGCCTGGAAGCCCGGCCAGCCCCGCCCCGGCCCGGGCCCGCCCCTCGGGGCGCACGGACGCACAGCGCCCTCTGCCCGCCGCGGAGAGGGAGAGCCGGGGGGGCAGCTGTGCGGCTGGACGCGCGCGGCCCGAGCGAGGCGGTGCGTTCCGGCCACGTGGGCACAGGGGTGCGCGAGAGGGACTGTCCTGGTGTGCGTCCGCGGCGGGTGGGCGTCCCTGAAATGCTGTGTATGCGCGCGTCTGCCCTCTCCAGGCTGCTTGATTCTTCGCTGCTCAACTTAACTTGTTCATCCATTCATTCAAGTCTCATGAACAGTGCCAAGTGCGTGCCAGACTTTCGAGTGGGGAGCGGGCCTCCTCAGCCAGAATGGCGGAAGTGAAAAGGACAGACCGTGTAGATGAGGTAGCAGAGCAACTTGGCATTCCTTGAATCGGGGAACGTAATTGGTAGAGATACTTTGGGAAACTGGCAGAATTCCAGTGAAGCTAAACTTATGCCAACCCGGTCTCCCAGCAATTCCAGTCCCAAGCTGTCAACGCCGAACCGAAGAAAAATGTGTGCTGTCTAGTTTTTTTGACTATTCGACACAAACTAGGGTCATTTGAGATGAGGGAGCCTTGATTGAGAAAATGCCTCCATTATGCTGCCCTGTAGGTAAATTTGTGGGGCATATTCTTGATTAATAATTGATGTGGGAGAGCCCAGACCACTGTGGGCAGTGGCCGCCCCTGAGCAGATGCGTCCTGGGTACTCGAGGAAAGCAGGCTGAGCAAGCCTTGGGGAGTGAGCCAGGGTAAGTAGCGTTACTTCCTGGCCTCTGCTTCAGTTCCTTCCTCCAGGTTCCTGCTTTGAGTTCCTGCCCTTACTTCCCTTCATGATGAACTGGCTGTAATAAAGCCTTTCCTCCCTAAATTACTTTTTTTTTTTTTTTTTTTTTTTTTTTTTTTGGTTTTTCGAGACAGGGTTTCCCTGTAGTTTCTAGAGCCTGTCCTGGAGCTAGCTCTTGTAGACCAGGCTGGCCTCGAACTCAGAGATCTGCCTGCCTCTGCCTCCCGAGTGCTGGGATTAAAGGCGTGCGCCACCACCGCCCGGCCCTAAATTACTTTTGATTCTTTGGTGTATCAAAGCAATAGAAATCTTACCAGGACAAAATGCTCCTGTATGAACACCAAGACATGGATACTGGAAAGTTTGTAGCTCTTTTCACAATCTGGGAGCAACTCCTCAGCAGAATGGAATGAAAAACCAGTTATAACCTGCTTACCCCATGGTCACAGACGCAACAACCAGAATGACAAAGCCCGCTATGCCCAACAGTGGGAATGTCTTAAATAAAAGAAGCCAGATGTGACAGCGTGCATTAGCTAATTCTACCATCTAGGTTCAGACAGGACCCTGGTTTACTTCCCATGTTGCACTGCCTGTATAAATGTAGCTCCAGGGAATTCAGCGCCCTCATCTGGCTTCCCCCAGCAGCTGCGCTCAGATGCACATATGCCCCCAACACACCCAACACACATAAATGAGAAGGAAAGAAGATACGTGCATCTTGGTTGATTTGATTTGACGCTGACCCATCAATAGATAGATAGGGCATGCCTGCTGTGCTGGGTGTATGAGGGCCATCTGCACACTTGTGTGGTCACGCCCACCATGTCCAATAGCATTTCTGGAACCAAACTGTCAGTGGTAAAATCTCAGCTCCGTCACACCCACCTGCACGACCTTGGGCAAGTCGTTTGTCTTTATTGTCCTGTCTATAACATGGAAATAAGTTAACGTATATATACATAGCATCTGGGGTAGTGTCTGGCATCCGGTGAATACCCAATAAATACTGCTGGTTAGCGTGTGGCTGTGGCCACTGTGGAAGTCTGGCTTCGAATGTACCTGAGTGCACTCCAGGAGCGATGCCTTCGTTCTGGTGGCTTGCTCATGCGAACGTCCTCACACAGGCCTTTTCAGGCCTTTCACTCCCAAACTCCATTATCTGATGCCTGAAACTAAATGTGGGTCCTCTCTGTGCCAGAGCCCGAGACAGAGTAGGTGCTTGGCACCAATTGTAGAGACAAGTGTGTGCAGGGCTTTCCATATCGCCCCCAGGGTGACGAGCTGCTGTTTGGGTGTGACCTGTCTGAAACCCGTGCTCACCTGTGTGAGAGGCTGCATTCCACTGCCTAGACAGAGTGAGTATGTGTGTGTGTGTGTGTGTGTGTGAGAGAGAGAGAGAGAGAGAGAGAGAGAGAGAGAGAGAGAGAGAGAGAGAGAGAGAGTCTGAGTCCGGGTGTGCCTAAACACACATGCATTGTGTGGATAAATCTGGGTTGGGATGCCTAAACATATAAATGTGTGTGTGTGTGTGTGTGTGTGTGAGAGAGAGAGAGAGAGGAGAGAGAGAGAGAGAGAGAGAGAGAGAGAGAGAGAGTTGTCTGGGTCCAGATGTGTGGGTGTGTCTGGGTCCAGATGCCTAAACACACACACACACACACAGAGAGAGAGAGAGAGAGAGAGAGAGAGAGAGAGAGAGAGAGAGAGAGAGAGAGAGTGGGTCCAGATGCCTAAACACATGCATGTATGTGTGAATCTGGGTAGGGATGCCTAAACATTGTGTGTGTGTGTGTGTGTGTGTGTGTGTGTGTGTGTGTGTGTGTAGGTCTATAACGGTAAGGTGAGGGGAAGACCTGTCTCACTCCCAATGAGAGTGACAGAGAAGGTAGAAGGCATCTAAGACAAGAAGCTAGGCTGGGGATGGGAGGGAGGGTGGGCATGCCTTAGGTGCGCCCTAATCTAGACAGGCCTACCCTGGCTTCTCTCTGCCTTGGCCCTGGGGGAGGACCTGCCTTGGTTCCTCTCCTGCCAGCCCTGCAGCTTTCCCAGCTTCCTCTCAAAGCAGCCCTTATTGTCAAGCTCTGCTTCAGGTCAGAGCCTGAGTCTCCTCCTCCCAGCAAGACACAAGAGCCGCCTTAAAGGCCCAAGTGCTCATTCACTGTGCCAGCACCTGCCTTCCCACTCTGGCCCCTTCCCAGTCTAAGCCTCACAAGCGGGTAACTGAGCTCAGAGCCAAGGAATCTTGCCTGAAAGTAGTGGTGGGAAGGAAATGTTTGGGGTCTGAGCTATGATTGGCCGAGCCCGAGCCACGCCCCTAACCCTTTCCCCCCTTTTTCCCCCCTCCCCTCCTCCCCTCCTGCCCTCCTGTAGGGGTGTGTAGAGGGAAACCGGGATCGGCCAGGGGCCAACATGAGCCAGAGGGAGGGAAGTTTGGGTAAGGGGCTGAGCTACTGGATCCTGGGTCCCTAACGGGAATAGGAGTGAAGGGGGTCTAAAGCTGGGGTTTGGATTCCTGTCAACACCGAGTCTGGGAGGGGAAAGACCTGGGCGGCGGGGGGGTGGGGGGGTGGAGGGGAGGGGTCGGGGGAGGGAGGAGACGCCGGTGTCAGGTAACCGGCGGGTGAGTTGGGAGAAAGGGCAGGAGCAAGGGTTTAGAGGAGGCCTGGAGTTGAAGCTTCAGGGTCTTGGGTTCAGGGGTTAGAGCACCGACTATATGGGTGAGTACACCCTGAAGAAGGGCTGGGGTCGGGCTGGGGCCGGATAACAGTGCCTCTCAGAGTATTAGGAGAGAATCAAAGCTGGAGGATTGGAGGGAGAAGCTAGTTAAGGAAGCTTCATAACTCCTACGGAGGATCTATGAGTGACAGGAAGAGGGCAAAGTACGGGCTTCTGAGATCTTGGCCGGCTGTGGGAAACTCAGACGAACGGGACTGTCGAGTCGGGACTACATTCCCCAGCATGCATTAGGATGCATGCGGTGTGCATCTTGGGAAATGTAGTCATCTTCCTTTGGCACCGCTCTCAGGTTTGTGCCAGCGACAGGTCAGACTTACATTGATACATTGATGCTGCTGAGCCTAGCACCTCACCTGGAAGCATCAGGGAGAGAATAGGTCTTCGGTTTCTCTATCTGTAGAACAGGCCGGGAAAACGTGTTTCAAAGTGAAGTTCTGTGCTTCAGTGATGCTGACTGAATTCAACCAACAGTTGGAGAAATCCAAAGATATGTGAACTTTGTCCTTAAAGGATCTCGGGATAGCATTGGTGGTATAGGGTAAGCATAGCTGCCTTCTAAGGAGTTTTAGAATAAGGCAGATTCACACAGATAAAAGAAGCTACCTTGGAAGTCTGAACAAAGTTCCTAAAGTGGAGAAGAAACTGATTTGAGGCAGTGAGAACCTGAAGGAGGCAGTTTATGAATTTGTTCTTAATAGCATTTCTGCAGTGATTTGGGGACAGGAGAGACAGTTCACACAGAGAAACTACTTAGGGCTTGGTTTTCCCTCCATTGGGATGGGACACAGTCCTCCTAGCTTGAATGTTAGCAGAACCTCTGGGTTTGGAAAGAGCCAGTTTAGGAAAGATAATTAAGGAGTGGGTTTGGGTTGCACTGATAATCCCTCATTCCCCCCCTCCTTCGTTCCCACCAGAAGATCTCCGGGATGAGTCCTCAATCTCCTTCCTTCCCCATTTGGAAGCCAAGATCCGCCAGACACACAACCTTGCACGCCTCCTGACCAAATACTCAGAACAACTGCTGGAGGAATACGTGAGTAGGGACTGGGGCGTGGGATGGGGGAGCACGCACCACAGAGGTCTTCACCCCTTTCTTTCAGCTCATCCCCAGCAGTGGAAATCAAAGTTTCTGAGGGGAACATTAACTTTCTTCGGGCCACACAGTAAAGTGGAGGACCCTACCTGTGGCCAGTGATGCTGAGCCTCAGCCTGGAGGCTCCATTCTTGGTGCCGGAAATCAGAACCAGTGTGAGGAACCAGAGGGAACCTAGATCTGGGCTCAGTATGATCTTGAGGTCTCAACTCTTTGGACTGTGAAATGATGCCCCTGAACAGTGTGAACTGTGACCGTTTCCACCTGGGACATCTAGAGAAGCCAGAAGGGGTTTCAGTCAGGGGCAAAATTTCTACCCATGAGGGGACTTTACAGAGCAAAGGGGCCCGTCAACAGTCCTATCCTAGCCACATTAAAAATAAACTCTTCTAGATTACCAAGCATAGCAGGGAAAGGCTGGTGTTTTGATTCAGACAGACTGTAGGGTTGCTAACTTAAGACCCTAGGATGTAACGGTAAATCTTAAAGAGGAATCTAACAGTGGCAGCAGGAGGATACAGCCAGCTTTGTAGGCAGACCAAACTCCATCTCTGCTGCTTCCCAGGGAACCTACTGCCAATCATGGCTTGTATTCCACCCACTTTAAAATTATATTCATTTATTTTGTGTGCATGTGTGTGGGCACCCAACTGTCATGGCGTGTATATGAAAGTCAGAAGACAACTGTGGGACTTGGTTTTCTCTTTTACCATGTGGATCCCGGGATCAAACTCGGGTTGTCAGACTGGCAACCATCTCAGTGGGCCATGGTTTTCTTATTTACAAAGCCATCTCTGTCATTATCATCCCCGTTTTTAGGGAGACACTGTATTCAAAGCAGCAACCACAAGGCCTGCATCTGAGACAAGATATTTGCAAAGAATAAATATTATTGTTAGAGCATTTGACAAATTACAAATCCCCTTTGTCTTTCATTTGGTGGCAATCAAGTAGGGAAGAGGAAGTGAATTTGACTTGGTCCCTGCACTGTTTCTGTGGTCCTCAACAGACCCCTGATAGACAGAACAGGGAGCATTCTTTACTCTCACAGACGAGAAGGCTGAACCAAAAGAAGGCAATGGTCTTGCGAGATGTCACAGCTAGTAAGTGGCAGATAGGAGTTAAACCTGGGGCTGGGGCTGGAGATTGCCAGGCAATTGGGTGACCAGAATTTGATCCCCAGAACCAACATAAAAGTGGCAGAAAACTCAACCTATGAAGTTGTCTTTGACTGTCACCTGTGCAGTGTGGCCCTTTGGAGGCAGAGGCGGGTTGATCTCTGTGAATTTGAAGCCAGCCAAGCCAGCAAAAACTATAGCGAGACCCTGTCTCAAAATAAACAAGGAAAGCTAGGTGTAGTGGCACACACCTTTAATCCCAGCACTTGAGAGGCTGGCGGATCTCAGTGAGTTCGAGGCCAGCCTGGTTTACAGAGTGAGTTCCAGGATACTACATAGGGAGACGCTTTTCTCAAGAGTATTCCCTGAAAAAAGTAATTTAAAAAAATATTTATTGAGGCTCTCTGCACACTGACTTCCCCAGGCCCTCACAGCCCCCTCTAATAAACTCCTAAGCAGGTTAAAAAAAAAAAAAAAAAAATATTTATTGAGTTCTTCCTGGGTTCTAATGCTTAATTAACTCTTATTGGCTTAACTTTTATCAGAGAAACAAAGACAGTGGTGTGCAAGCCCGGGTAATTTCTTAGTTTAATCTCAAACACAATAGGATCAATCATTTGCAAGAAACTAAGGCCCCAGGAGAGGGGAGGAGGGCTGTTAGGAGTGGACGAACCCCCAAGAAGGTCCCAGGAGCTCGGCTGACCGGTGGCCATATCTCCACAGGTACAGCAGCAGGGAGACCCCTTTGGGCTGCCGGACTTCTCACCACCGCGGATTTCCCTGGCCGGCCTGAGTGGCCCGGCGCCGAGCCACGCGGGGCTACCGCTGTCCGAGCGGCTGCGTCTGGACGCGGCCGCCTTGAGTGCGCTCCCCGCGCTGTTGGATGCTGTGCGCCGCCGGCAGGCGGAGCTGAACCCGCGCGCCCCGCGCCTGCTGCGGAGCCTGGAGGACGCGGCGCGCCAGGCTCGCGCCCTGGGAGCCGCGCTGGAGACGGTGTTGGCGGCTCTGGGCGCAGCAGCCCGCGGGCCCGGAGCGGAGCCCGCCGCCACCACCACCCTTTCTACCGCCAACAGCACTGCGGGCGTTTTCTCAGCCAAGGTGCTGGGGCTCCACGTGTGCGGCCTCTATGGCGAGTGGGTGAGCCGCACCGAGGGCGACCTGAGCCAGCTGGTGCCTGGAGGTGTCGCCTGAGAGTTAGTACTCGTTCTGGCAAGCTCACTCTGTCCCACCTCTTTGGCTTCCAGTTCTTTCTCCCCATCTGTGTCACTGTGTTCTTGTACTGTCCCCGTCTTTCTGCAGTATGTGGTCTCTTTCTCTTTGGATCTTGTCTCCTCAGAGAGCTTCGTGCCTACCAGTTTCTCTTTTTTTTCCCTCTTTTCCTCCCGTCTTGAATTTTTTTTTTCTTCAGGAGGTTTCTGTTTCTCGTTCCGTGTCTCTTGCTCTTTGTTTGTTTGTTTGTTTGTTTGTTTTTGAAACAGGGTCTTACTAGGTAGCCGTGGATGTCCTGAAGAAGCTCGCTATGTAGACCAGCTGGTCTAGAACTCAGAGATCCACCTGCCTCTAACTCCCAGTTTCTCCATATGTCTCCCCATGGTCCATATGACTGTGTAACTGTTAGTTTCATCTTATGGAGGTGACACTTTCTATCCCTTTAGTTCCTTTGTTCTTTCCTAGCCAGAAGTGCAAGACCACCTACTCTCAGGACCATCTATCTCCCTGGCGCTCCCTCCTCTCACCAGATCCTTTAGAGCCTTACCCCTCCCCCTTCAATGCCCTTCCTTTTCTTACCTCCATATCCTGTTCCCAGGGGCCCCCAGCCCTAGCCTGGTCTATGGAGAGGGAAAGTCAAAAACATCTTAAGAGAGTTTTATTTGAGAATAAATTAATTTTTGTAAATAAACGTTTAACAATAAAACCACAGTTTAATGAAACACAGTTGTTGCATATGGGGAGTGAGAGTTGAGGAGAATAAGATCTTTAGCGCACAGGAGGTGGGTTCCACCCACCCACAGAGGCACAGTAACAAATGCATCCACATCCACGAAGGGCCCAGGCCAGGGATACCACTTGTCAGTCCTGACCACAAAGTAGGTGTCCTCAGCAGGAAAAGCCCTGGTGACTGTGGCTGGGTGTTGGGCCTCCAACCACTGGAGAATTCAATAGAAGCTGTCAATGGAGAGGTAGAGTACCAGAACTCTAGCAAAAAGAAGCCTGTGTTCAGAAAGGTCATTTCTCACCTGGGAGTTGAGGTAGACAGAGAGAGGAAGCAAGCCCCAGGACTTCCTCAAATACAGGAAGAGCAAAGTCAGGACAGGCAAGCCCAGCGGGGAGACCAGCTGTCCTCTCCCTGGGTGGGAAGTGGAGCCTCTTCAGAAGGGCTCTTCTTTCCAACCAGGTAGTAGGACAATCAACACTCTGTTGATCCATCAGATGGATCCATGGAGTCCTGCCCAGATCCGGAAGGGAGTTGCTAGGACCCAGCAGGAAGACCCAGGCCTTAAGGAGTGGAGGCTTGGCTTCCAAAAAATAGTTCCAAATGCTTGGCTCAGGGGTCCTGACTGCTAAGTGAGATGTGATGTGTTCTCCATCTTGGAAGTAAGACGGGAGTGAGTCCTCTGAGAGAAAAGCCTTGGGACTTCTGACAGAAGGCCGACCTTCTATGCTGGGTACTTGGCCTTGAGTAGAGCCAAGTCCCTCACAGCCCGATCTGTCCAGTGACCATATTCCCGAGTCACTATGTAGCCTCGACATTTCCTCTCAAAGGCCGAGGCCCCAAAAGGGACAAGTCCCAGAGTATCCTCTTCTGGGGGGATGGGCAGCCCCAGGGCAGTCATGATAGCAGCCATGTTGCCCAGTAGGCCTTGGGCCCTGAGTCTTGCCGCTCCTAGCTGGGCCAGCAGAATGGGACTACCAGGATTTAGATCACTCTGGTCATCCCCCACAAGCTGGAGGTGCTGGGTCAAGGCCAGGAAGGCTCCTTGGGCTCGGCTCAGCCGCTCTGCGTCGTCCATAGCGTGCCAGATCTTGAAGGAGACCGCAGCCGGAGGCAGGCTGCTGAGCTGGAGTTCCGGGGCTGAAAAGCCAGGGTCACTGAAGGGGCTGCCCTGGTACTGGAGCTGCATGGGAGACAGACAATAGAAGGGAAGTGACTGAAGGAGTTTCTGGGGGGACATCTTCCCTCTGAGACTCGCATTTCCCCAGAGAAGCCACCCTCCACCACCCTTTGGGAGCTGCAAGGATAAGCAAGGGCACTGCCGGCTCCATTATGTCCTCTGTGCACCAACTGTGCCTTACTGAACCGCAAGAATCCATAGCTCCGCATGGCAGTATTGAACAGTGGTAGAAATAATACACATAAAAACTGACACAGAAGCCGGGCGGTGGTGGCGTACGCCTTTAATCCCAACACTCGGGAGGCAGAGGCAGGCGGATCTCTGTGAGTTCGAGACCAGCCTGGTCTAAAAGTGCTAGCTCTAGGACAGGCTCTAAAGCTGCAGAGAAACCCTGTCTCGAAAAACCAAAAAACTGACACAGTGTCTGACCTGCAATAAGGGGAGAAATACATACTGATGTAGGAGTATTAATGAGCACTATGACTGTATGTTCAGTCCAAGCACATTATTAAAATATAACAGCTGATGTTTCTCTTTCTTTCGTCTTCTTTTGTTTTTTTGTTTGTTTGTTTGTTTTGGGTTTTTTTGTAGTTTTTGTGGGGTTTTTTTGTTTGTTTTTTTGTTTTTTGAGAAGGGGTTTCTCTGTAGCTTTGGAGCCTGTCCTGGAACTCTCTCTGTAGACCAGGCTGGCCTTGAACTCACAGAGATCTGCCTGCCTCTGCCTCCAAAATGCTGCGATTAAATGCTTGCGCCACTACTGCCTAGTTCTTTATTTTTTAAACAGGATTTCATTGTCTATCTGTGTGTGGCCTCAAACCCTGTAGGCTGGCCTCAAACTCACAGAGTTCTACCTGCCTCTCTTCCCCTGTTGCTGGTCTGGAAGGTATGAGCCAACATGCCCAACCTAGAGCCTGGATTTTGTAATCACATTGATGTAAAGGAAAATGCTGTGGGAGAGTTGTGAACTCCAGGGTCAGGGCCAGGCAGCTGTGTGAGTTACGAAGGGACAGGCTCAGATGAGGCCAACGGGATCCCTTCCTTGTCTCTGCTGCTGAGAACGGAAACCAGCACGCATGGATCAAGCAAACCAACATCCAAGACTCAGAAAACGAGCTGCCAGTTTTATGTCTAGACAGTAAGTGTGGGAGTGGGAGCTTCTAGAATGGAGTCCTGCAGACCTGGTCCCAGACGCTGGCGTTGTGCTCACTAGCTCAGTGCCTGAAGGCAAATTACCTACCTCTCTACAGCTCCACCTTCTCACCTGCAAAATGGATTCTAGCTCCACCTCTCAGAGAAGTTTGAAGAGGTCAGGAACCAACAGGATGGAGCAAGCCCAGGGCATGAGTTGGCTCCAGGACAGCACACGTGAAGTGAACACGGGTTCGATTCCCCGCACCCACAAGACAACCTACAACTTCCCTTGACCCCAGTTCTAGGAGATCTGATGCCCTCTTTTGGCTTCTTCAGGCTAAGAGGAACCACATCCTCAGGCTCACAGAGGGGGAGTCTCCTGGACCTGCTCTGCTTGCCCTGTCCAGGCCAGCACCTCCTCCCCCAGATCCCTGCCTGTGCCCAGTGTCACTCACATAGGTCTGCAACAGTGTCGATGTGTTCTTCTGCATGTAGAGAGCCAGGCTATAAGCTTGACTGATGGGCTCTGATGGGGAGATGGGGGCTGCAGGACTGAGGGGTGGCAACAGGCTCAGGAGGCAGAGGGGAGCTGGTACAGAACACAAGAGAGTCAACATTAAGTCCCTGGTCCCCTCATCAGGCATTCATTCCAACAGTGTCTTCGAAGAGGACAGCCCTTCTGGACTGATGCTTTGTCTATTCAAGTCAGAGCAAAGTTACCTGGTTGGCAGATTGTTTCATTCCCAGAACTTACCTTTGAGACAAGGTCTCACTGTATAACCCTGGCTATTCTAGAGTTCACTATGTAAACCAGACTGGCCTCAAACTCATAGAAATCCACCTGCCTCTGTTTCCTGAGTGTTGTGATTATAGGCCTGTACCACCGTATGCAGTTGTGGGAGTGTTTCTTATCTGAATACTCATTAGAAATGTTACCTTTATAAAAACCCATTCAGGCCAGGTAGTGGTGGCTCACGCCTTTAATCCTAGGACTTGGGAGGCAGAGGTAGGCGGATCTCTGTGAGTTCGAGGCTAGCCTAATCTACAAGAGCTAGTTCCAGGACAGGCACCAAAGCTACACAGAGAATCCCTGTCTTGAAAAAACAGAACAAAACAAAACAACCAACCAAACAAAAAAGTCCAGCTGTACTAGGCCACCTACAAGTATAATGTATACCTTTCTGTACATTCATTACTTTTAGTAAAATTTTTGAAACAGTCCAGAGAGATGGCTCAGCAGTTAAGAGCACTGGCTGCTCTTCCAAGTTCAAGTCCCAGCACCCACATGGTGGCTTACATCTTTCCTTAGCTCCAGTTCCAGATCCAGTGCCTTCCTTTGGCTTCCTCAGGCACTAAAAACAATAAAATTAAAAACAACAGCAACAACAAACTTTGAAAAAAAATCAAAAGATGTCCCCAGCCGGGCGGTGGTGGTGCATGCCTTTAATCCCAGCACTCGGGAGGCAGAGGCAGGCGGATCTCTGTGAGTTCGAGACCAGACTGGTCTACAAGAGCTAGCTCCAGGACAGGCTCCAAAGCTACAGAGAAACCCTGTCTCGAAAAATCCAAAAAAAAAAAAAAAAAAAAAAAAAAAAGATGTCCCCAGAATCTAATCATTTCACTCCTTACTGCCTGTAGCGCCTCAGATTGAGTCCTGTCACCTCCCCTCTCCTCTGGTCTCCGGTTCTACCTGATGACCCCTGTGCAGTCTTTCCCATCCAAACATGTCCCTCTACTATTCCAGCATCCCTGTGGTCCCTCCTCATCCAAGCAGTCCCTCTACTATTCCAGCATCCCCGTGGTCCCTCCCATCCAAGCACATCCCTCTACTATTCCAGCATCCCCGTGGTCCCTCCCATCCAAGCAGTCCCTCTACTATTCCAGCATCCCCATTGTCCCTCCTCATCTAAGCACGTCCCTCTACTATTCCAGCATCCCTGTGGTCCCTCCTCATCCAAGCATGTCCCTCTACTATTCCCGCATCCCACAGCTCCCTCCTCATCCAAGCACATCCCTCTACTATTCCCGCATCCCCATTGTCCCTCCTCATCCAAGCATGTCCCTCTACTATTCAAGCATCCCACAGCTCCCTTCTCATCCAGTGTAGACAGAAGTCCCCAGGTGGACTACAAAGGCTCTGTGTCCTCAGCATTTTCTCTCTTTATGTTCTACCCACATTTCCTCCCTCACGACCTCATCCTTGCTGTGCCCCACAGGAACCCCCAAAACATTTCCAAGGCTGTGTCCTTCCTTTTTCTTTGGGTCTCAGCTCAGCAAAGCCTAGCCCCCATATCAAAAATTGGTCTCAGCAGGTAAAAGAACTTCCAAGCAAGGCTGGCAAGCTGAGTTTGATCTCAGAACTCACAGTGGAAGGGAGAGAACCAAGTTCTGAAATTCCTCCTCTGGCCTCTTCACATCTGCACACATCACACATGGCTTACACAATAGGAATAAATACAGTATTAGAAAACAGTGTCCCTCTCCTGATTTATCATCTTTAGAGACCATGTTGCCTACAATTATGCATTTGTTTTAAAACAATTTTATTTTATGTACATTGGTGTGAAGGTGTCAGATCCCCTGGAACTAGAATTACGGACAGTTGTGAGCTGACATGTGGGTGCTGGGAATTGAACCTGGGTCCTCTGGAAGAGCAACTAATGCCCTTAATCACTGAGCCATTTCTCCAGCCCATTTTGTTTTTGTTTTTGTTTGTTTGTTTATTTTTTCTAGACAGAGTTTCTCTGTGTAGCTTTGGAACTGGAACTCTGGTTCCTGTCCTGGAACTCTCTCTGTAGACCAGGCCGGCCTCGAACTCACCGAGATCCACTTACCCCTGCCTCCCGAGTACTGGGATTAAAGGCGTGCGCCACCACTATCTGGTTTTATTCATTCATTCATTCATTCATTCGGTTATTTCTTTATTTACTAGCTTGTTGCTATCTCTCCCTAATGTCGCCCCAGGAAAGAGAACCCTTACCTGGTTCATTGCTGCCTCCCATACATTAAGTATTTGTTGAGTGAATGTAGCAACAGTCTTATTTCCAGGGTCTTGCTCTCTCCCTTTCTCTCTCTATTGATTTCTATAGTCAGTATTTATTTATTTAATATCTTGACTACCAGACAAAGGGTTTCATTGTAACATGCATGCATTGTGCGTGCACACACATGTGCACACATACGCACGCACACACACTTTATTCTTACTCACCCTTTCCTATCCTTCTCCCCCTTAAGGTTTCTTCCCAAAAAAAAGTCCCCCTTCTGTTTTCATGTCATGTATTTCATTACCCCCTCTTGTCCCCTCTTATCCCCTCTCCCCCTCTTCAGCCCTCTTTTTCCCTTCTCATAGTCTCCGTTTTACATTTATGTCCTGCACATACATATAAACTTAGGTTCACATGCAATATTTGTCTGAATCTGGCTTATTTTGCCTAATACCATGATCTCACTTTCCTTCATTTTGCTTGAAAATGTTATAATTTCACTCTTCTATAGCTGAATGAAATTTTATTGTGTGTAAGTATCCCATTTCCTTTTTCCCATTCGTGTGTTGATGGGCACCTACGCGAGTTACAGGCCCTGGCCATTGTGACTAGTCCTGCAATATGATGTGCAGCTATCTCTGCGATATTCCAGCCTTCTTCTTTATTTGAGACAGGGTCTCTGTGCAGAACCATACCCAGTCTCTGCAGAGCTAGAGACAACCCCAAAGCTACGTGCATGCAGTATGAATATTCTCCCCACTGAGCCTGGCAGCCCAGGCCCCAGCATGCCTTCCATGCTTGGTTTTCATGTGCAGCCCAAGCTTTCTTTCCATCCTCCTGCTTCAGTCTCCTGAGTGATGGGATTGCAGGCTTCTGTGCTGATTGTTTTCCATTGAATACGTGCTGACAATCGTCCGTCCTCCCAAATCCCTGATGGAGCTTGTGCTCCCCCAGCAGGCTCACCCACCCGGTAGGAGGAAGGTAAGTGCAGATGGTCCCCTTAGTTCACTTAGGTCCCTAAACTCAGAACCAGTTGGGAGAGAACTGAAAGTAGGGGGCAGGTGCAGTGAAGGCTTTCAATCCCAGCACTGGAGGTGGGCAGAGGGGGACAGATCTCTGAGTGCTAAATCAGTCTGGTCTACATCGCCAGGGAGACCCGTCTCATTTTAAAAAGAAAGAAAGCTGCTGCTGGTGGTGCACACCTTAATTCCAGCACACAGTGAACCCCTTTCTCAAAAACAAACAAACGAATGAATGAATGAATGAATGAATGAATGAGCAGGTAAGACAAGAAGACTGAGAGTAGAAAGCCTTCATCACCCACTCAGGTGATGCTCATCTCTTTCATGCAGCATTCTATTTTACTTGTTTGTTTGTAGACGGGGTCTTGTTATGGAACCTAGAATGGAACTTGCTATGTACTCCAAGCTAGCCTCAAACTCACCATCCTCCAGCCTCAACCTCCCAAGTGTTGGGATCACAGACATGTACCAGCATCCCCAGTGTGATTCATTTCTTTGCAGCACAAATCTGACTAGGTAATCACCATTGCACTGTAGATGCTGTCAGTCCCCTTCTGCCAGTCCCAAATCTCTGAACTATATAGTTAGCTCTCTATATCTGCACCCCCATATTCATGCAGATGCAGATGGAAAATTACTTTGTGTGTGTGTGTGTATGTGTGTTTTATCGAGACAGGGTTTCTCTGTGTAGCTTTGGAGCCTGTCCTGGAACTTACTCTGTAGACCAGGCTGGCCTCGAACTCATAGAGATCCACCTGCCTCTGCCTCCTGAGTGCTAGGATTAAAGGCATGCACCACCACCACCTGGGTCTGGAAATTTACTTTTGTACTGGGCATACAAAGGTTTTTTTCCTTGTCTTATTTCCTAAACAATACAACATACCAACTACTTAGACAGTATTGACGTTGCCTTAACTGTTATAATAACCTAGAGAGGGTATAAGGCATAGGGAAAGATGTGCATAGGCCACATGCAAATATCACATTTTATATAAGGGAATGAAGCAGCATTGGAGTTAGGTCTCTGCTGAGGAAGCCCTGGACAATCCTCTGTGGATACCAAGAGACAACTGTACCAGCACGCAGTGGGGCTTCAATAACTACTTCACGAGTGGACGGTGGGTAAATCCTTCTGTGTGTAAGGATGTGCACGGGGGCCCTGAGGCTGAGCAGCGGGAGGCACTGGCAGAGCCTCCTTCCATCCTGATTTCTGGCCCTGGGGCCCTGTACCCTCACTCACCCAGCAGGCAGTACATTCTCCCTCCTTGGCTCCTTCCTCTGCAGTCTCTGGGTCTTTCCAGGGCACCTGCCCTCCTGTCCTTTGGGTAGCTTTATACCTGGGACTGAGCCCTAGGGCCGCCCAGGAGGGAGGGGAGCTACTCCCTAGGAAATGAGGGCAGGTGGCAGACAGCGCCCTGGCAGAAAATGAGACAGACCCAGCCAGGGGACAGGATAGAGAGCTTTGAGACAGACCAAGACGAGGGCACATATTCCAGGTCAACCAGAAGCCACAGAGCATGGAACAGTCAGGGAAGAGGACGCTAAGGTGACAACCTGGACCCCTACAGCCCCCAACCTTGACCTTAAACCCTGGTGGTTGGAAAGGAGGGGGCGAGGGCGGGGAGAGGATTATGGGGGACAAAGGGGCAGCCCTGCTCCCTGCTGCTCTGCACGTCTTGGGATCCAATTTCCCAGGAGGAGGCCGCCCCCTGCTCCGCCCATGGGGACCCAGGCATTGGGCCCTGGCTTTCAAAGAGTTTGGAAAAGGAGCAGGAGGAGTGGACCCAGGTGTGACCCCTGAATACAGGAGCATGCCCTGTGCTGGCAATTTCACATGTCCGTTTGTTCAAGTACTCGTGGACTGAGTGCCGGTCCCTATTCCAGGTGCTTGGTGTAGAATGTGGAACAGGTAGGCAAAAATCCCTGCCCACGTGGAGGGGACCCTTTCGGGCATTTCTATATGCACGTATCATGTTAGACTTGTACGTGTCACATACCCAGAGTCCTAGACAGATAAAAACTCATCTGTACAGATGCACACAGACACACAAACACACCCCAAACACCTGAAATTCAAGCTGGCGCATCTACATAGGTGCGAATGTGCGCTTAAAGCTGGTCACACACTCCCGCGCAGCTCTCCGGGGTCCTCATCCGTCCACACCTCAGCCTGTCCCTCTGCCCAGGTACAGTATACACGCACACACGTGCATTCTCCAGAGACCCTCTTCCCACCTGGAGAAGTGGGGGGTGGAGGGCAGAAAAGCTAGCTCTGGCGCCCCCTCGGGGCTTTGGGAACTTGCCCACCATGGGGTGATGCTGTGTTCACTCTGTGTCAGTCAGCCAGATGCTCATCCTTACTCCCTACAGGGTTGGGGGACAGTCCACGCCCCTCTCTGGTAGAGGGTAACGTGGAGAGGAACTCAAATTCATTCACAACAGATACAGTACAGCACCTACTGTGTGTGCCCCTGGGGTGAATGGCAGCCACTCCCGGTGGAGAAGACCAACAATAAACGTAAGCTGACAAGAGCTAACGGTTCAGACAGGTTTGACAGTACATATTTGTGATCCCAGGACTAAGGGAGCCAAGGCAAGGGGAAATCTTGATTTTTTTTTTTTTTTTTTTTTTGGCCAGCCGGTACTATAGAATGAGATCCTATCTCAAAATGAAATCAAGTAAAATAAAACAATCCAAGGTTTCCTCAAGTGACAAGTGGCTGAGAAGCCAAAAGGGTTCAGAGTGATTAGTTGGGGGTGGGGAGTGAGGCACAGCAAACGACGGAGCCCCAGTCCAGAAAGGGTTAGTGGCTTACCTTACACAGCATAGCCGGGGCAAATCCTAGACCCTGTCCCCCGCTTGGGGATGGGAGTGGGTCTCCGGAGCTGAACTGTAGACTCAGATAGGAAGGAGGAAGAGGCCACAGACAGTTCTGGGTAGGGGGTTTCTAAACAGCATCTCCAAGGATGGGGGCCGCTAGATTGGCAAGTAGGGCCGGTGATAGGCAGGCGATGATGTCAGGGGATTAGGAAAGGCCCATTAAGTGGGTGCACTGAGGCGTGGGCCAGGGCCATGGCAGTGGAATAGAGGGAGGGGGGGGAGGGGAATAGATACACGATCTGCACTGCTCACAGGTGAAGGTGGACGTGGGCCTCACCCAGGAGAGAAGGCCAGTCCCCACCAGCCTCGCCACTGCCTGCCCCCATCAAAGGGCTCGTTTTCCCCTCTGAGCTGGAGGGTTTAGCTCCCATCCTAGGGCCAGCTCTTTTTGTCCAAAGTGACCATCTTGGTGTTGGGAAGATCAGCAGATCTGCCGCCCCCTTCTACCCTGGCCTGTGGGTCTCACTGTCTCTATGGTGGTCTAGTCTCATCAGAACCCAATCCCTGGGGGATCCCAGTGGTTTAGAAGTCAGCAGGTTCAAACAGAACTTGTGCCAAGCTTGGTGGCACACGCCTTTAATCCTAGCACTAGGGAGGTAGAGGTAGATGGATCTCTGGGAGGCAGAGGCCAGCCTGGTAGTGATAGTAAGTTCTAGGTGCATCATAGAAAGACACTGTCTCAAACACCAAAAGAGCGAGAGAGAGAGAGAGAGAGAGAGAGAGAGAGCTGATCCCAGGCCCCTTCCTATGCTAGTCAAATGTTCTTTCACGAGTTTTGTTCCTGGCACTCCACTTGATTGTTCGTTTTTAAATATTTAATTTTACTGTCTGTGTACATGTACGGATGTGTGTCTACACGTGGGTGGAAGTGCCTGGGGAGGCCAGAAGATGGCCTTACGTCCTCCTGCAGCTAGAGTTGCAGGTGGCTGTGGGCATCTTTTGAGCTGACTCTCCAGCCCTACTTAGGTTTTTGATTGTTTGTTGTTGTTTTTTTTAACAGGAGACCTATCAGGTTTTTAAAATTTTTATTTATTCTTATTTTATGAACATCAGTGTTTTGCTTGCATATATGTCTGTGTGAGGGTGTCATGTCCCCTGGAACTGGAATTACAAACAGTTGTGAGCTGCCATGTGGGTGCTAGGAATTGAACCCAGGTCCTTTGGAAGAGCAATTGATGCTCTTAACCTCAGAGCCATCTCTCCAGCCCCCTATTTAGATATTTTTCAAAGACAGGGACTCATCCTATAGTTTAGACTAGTCTCCAACTCAACAGTCTCTGCCATAGCCTCTCCAGAACTGGGATTATGGGTGTGGTTTATACAGTGCTACGGATTTAACCCAGGACTTTTTCAACACTAGACAAACACTCTACCAATTGTGCAACGTCCCAGCGCCTCATGAAAGTTGTGCGCTGACTTCTATTTGCGTGTGCATGTGAGCATAACCCCCCACCCCACAATTAACTTTCCCCTGGCTGTTATTTGACTATCCATTTTCCTTCAAGACATCATTTCTCTGTGTAACCCTGGCAGTCCTGGAACTCACTCTGTAGACCAGACTGGCCTCAAACTCCAGACTGTCTCTGCCTCCTGAGTGCTGGGATTAAAGGCGTGCAGTCTGACTGCCCTATTATTTGACTATTTTTTAATGTGGGTGTCGGCTGGGACCCTACATGTGGCAGGTGAGGCCCAAGTTGGCGTTGTACATGTCTTCCTTGTAGAGCAACCGGTCCAACTCGCCAAGGAGAGGCAGCACCCAGCGCATGGTGCAGAACACAAACTCGTCCATCTTCCGGACAGGCACATCTTTCATGATGATGAATGGCCTCCTTCTCCAGGTCCTTCCAAAGAATCTCAGGGTCCTTCTCTGCCTGGAAGAGCAACGTGGGTGTGATCCATATCTCCACATTCTCAGTCTGCAGGAGCCTGTACTCAAGGTTCCTCTTCATTATTCTCCAGTAGCCAGAGAACAAAGCCTGTATGCCCAAAGCAGAGTGAACACTGTAGCCCAACAGTCCCCAGCAGGGGCAAGCAGGGCGGGCGGGGCAGGCAGGGCAGGTTGCACCTGTAGCTGAGGGGGCCTGTAGCTCCCTCGCGATAACATGTCCTGCTTTACCTTCGACACCACCACACTTGCCACATTCAATGTTTTTAAATGATAATCTCCAGTTGCATCCATTTTCCTTCAAACAGAATAATTTCATCCTTCCTTTATGCCTGAATAAAATTCCATCACACACACACATATGATATGTGTGGATGGATAGACAGACAGACAGACAGACAGATAGATAGATGCAACGTGTGTGTGTGTGTATTCCTCTGTTGACATTCGCCTAAGTTGATGCCATGGCACCAATGAGGAAGTATGTTTTATTTATTTATTTTTTTTTTTTTTTTGGTTTTTCGAGACAGGGTTTCTCTATGGCTTTGGAGCCTGTCCTGGAACTAGCTCTGTAGACCAGGCTGGTCTCGAACTCACAGAGATCCACCTGCCTCTGCCTCCCGAGTGCTGGGATTAAAGGCGTGCACCACCATCGCCCGGCGAGGAAGTATGTTTTATGTTGAGTCTGAGTCCTTCAGGTATGACCTGAAGCCTGTGCCCGCCCCCCAGTGTCCCTTTTATCAGGGGATTGCTGTTTGCTGTTTTAAACAGGGTCTCACTGTGTAGCTCTGGCTGTCCTGAAATCACTATATAGGCCAAGCTAGTCTGGGACTTAGAAGATCTGCCTGCCTCTGCCTCCCAAGAACTGGGGCTAATGACACATGCCATCATAGCTGACCCTAGTCTTTTGGTTTGTTTTAAGATGTATTTGTTTTTATTTTGTAAGTGTTTGCTTGCCTGTATGTGTGTATATACCATGTGTATGCCCGGGGATCATGGAGGCCAAAGAGGATGTCAAAGTCCCTGGAACTGGAATTCCAGACAGTTGTAAGCCAATGTATGGGTGCTGGGAACTGACCTAGGTCCTCCACAAGAGCAACCGGTACTCTTAACCATTGAGCCATCTTTAGACCCTTAAATTATTTTTTTTTCATTTTTTTTAAGACAGGGTTTCTCTGTATAGCTCTGGCCTTCCTGGAACTCATTCTGTAGACCAGGCTGGCCTCGAACTCACAGAGGTCCACCTGACTCTGCCTCCCAAGTGCTGAGATTAAAGGAATGTGCCACCATGGCCTGACTAAGTTAAGTATCTTAATCTTAATAACTTGATTTTATATTTTCCCCCTCCCAGTTCTTGAATTGAACCGAGGGCTTATTAGACAAGTGTTCTACCATTGAACTAAAACTGAACTAAATCCCAAACCCTACATTTAGTTTGTTTTTTTGTTTTTGTTTGTTTAGTTTTGGTTTTGGTTTTTTGAGACAGGGTTTCTCTGTGTATCCCTGACTGTCCTGGAACTCACTCTGTAGTCCAGGCTGGCCTCACACTCACACAGATCCACCTGCTTGTGCCTCCTGAGTACTGGCATTAAAGTCATACACCACATTGCCAGCTCCACCTAGACTTTTCTGTGGGTGCTGGGGATCAAACTCAGGTTCCTGTGTTGTTGTAGAAAGCTTTTTACCAACTGAGCTGTCTTCTCAGTCCCCCCAATGATAACAATGCCTCATCATGTTACTTCTGAGCCTAATCTCTGTACCAATCACAAATGTGCTTCTCAGAGATCTGATGGCTGCTCATCCCCCAAGACACCCAAGCCCCATCCTAGAATCATCCAGACGCATTGTGAGGTCCAATATTTACCCCAGTTCTATTCCTGACTATAAACCATCATTACTCTCTGAGGGGGGCAGGATGGCAGGCTTCAGAAATGAGCAAGGCCATAGGTAAAAACACGAATACTGGTGGCTGATGACATACTACCCTTAGGGACCACAAGGGTCTTTCTGTCTCCTCCTATCCTGCACCTTTCTTTCTTTGACTCCCAGTGTCCCCAGGACAGTGTCTCCAACCTTCAGCCTGGCTTTCAAGACCTTCTGCCTCTAAGTCCCTCAGCTTTGTCTCTGCACTCCTGCCTGACCTCACACCCCATACCTTTGCGGTTTCACGTGACACCACACCTTTGCCCTCCGGCGCATCCTCCTTCTGACTCAGCCTTTCTCACACCTGAACCTCCCCTTGAGTTCTGCCTCTGCGAAGAAGCTTCCCAACCTTTAACCTTGCTGGATGCTATAGCTCCTTTGGATTCTCAGCCCTTGAGGCCCCTCGTCTACTGATTGATCACTCTTCCTTATCATCCTGTCTCTGGTACGCTCCCCCCCCCCCCATCTCTGCATCCTGCCACTGGGCCATGCACAATAGAGAGATAGAGAGGCTTCACTGCCTGTTGAGTTACACTTTCATTTCAGGGAAAAAACCTTCAGAGGTACTATTACCCCCCCCCCTTTTTTTTTCTTTTTTCTTTTTTTCTCCTGTTTTTGGTTTCTCGAGACAGGGTTTATCTGTGTAGCCTTGGCTGTCCTGGAACTCACTCTGTAGACCAGACTGACCTTGAACAGGGATCCGCCTGCCTCTGCCTCCTGACTGCCGGGATTAAAGGTGTGCGCCACCACCACCCGGCTGAAAGCCGGTTTCGGTGGTTTCAGTGCCTCCGTTGTGCTTAGGTTTATGGCGAGGTGGAAGCTCCAGGTGGAAGGGCATGTAAGACTTTAAGACAATTCTGAAGCCATTTCTGACAATTCTGAATCCTCTCAGCCTCCGTGCCTTGGTGCTTCCCCTCCTCCCCTGGGAACCAAGGACCTAACAGCTACACATGCACGTACTCAGTTCCTGAACAATTACCCATATACATAGGTTTTGATTCAGTCCCCTGGGAAAAGGGGTCAAAATGACCTCTTACCTCATCTGATCTGGCAACAGCTCTCCAGCCAATTATTGGTAATAGCCCTTTCGAATAAGCCAATCACAACCCCCCTTGCTTCTATGGCCTTCTCCTTTAAAAGTAGCCTGTACCAGCTAGTCGGGGTCTCTTGACTTCCCGAATGCTGAGGGACCCTGTCATAACAGAATTAATAAAATCTTCATGCTTTTGCATCGGCTGTGGTGTGAGAGGTGGTCTCTGGGGGCGACTCCTCCTCGGTGTTTGGACGCTAGAGTCCAACAGGCATAGTGGAGGAAAACTATTCACCTATGGCAATTGGAAATAAAGAGGAGTAATGTGGGGGAGGAGGAGTTGGAGAGATGGCTCAGAGGCTAAAACCACTGGCTGCTCTTCCAGAGGTCCTGAGTTCAGTTCCCAGGACCCACTTGATGGTTCACAACCTTCTATAACGCCAATTCCAAGGGATGTGATGCCTTCTGACCTTTGAGGGCACCAGGCACTTTGGAGTAGCGGCAGGAAGATCAAGGGCTTAAAATCAGAACTGACTAGACGGCTCAGCAGGAAAAGGCACGTGCCACCAAGCCTGACATTCTGAGTTTGATCTTAGACCCCACGTGGTGGAAGACTAGAACCAACTCTTACAAGTTGTCTTGGATAGGCACAAGATGGTCTGCAAGTGCCCCTCCCTCTCATAAATCAGGATGTAATTTAAAAAGATACTTAAACCAAGCAGTGGTGGCACACGCCTTTAATCCCAGCACTTTGGAGGCAGAGACAGGTGGATCTCTGTGAATTTGAGGTCAGCCTGGTCAACATAGTGAGTTCCAGGACAGCGAGGGCCACACAGAGAAACCTGTCTTGAAAAATAAAACCAAAAACAAACAACAATAACAACAAAAATGCAGCACACACATATACAAAACAAAAAACAACAACAAAAAATATACTTTAAGGGGCTGGAGAGATGGCTCAGCAGTTAAGAGCACTGACTGCTCTTTCAGAGGACCCGAGTTCAGTTCCCAGTACCCTCATGGCAGCTCACAGCATCTGTAACTCCTGTTCCAGGGGATCCAACGTCCTCATACAGACATACCTGCAGGCAAAAAAACTATACATATGTACATAAAACAAAAATAAATTATTAAAAATGCTTAATATATAAAGTTCAAAGCCAGCTCTGGCTACACATGCGTAGTTGTGTTCAAGGCTACCCTGGGATACAGGCTGGTAGCCTGTCTTGAGACCCTGTCTGTTTCTCTGTTTGTTTGTTTGTTTGTTTGTTTGTTTTTTGGTTTTCGAGACAGGGTTTCTCTGTGTAACAGTCCTGGCTGTCCTGAACTCACTTTGTAGACCAGGCTGGCCTTGAACTCATTTGAGATCCGCCTGCCTCTGCTTCTCTAGTAATGGGATTAAAGGCCTGTGTTACCACCGCCTGGCTTTTGAGACCCTGTCTTAAACCAACAAACAAAAACCAAGCATGACTCTGGACAGAAAGAACTGTTCTCATTGAGGCTAAAGCAAGCTGCACCCAAGAGTCTGAGCTCTGGGAAGATTTCTGGGATACCAGTCCTCCTCTCAGTGGAATAGTAGGGCAAAGGGGATAATAAGGGGCAGCCAGTTCACTCTGTTGTAGAATACTACCTTAACTCTTTGTTAAACTATTTATATATTTGTTTAACAATGTAAAGTTGTGATGTTTTGCCTAACTAAATTGACACCTGATTGGTTTAATAAAGAGTTGAACAACCAACAGGTAGGCAGGAGAAAGGATAGGAGGGGCTGGCAGGCAGAGAGAATAAACAGAAGGAGAAAAAGAGAGAGAAAAGATCAAGGAGCAGGAGAAGGAGGAGGACTCAAGGGACCAGCCATCCAGTTACACAGCCAGTCACGGAGTAAGAAGTGAAGAAAGGTATACAGAAATAGACAACGGGTTCCACAAAACAGAACACACACAAAGCAGAAGACTGTTCGATAAATACCAAATAAGTCTATGGAGGAACAGACTCATGCACATAAACACTGGAAGTGTGATAAAAGTGGCGCTTTGGCGCATGTCTTTAATCCCAACACTGGGAGGGGCAGTGGCATGTCTCTGTGAGTTTGAGGGCAGCCTAGCAACATAGTGAGTTCTAGCACAGCCGAGCTACATAAAAGGGAGAGCCTGCCTCATCAAAAGAAAAAAGAAATGAGAAAAAGACAGAGAAAAAGTGGAAGTTATACCCCTTTAAGTTCCGACTCAACAGAAACTCAGTGCTTGTCTTCATTAGATTTCCAGTTGTAGCTGCTTCCTTGTCTCTCTGGTGGTCTAGTGAGCATCCTATGAAGACAGGTCTTGTATATACTGACAAGGGTATAGGTCCTGGGCATCAACAGTGAAGGAATATGTTTGGTGTCTAGGTAAGCCATTGGGGCATTGCCAGGTACCCAGGCTGAGTTTTATTTGTGATTGGATAAGTGCAACTAGCTTTCCATATTTGTGGATTCTACAATATTGACTTCAGACAACAATAACAACAACAAAATCAGACTAAAAACGCTGTATCAGTAGTGCTTATATATGAAAGTCTCAAAAAATTTAAAAATTTAAGGACTAGAGAGATGGCTCAGAGGTTGAGCACTAGCTGCTCTTCCACAGAGAGGTCCTGAGTTCAATTCCCAGAAATCACTTTGTGGCTCACAACCACCTGAGATCTGGCGCCCTCTTCTGTCACTCAGGCATACATGCAGGCAGAACACTGTACACAATAAATAAACAAATTTTTAAAAATATTTAAATAAAATATCATATATAGGAGTAAAAGCAACAACAACAAAATAACACTGCATCTGAACCAAATATGCATAGACATTTTTCTTGTCATTATTCTTAGATGTTGTACAACAGCTATTTATGTAAAGTTTACATTCCATCAGGCATTACCAGCAACAGAGATGATTGGAGCAGGGAGGAGGTGTGTACAGGCTGAAGGCGCACAGACCTGTGAGTTCTCAGACCAGTGTTCTGGATCAGTCTCTGTGTGTACTAACAGACATGTGTGCACACAGAACTGCATGTTCTCAAACCAGTCTGAACCAGTCTGTGGGTACTAATAGACATGTGTGCACACAGAACTGCACGTTCTCAGACCAGTGTTCTGGACCAATCTCTGTGTGTACTAACAGATATGTGTGTACAAGGACCTGCGCATTCTCAGACCAGTGTTCTGGATCAGTCCGTGGGTACTAACAGACATGTGTGTACACAGACCTGCGCATACTCAGACCAGTGTTCTGGACCAGTCCGTGGGTACTAACAGACATGTGTGCACACGGATCTGCGCATACTCAGACCAGTGTTCTGGACCAGTCCGTGGGTACTAATAGACATGTGTGCACACGGATCTGCACATTCTCAAACCAGTCTGAACCAGTCTGTTGGTACTAACAGACATGAGTGCACACGGATCTGCACATTCTCAAACCAGTCTGGACCAGTCCGTGGGTACTAACAGATATGTGTGCAGCAAAAAACCCGTTACATAACATGAATTATGCACAGACTGGATTTGCATAAGAGAATTCATCGCTCTCTCTGAATCGTAACAATCCAAAACACTTCTGAAAATTGAAACAAAGGTGAAAGGATATATAAATTCTAAAGTTGCTACATGTCTTTTTTACTTTGAAACAAGGGCTTATCTGTAGCCTGAGCTGTAACAGAGGCTGAACCAGCCTCTGCCTTGCTATCTGTTCAGCTCTGCATCAGAGCATCTGCTTCTACCTCTCATGCCCCTGCGGGAAAGATCAGGAGTTTAAAGTCACCCTTCAGACAACAGTGAATTCAAGGGCTGCCTGGGCTACATGAGACCCTGTCTCAAAACAAACAATCCCAAAACAAATACAGTTTGGGCCTAGTGGTTACTAGAGAAGCTGAGGCAGGGGAATAGTAAGTTCAAGATCTGTCTAGGCTAGAGAGTGAGCCTGGGTAATTTAGAGACAGAACATAGATTTAAATACGGGCTAATGAAGTTCTAAGGGCTAGCTGGAGAAAGCCTAACCTAAGGCCAAGCTTTCATAATTAATACGTCTCTGGGTCATTATTTGCAGGCGGGGGGTCCAAAGACAGTCTGACAAGAAAGCCTGCTGCACTGGAGGGCTGGAGAGACTTGGCTGGGAAAGAGCACTGACTGCTCTTACAGGAGGACCAGGGTGTAGTTCCTGGCTCTCACATCAGGTGGCCACAGTATAACCAGGTGATCTGCTGCTCTCTGCCTTCCATGGGTCTGTAGGCACATAAGTTCAACACACACAGACACACACACACTTAAAATGTTCTTTTTAACAGGTCTAACTGTTCAGCCAAGGTGGCCTCCATGCTTACTTGTTTCTCCTGGATACTTCGGGGAGATTTTATGTATATTTGATTACATATACTTTATATATATTTGATTTTTTTGTTGTTAGGTTTTTTTTCTTTCTGAAACAGTGATGGAAGACCATTTACATTGTTCTGTAAATTATTTTACTGTTTTTTTTCTTTTTTGGATTTTCGAGGCAGGGCTTCTCTGTGGCTTTTGATGCCTGTCCTGGAACTAGCTCTTGTAGATCAGGACTGGCTTTGAACTCACAGAGATCTGCCTGCCTCTGCCTCCCAAGTGCTGGGATTAAAGGCATGCGCCACCACCGCCCAGCTATTATTTTACTTTTTCACTTACCCTGTTTGCTCAAAATCATCCCAACTAGAATTATGGCCACATATCTTACTTTACAGAAAAGTAGAAAGGAGCTGGGATGTGACATGCTGAACTCCCTGGGTTTCATCTCCAGCACGACAGAAAAGATTTTTAAAAGGGCTCCAGGAGATAGCTTCTTGGTCAAGAGCGTGAGGCCATACGTGAAGGAGCTCATTGGCACCACATGTCGGTATTGCCAGCATTCAGGAGGCTGAGGCAGGTGATCATGAGTTCGAAGCCAGCCTGGGCTTGTAAGACTGTCTCAAGGGAAAGAGGAAGAGAGTATTAAAGGCCTCACAAGCCACGGCAGCAGGGAACACACACTTGTGACCCCACCAACTATCCAGGAGGGACACCAACTTGTCTTAGTTCCTTTCCTGTTGTGATAAAAGCGTGACCAGCGTGCCTTACAGAAGGGTTTTTTTTTTTTTTTTTTTTTTTTTGGTTTTTCGAGACAGGGTTTCTCTGTGGCTTTGGAGCCTGTCCTGGAACTAGCTCTTGTAGACCAGGCTGGTCTCGAACTCACAGAGATCCACCTGCCTCTGCCTCCCGAGTGCTGGGATTAAAGGCGTGCGCCACCACCGCCCGGCCAGAAGGGGTTTATAGGCTTACAGAGGCAGAGGCTAGCGTCTATGGTGGCTGAGCCGCACATCTTGTTCCATAAGCAGGAAGATAAGAAAACTCACTGGGAATGGTGGGGAGTCTCTTGAAACCTCCAGCCGGCTACCAGGGACACTCCTCCCCCAATAAGTCCACACATCCTAAAACTGGGACCATTCTCATTGAAGTCTTTAAACCGCTGGGCTGTAGGAACAGGTACCAGGCCAGTCTAGGTGAATTACTGACTTCTAATTCACATTTTGTTTTTCTTTGTTTTGTTTGTTTATTTATTTTGAGATGGGATCTTTGCTGTGTTACTCAGGTTGGTTTTTAAATTCTTGGGCTCAGGACATACTTCCACCTCAGCCTCCTTGGCTCAACTTATTGGGTTTTTTGTTTTTGTTTTTAAGATTTATTTAGTATGTATACCGTGTACTGCCTGCATGTATACCCATAGGCCAGAAGAGGGCACCAGATCTCATTTACAGGTTGTTGTGAGACACCAGGTGGTTGCTGGGAATTGAACTCAGGACTTCTGGAATGCAGCCAGTGCTCTTAACCGCTGACTTTTCCCTCCAGCTCTTAACTCAGCTTTTAACTGCACAACTAGTATCTGTTGGTGGTAAACATTTCATTTAAGAGGTGAAAAGAGGGGCTGGAGAGATGGCTCAGTGGTTAAGAGCATTGCTTGCTCTTCCAAAGGTTCTGAGTTCAATTCCCGGCAACCACATGGTGGCTCACAACCATCTGTAATGAGGTCTGGTGCCCTCTTCTGGCCTGCAGACATACACACAGAAAGAATATTGTATACATAATAAATAAATTAACATTTTAAAAAAAGAGGTGAAAAGATAAGTGTTTTTTCCTTCTTTCCTTCTGAAAAGTTTCTGTACCCCATAAGCCTCTCCATCGTCACAATAATCCGAATTAGACTAAATCACACTGAATTAGAAAAAGCCCAGGTTTAAAGGATACCAACGCTCTTGGATGGCTTTCCAGCTCCCCACCCCCACCCCCAGAGAGGAGACCAGAAAGGAAGATGGGAAAACCACGTTTGTTTGTTCTGGGGGGGTGGTTAGTTTAGATACCCTTTGGGAGTGGTCTTGAGTATCTCTGGGGTGGGGTCATCCTTTGGCGGGCCTTCTCGGGGGCGGAGTCTGGACTGAGGCAACTCCCAGGGGTGGTGGCTTGGAATACTCTTTGTATTTGTGGATGCCAGGGCCTGGGGTGCAGCTTTCACCCAAACACTTTCCTTTTTCCCTTTTCAGTGGTGGGGGTGGAGCTCAGGGTTTGAGGCACGGTAATCCAGCGCTCTCCCACCGCTAAGGCCGAGCCACACCCGACTTTTCCTGTGTTTTCCTATGCAGTCTCCTCTCTGCCTGTAGCTAAGGGAGCAAAAACACCACTCAGCACGGAGGGACTATATTGGAGTAGTAGCTGGATGTCGTGGCACACACCTTTAAATTCCAGTACTCAGGAGGCAGAGGCAGAAGGATCTCCATGGCTTTGAGGCCAGCCTGGTCTACATTTCAAGTAGGTTTAAGGTTACCTGAAGCTATGCACTGAGAATCTGTGTGTGTCTGTGTGTGTGTGTGTGTCTGTGTGTGTGTGTGAGAGAGAGAGAAGGGGGGAGAGGGGGAAAGAGAGAGAGAGAGAGAGAGAGAGAGAGAGAGAGAGAGAGAGAGAGAGAGAGAGAGAAAGAGAGAGAGAGAAGACTTCAGAATTTTCAAAGAAGTCTGTTTGCATGAGAGTTTTCCTGTACTTGTGTCAAATGCACAGAACTGGGTTTTGACCAGTCGAGGATGTTTCAGTAGTTCTGAACTTGGGCTCTGGACTTGATTTTGAATTCCACTCTATTATTTATATGTTGTGTATAGTTGAGTGTAAGAAATATCAAATGAGGGGGCTGGAGAGATGGCTCAGTGGTTAAGAGCATTGCCTGCTCTTCCAAAGGTCCTGAGTTCAACTCCCAGCAACCACATGGTGGCTCACAACCATCTGTAATGGGGTCTGGTGCCCTCTTCTGGCCTGCAGGCATACACACAGACAGAATATTGTATACATAATAAATAAATATTTTTAAAAAAACCTAAAAAAAATAGAAATATCAAATGAGTTGGGCAGTAAGGCACATGCTTTTAGTCCCAGCACTCGAGAGGCAGAGGCAAGCGGATCTCTGTGAGTTTGAGGACAGCCTGGTCTATAGAGAAATTTCCAGGACAGGGACAGGCTCCAAAGCTACAGAGAAATCCCAGTCAAAAAAAAAAAAAAAAAAAAAAAAGAAAAAAAAAAAGAAAAAAAGAAAAAGAAAAAAAAAAAGAAAAAAAAAGCAAGCAAAAAAAATACCAAATGTGATTTTTCTCTATCAACTGCTATAAAACGTGTTTAGGACAAGGAATTAAAATACTTTTAATTTCTCTCTCAAGTAAGATATTTATGCAAAATGTTTTCATTCTCCCTATGCTGTAAAACCTTTGTTCACACAGCTCTAGTCTCGGAATTTGATAGCCTGAAGCACTGACCCCCCCCCCATTTCCTGTGCTCCAATTCTCTTCAACTAGCTAACTGAATAGGATTGTGAGGCCAGACCCAAGCCAATGGGGAAGACACACAGTCAACATATGCATAGAATAAAAACCCAAACCTTTCCTTTTGTGTTTGCTCTTTCAAGTCCTACCCCCACCCCAACCCCCTTTGGAAACACGGTTTCTCTGTTAGCCGTGGCTGTCCTGGAACTTGTTCTGTAGACCAGGCTGACCTGGCACTCAGAGATCTGCCTGCCTCTGCCTCCTGAGTGCTGGGTTTAAAGGCCTAAGCTGTTGTAGAATATTATTTTAAGATGAGTTACATTTGTTTATGCTGTGGAACATTTGTTTAGTGATGCAAAGATGTGTTGCATTTTTAAAATTTATTTATTTATTACATATACAGTGTTCTGTTGGCATGTATGCCTGCACACCAGAAGAGGGCAGCAGATCTCATTATAGATGGTTGTGAACCACCATGTGGTTGCTGGGAATTGAACTTAGGACCTCTGAAAGAGCAGCCAGTGCTTTCAACCTCTGAACCACCTCTCCAGCCCATGTTGCATTCTTTTACATTGCATTTGTTTAATCTGTGAAGCTGTGTTACTGTGCCTGTCTAAAACACTTGATTGATCTAATAGAGTTGAACGGTCAATAGCAAGGCAGGAAGGAGCAAGGATAGGAGAGGCTTGTGGGTAGGGAGAATAAATAGAAGGACAAAAAAAGAGAGTAAGAGGAAGCAGGGATCAGGAAGCAAGAGAGGAAGGGGAGAAGGGCCAGTCACCCAGCCAGCTACGAAGTAAGAGTGAAAGTAAGGTATTCAGAAATAGAGAAAGAAGGGCTGGAGAGATGGCTCAGTGGTTAAGAGCACTGACTGCTCTTTCAGAGGTCCTGAGTTCAATTCCCAGCAACCACATGGTGGCTCACGGACCACCTATAAGGAGATCTGGTGCCCTCTTCTGGCCTACAGGCAGGATACATGCCCTCTTCTGGCCTACAGGAAGGATACTGTATGAATAAATAAATAAATAAATAAATAAATCTTTAAAAAAAGAAATAGAGAAAGAAAAAAGCCTGGAGGAAAAAAGGTAGATGGGATAATTTAAGAAAAGCTGACTAGAAATAAGCCAAGCTAAGGTCCTGCATTTATAAGTAATAATAAGACTCTGTATTTATTTATTTGTTTATTTGTTTATTTATTTATTTTTGGTTTTTTGAGACAGGGTTTCCCTGTAGTTTCTAGAGCCTGTCCTGGATCTAGCTCTTGTAGACCAGGCTGGCCTCGAACTTAGAGATCCACCTGCCTCTGCCTCCTGAGTGCTGGGATTAAAGGGGTGTGCCACCACCGCCCAGCTAGACTCTGTATTTATTTGGGGACTGGGTGGCGGGTCCCTGAAGAGTAAAGAGTAAAACCAACAACAGGTTTGTCTTTCCTTGTGACTCTGAGCTTATTTCTAACATTGAGAACCTCAACTTCTTTCATCTATAAAGTGGGATTCTCACTTAGCGATTTTGTTTTATGGGTCTCATGGTGTTTAGGATGGTCTTGAACTTTTTTTCGTTTTTTTTTTAAATTTATTATGTATACAGTATTCTCAGTGCTCTGCCTGCAGGCCAGAAGAGGGCACCAAATCTCATTACAGATGGTTGTGAGCCACCATGTGGTTGCTGGGAATTGAACTCAGGACCTTTGGAAGAGCAAGCAGTGCTCTTAACCACTGAGCCATCTCTCCAGCCCTGGCCTTGAACTTTTGATTCGCCTGCTTCCACTTCCAAAGTGCTGGAATTAAAGGTTTGAGCCCCACAACTCACATTGTTTATTTTTGAGACAATGTCTTCATATGTAGCAAGGGTTGGTTTTGAATGTGAGATCCTCTTATTTCAATCTCCCAAATACTGGGAGATCAGGTTTGCACTACCACACCCATAAGAGTTCTTTTTTTTTTTTCTTTTTTTTTTTTTTTTTTTCAAGACAGGGTTTCTCTGTAGCTTTGGAGCCTGTCCTGGAACTAGCTCTTGTAGACCAGGCTGGTCTCGAACTCACAGAGATCTGCCTGCCTCTGTCTCCCAAGTACTGGGATTAAAGGCCTGCGCCACCACCGCCCGGCCCCATAAGAGTTCTTAGAAGATTCTTCTTCTTGTTTTTTTCGAGACAGGGTTTCTCTGTGTAGCCCTGACTGTCTTGGAACTCTGTACACCAGGCTGGACTCAAACTCTGAAATCTGCCTGCCTCTACCTCAGAAGTGCTGAGATTAAAGGTACGGTCTGCCAGGTTTGACTATTACAAGATTCTTAGAGGATCAAATGAGAAGCTGAAAGCATTTAGCAGTATTTGAGGAAGAACTGAGATGTAGCTTGTGGTAGAATGCTTGCCTCGCACCGGTGATCCCTGCTTTGATTCCTAGCACAGTAAAACCAAACAAAACCTGTGAGGTGGATTCAGCTTACAAATTAGTGGAAAGGACAATAAATATAATCTCATTTGGGAATTACTGGAAGGCTTTATTGGGGTAGTGGAATTTTAGTAGGAACTCGAAGGGTAAACAGCTGGATAGAGACGCGCGACGTTGGAAAAGTGCAACTTTGGTGCCTGTGTGGACTAGAAAAAGACCAGACAGCAGTCCTTGCCAGCGGAAGTAAAAGCAGAGTGGATTTAAAATGGAAAGACACTTTCCTGGGAACAGTGAGCGAAGCTTGAGCTTCAAGGAGCCTTTTTACCCTCAGGCTAGTAGTCCTGGCTAACTGCGACTTCATGCAGTTTTGGCCTGAGTTAACTTCCCAGCCAGAAAAACCACACCCACCAAGTCTTCAGCAGGACTGGAAAGTCGGAGGAGACAAGGAAGCGGTGGGACTGGCATGGGTTCGTCGTAGCGAATTTTCCAGGGCGCAGGAGAAAGATCAGGATGGCATAAAGCAGACCCATTGGCAGTTGAGAGTTCAGAGAAGGCCTCCCCAGGCTGAAAAGACAAGGCTTTACCGCACACAAACGCTACCAGTTCGGGTTGAGGAAATTTGGTCAGTGTGCGCGTCCTCTGATAAAAGGAGAGAGGGCGCCCCCTGGGAACAGTGCTGGGTAGAGATGGTGGGAAGACCCAGCAGAGGACGGGAGAGGGGTGGGGGTTAAGATGGGGGTAATCTACTCGTCAGTTTTCTTCCCACAGAAGCTAACTGTCCGGCATGATGGATTCCTGGACTTCCTAAACGACGGGGATGGTAGGGGCCTCGAAAAAATAAGTGCCGTCACATGCTCCGTACCAGAGCTGGTTACTTTCTTGAACACTTTTAACGCTAACTCGCTTGGAGGTGAGTATTTTCATACCCCCTTTCGGGTAAAAAACTGAGGTTTGATGACTTCCTAAGGCAGGAAGGAGATTTTGTACATTCCAAAGTCTTCTTCCTTTGGTCCGCCTGACGTGTAAGGTATTGATTTGCAAAGGTTTGGGAGAAGGAGCATCGTGTGTGAGAAGCCCAGGCTTCTAAGGGACAACAGCGTGGGTGTACTTTCCGGCGAGAACCACGCCTCCCTTGGCGCAACAATATTGGTTACGGTTGCTTTCTTTTAAAACATGAAATCCTCACTATCCGAGAAGGCCAACATTCTAGACTCCCTGATCACGCCGATGTTTCTCTCTCACCCACACTGATTCCCACAGGTGACATCAATTCTCCACGGGAGAATGAAAGCCTGAGACTACATTTCCCTGCAAGCCTTTGGAAAAAAAAGCCAGGAGGAAATAGACTTTCCGTTTCCGTTCGCTTGCAATTTGGCGTGTTCACGGTGATACATATTTCAACAGCTAGAGTCCTTTCTCTGTACAGCTAAAGAAGAGACTTCATACCCCAGCAGGTACTGGCACCGAGGGCAAGTGACTAGGTTGCCATCTCTACAGCAGTTCTTTCCTACTTATCCGCAGAGACTAGTCTTAGCGGTTGGACTACAAGTCCCATAGCATCGTCTGCTCCTACACCCGCCATCTTTGCGGTATTCCCCGCCCCTCTCACTTCCATTGTCTCGACAGAAGATAAAAGAGGGGAGCGGGGACGACTACAATTCCCGGCAGGCTTTGCACTACCGAGTGCGGGATTTTGATAGTTCAGGCGGGCGAGGCGCTCCAAGTGGTAGAATGAAGCGACCAGGAAAGGTTAGGTAGCCTGCCATCTTTATGGTAGTCTCTTAAGCCTCCTGGTTCTGGCACTCTTAAGGAATACAGGAACGCTAGAAAACTACTATTCCCATCCCACTTCATAAAATCGATTTATTAGGTGTACGCCCCTCGTTCGCCATCTTGCTTGTAGTCCTTGTTCCTTTTCACCTTTCCATTGTTCCTGACGAGTAGAAATGGCAGCGGGAAGGCAGCAAATGGACTGCGACTCCCGTCAGGTACCACACACGCGGAGGGTTGTGGACCAGAGGGCGTGTGAGTGCCTGGAAAGGAGGTCGGGTCGGGAGGAAAGGCCATCTTGTTTGTAGTCATCGTTCCCGCTCCTTCTCTATGTCCTGCTACGGGGAGTCTCTGGCCAACTGGACTATAATTCCCGCCATGCTCGGCTCCCAGCATGGCATGTCTTTCGCCATCTTAGTTGTAGTGCCGGCTGACCCTAGAATTCCATTTTTCCCACGATAGCTCCAGAATTTGCAGGACTACATCTCCCGTCGTGCATTGCACGCGCTTGTCCTGGAAAGTAGAGCTGGTGGAGGAAGGAGGGAGAAGGGGGCGGGGTTCCTTTGGGAGAAGGAGGGAGTAAAAAGGAGGAGGTGGGAAGAAGGGAGGGGAGAGGGAGGAGAGGAGGAAGGAGGAAGGAGCTGAGGAGGGATGAGAGCGGCGACCAGGGCCTGGGGCCGAAGCAGCGCGAGGCTAGGGGACTAGGGGTGCTGAGACACCCCAACTGCCCCCACCCCTTTTCTGCCTCTGCCCCATCCTTTTTCTTACACCCTCCCATTTTAGGAGAGGATTTATTCAAATTTTATTTAAATACCTATATCTTGAGGGTCGAGCGTTTGAAGGGGGGAGGGCGGGGGCGCGCGCAAGCTGGGGGGGCGGGGCCGGAGCAGCTTCCTTCACCCCCCCTCTGCGTGCCCTGTCTCTGTAGGTCAGGGGGCCGCAGTACAGGGGCGGACCCAGGGGAGGGGGGCAGGTTGCAGCGACCCCCCCCTCCCCGGGAACCGGCGGTGGGCGGGGTTTGAACCCCGGAAACGGTGGGGGGCCCCGGGTCTGTCCCTGGACCCCTGGGCAGTTGGAGCTGGGAAGGGGCCAGTTAAGGGTTGGGGGCTTTGGGGAGAGGTGGGGGTGGGGAGCTGAGACTCGTACCCGGGACTGAGTGGGGCCCGGGCAGAAGCTGAGCACCCTGCGCCCGAGGAGCCCCCGTTGGCCTGGGGGGGCTGAGGGACTGAGCCCCCCAGAGCAGGACCTCCCCCTGGAAGGGCCGCGCCGCAGCCCGTGGGAGGGCCTCGCCCCCGGCGCTCCCCATCTCCACTCGCTGCTGTCCCGGCCTCCGCCGGAGGGAGGGGCCGAGCGCCCTCGGGGGGCCGTGGACCCCGGCGTTCTGAGCGTTCCGCGCCCCGCGCCGCCCGGCCCCCCCGCCGCCGATGGCCGCCGACCCGCCGGGAGCTGCCGAGAAGGGAGAGATGGCTCCCGGGACACGTGTGAGGTGGGTTCATGCGGCTCCTCCTCACCCCCAGACCTGGGCAGCTCCCACTCCCATTCATCCTCAGCCTGGCCTCTCCCTGCCTTCCCCGCCCCCAGCCTCACCCTCCCTTTGCTCCAAACTCCTCTCCAACCTTCTTCCTTATAACCTCCCAACCCTAGGGAACTGGCCTTCCTTCCCCGACCCCGCTGCCCCTTGCAGACCTCCCCCTCCATCCCCCGCCTCCCGTCGCCGCCCTCTAGGCCCCTCCCCTGGAGTGCTGGAGGGCCCCATACCCTGTGGATGGTCTGGAAGTCCTTGGAAAGGGAGAAGCCTGGGGGAAGCAGGTCTAAGACTGGTTGGGAAGAGACCCCTCCAGGCTTGCAGAGTCCATGTGGGATTTTAGAGGATCTGGTTTCCATGGGCAGGAGACCCCCAGGGATTCCAGACAATTAGGGATGAAAAGCAGCCTGGTAAGATGTGGGGTAGTGGGGGGGAGTGTCTAAAACCGAACCCACCTTGAATTTTGTTGAGATGTTAGGCTGGCTCGTAGAATCCCAGGGAACCCGGGAGATTACCCAGGCTGCTTGAGGGGTCCTCTTGGATATCTTGGAGCAGCAGGACTTCTGTGCGGGCTGAGAAGGGGCACTGAAGCATCTTGGGGTGTCAGCCCTGGGAAGTTGAGAACACAGTGGGTCATTAGAAATGGAGTGGATCTCGTTAGAGTGCCGAGATTTGAAAGGTTTGAATGACCGGTACCCATAAGAAAGAGAAAGGAGAGGGAGAAAGAAAAGTGTGGTCTTTGCCCCCTGCCATCTGGAGGTAAATCTGGCAGCATGGGCTGTGTGGCTAACAGGTATGAGTTGGGAGCTCCCTGAGGTCATGCTGCAGACCTGAAGCCTTTTCCGGGAACCTGGGCTTGGGAGGTTAGAGGAGGGGCCCCAGTGTGTCTCCTTCCAGGGCTTGGGAATAGTAAGGCTGAGGGAATGTTAGAGGGGGGAGGTCTTGAGGAGTGGGAGTGGCCCTCTGCTCAGGACACGCACTAGAGGGCTGACCTTCTTGGAGGGTAGAAATAGAAGCTCTGCCCCTTCAGAGGTGCAGGGAGCTTGCGGCCAGGATTCTCTCAGGCCAGCTTAAGCAGGCCTGTCTGACCTTACCCCCATCTGCCTACAGCCCTCGGCGTTGCTGACGCCCCCAATGTCGTCGAGCAGTCGGGGGCCGGGGGCCGGAGCGCGCCGACGCCGAACCCGCTGCCGTCGCTGCCGGGCCTGTGTGCGAACTGAGTGCGGGGATTGCCACTTCTGCCGAGACATGAAGAAGTTTGGGGGGCCCGGGCGCATGAAGCAGTCGTGCCTGCTTCGGCAGTGCACTGCGGTGAGTCTTGCCCCCACCCCACCCCGTGACGGGTACCTCGACCCCAGGCATACTTCCCCAGAGCACCATTAGTAGTATTGGTCCGAGTACTCTTGGGGTGTCTGGTGACTGCCCCCCTGGATGTACAGTGCACGCGGTAAGTCTTGCCCCCCAGTCCTGGTATCTTGGAACCCAGGTATAGACCCAGAGTCTATACTCTGAATCCCTGAATGTACCTTAGAGGCGGGCGCCATTTGCTCATTCAGTCACTTCCTGTCTTCCTTCACTGATTTGTTTAAATGTCTGATTTTGTCTTTTTCACAAAGTGGGGTACAGGGAAGAATCTGCCTCAGGTCTCTAGAAAGCTGAACGCCCGCTGTAAACCCCTGCCTGGGTATCTGTGCAAGAGGAACCCATCTCTACCACCAGAGAATAGCTCTTGCCTTTGTCTGGCCTCTTTCACACACCGCAGGTTTCTTGAACTTGAGTCCAGGACCCCCTTCTTGTGACCTTGAGCAAATCACTGAACTTCAAGTACCTTCTCTGTAAAATGTTTCTTTTGCCCAGTTGTACAGATTAGACATAGTGTGCTGTGAATGCCCTATTGAAAGGCCCACGACACCGCAGTTATCTGGGAAACGTGGTGTCTCCCATGCCTCCCTCACCTTTGAAGCAGCCCTGGGCGCCAGCATGGCCATACCCCAGGAGCCACGAGAACATCTCTGCTCCTTCCCTTCCTGGTCCAGCCGCTTCCGGCTTGCACTCTCACCCTTTTCTTCTTTGTCCCCCAAGCCTTTGCCCCACTTTCTCATCCTTCTTCCTTGATCTGGATCCACCGCCTTCAGCATCCCTGATAGGCCTCAGTGTTCCCATTGTCCGCCCTGAAGTTACATTGTCTGGAGACTGCTGCCTTTTCCCCTTCATTCCTGATCTGGTCTCACTGTGGGCTCCAGATCACTCTTTGGACTGCCCACTGAACAGCCTTAGAATTACCCCCAGGCTACTGTTCTGTTTTCCGTAACCCATTCCGAGCAAGCACTGTCATTTGCCTGTGGCCTCTTCTGCTCCAGGCCAGTTAAGTTTCAGGATCACACTTGGCCTGGCTCCTGTGCTGAAAATTCCAATAATGGCAGTAGCTGTGCCTCAACCCCTCTCATGCTTTGTCTTGTTTTTTTTTTTTTTTTTTTTTTTCTTTTTTCTTTTTTTACAATGAGCTGCAAAGGAAAAATTCCCTCACTTCATATTAAAGATGCTAAAGGTCATCCTGGCAAGAGGACCAAGTTAAGGATTTGGCTGCAGGATCTGAACCTACCTACAGCTGACACCGAAGAAAGTTTACCCTGTGGCTTGGTTTTGGGGTCTCTGATGTCTCCTCTTTCCCAACAGCCCGTGCTCCCACACACAGCTGTATGCCTCTTGTGTGGGGAGGCAGGAAAGGAGGATACAGTGGAGGGAGAGGAAGAGAAATTTGCTTTGAGCCTCATGGAGTGTACAATTTGCAACGAGATCGTCCACCCTGGTTGCCTGAAGGTAGCCTGCAGCCTGGGGTGGGCTAAACTATCGGGGAGCAAAGAGGTAGACCAGTATATCTCTGGGCGTATATTGGCACCTTCTGTTTATTATTTGATCTCTTGCCTACAGATGGGAAAGGCTGAGGGTGTTATCAATTCAGAAATTCCCAACTGCTGGGAGTGCCCCCGATGTACCCAGGAAGGACGCACAAGCAAGGTAAAGCCGGGGCTGGGATGAGGGCAGGGTCGGGGATCGGGAGCCAGGTGGGGCCTCATCCCCAGCTTACACTCTCCAGGACGTAGGTGAGGGGCCAGGGCGCCGTAGGGCTGACAATGGTGAGGAAGGCGCAAACCTAGGGGGTGGATGGAAGCTGACAGAGGAGCCACCACCGCCACCACCCGTGCCCAGGAGAAAGGGACCTTTACCTGCTGGCCCTCCCGCTGACGATGTGCCTGGGCCCCCCAAACGGAAGGAGAGGGAGGCGGGGAATGAGCCCCCAACCCCAAGGAAAAAGGTGAGCGGAAGGGTGAGGTCCGTTCAGCACGTGGGATTCTAGGAGCTGTTGTCTTAGCCTGGTGTGTACTTTGGTTCTGGAGCCAGGCCCTGATTGACCAGGAAGTGAGGCTTTATGGGTTACCCCAGAGATGTTTGGGAGTTATAGTGGGAGCTGTGGGTGGAACATGTTCACTATGAAGAAGAAACACAAGTACGGGGTAACTGGTACAGGCCAGGAATCTTAGAGACCTGCAGGATTAGGGAGGAGCTACAGAGCATGCTCAAACTACTACAGAGGCGGAGGGAAGGGCCCGAAAGAGCCTGAGGGGGAAGAAAGGAGCTGAGCAGCATGCTCAGTAAGCCAACACACTGATTACAAGGTTAGTGTGCTGAGCTGTCTTCCTGGGATGGGGGCTTCTGGGATTTGTGGTCCAAGAAGAGGTCGTGGACCTTAGTTTGGTAGTCAGTAATGGTTTCTAATGGAGTTTCTTTCTTCCCCGTGTCTATCTCCTTGCCCTGGTAGGTGAAAGGAGGCCGAGAGAGGCACTTGAAGAAGGTGGGTGGAGATGCCTGCCTCCTCCGAGGAGCGGACCCAGGCAGCCCCGGCCTTCTGCCCCCCAGGGTTCTGAATCCGAGCCAGGCATTCTCATCCTGCCACCCTGGGCTCCCTCCCGAGAACTGGGAGGTGTGCCGGGGACCTCCTCCTTCCCCCTCCCACCCTTCCTTGCCCCACTCTCCTTAGGAGACTAAGATCTGCCTTCCTGCTCACTTTCTCTTGCCTTAACCCCACATGGTCCCTATGGACCCCTGGAAAGAGGTGGGTGGGAAAATAGACTGGGTCCAGGTCATAGGAACCCCTGATTTCCAGCAGCCATTGGACTGGCATCTGGCCCATTTTTCTCAGTTTTCTAAGCCTAACTGTAAAGAACTGAATTTATATTTCTGTCAGATCACTGATTCTTTATATGGTCTTGGCAATTTGTTAACTGCTCTGGGCTAACAAATGAGTTTTCTAATTTGTGAGATGAAGACAGTTACTTACCTTGCCTCTTCTCCCATCCCTCAGCACTAGATAAATCCAAATAAAAGTAAAGAGGCCCAGAGAAGTTAAAAGATGGGCCTGAGGTCACACGGCAACGCTAAAATTCTGATACTACTCTGCTCTGGTAATCTAAACACTGACTGTCCAGATCGTCTACCAAATATCAGTTTGTAACCTTGGACAAGTCACTTAGTCTTTTTTTGTGGCGGGGAGGTTGGAGACAGGGTTTCTCTGTTGCTTTGGAGCCTGTCCTGGAACTCTCTCTGTAGACCAGGCTGGCCTTGAGTTTACAGAGATCTGCCTGCCTCTGCCTCCCTCTGCTGGGATTAAAGGTGGGTGCCACCACTACCCAGCTACTTAGTCTTTTTGAGCCTCATTCAGTCAGTTTCCTCCTGTCTAAAAGGAGTAGTTGTAAGTTGTCTCTATGTTAGGTCACCGTGAGGACCTGACTCAGAGAGCAAGGATACTCTACACTAGGAAAGAGTTACTGTGTGTCCCACATGTGGACTTGTCTAGTCCAGCTGTTCCGTGCTGTAGATGTGAAGCAGGACTTTCCAGGTCACAGAATGGGAAGGCAAGCCAGCACTCTACACAGGGTCTCTGGGAGGTTCATGTGCCATTGGCTAACCCACCAGGCTACCTGAACTTTGAATCCACACTGTAGATAAGGAAACTGAAGTCCAGAGATGGACTGTTTGGGAACAATTAGGAACTCAGGGCTATCTCCTGGGCTCTTTATCCTCTGGTGACTCCTTCTGGGTGAGTGGTTGGGAGAATCATTCTCGGCCCTTGTACAGCCTAACCTATCTCTCTGCAGAAACCAAAGCCACCTATGGCCTCGGCTGAGGGACCCGCAGCGCCATCCCCATCACCACAGAGGGAGAAACTGGAGCGTTTCAAGCGAATGTGCCAGCTGCTGGAGCGGGTGCCTGATACCTCCTCTTCCTCCTCGGACTCAGATTCTGACTCAGACTCATCTGGCACATCGCTGAGTGAGGATGAAGCTCCGGGGGAGGCCCGGAATGGGCGGCGGCCAGCCCGGGGCAGCTCCGGAGAAAAGGAGAACCGTGGGGGTCGGCGAGCTATACGCCCTGGCAGTGGGGGACCACTGCTCAGCTGGCCCCTGGGTCCTGCTCCACCACCACGGCCTCCACAATTGGAGCGGCATGTGGTACGCCCCCCTCCTAGAAGCCCCGAGCCTGACACTCTGCCTTTGGCTGCTGGATCCGACCACCCCCTGCCTCGGGCTGCCTGGCTTCGTGTCTTCCAGCACCTCGGACCCCGAGAGCTGTGTGTCTGCATGCGAGTCTGCCGGACTTGGAGCCGCTGGTGAGTGTCCAGACAGGCATGAGTTCCTTTGCTGCCATGCGTCTTGCTTACTGGGTGTCCTATAATAGGTCTGATTCTCTCTGAATCTTGGCCTTCCTTGGTGTCTGTTATAATGTGATCCTTTCACGGGGACTGAGCTCCCTTGACCCTACCCCCAGTGACTTAGTGGAGAAGAGATAGTGGAGCCAGGAGTGTGAATCTGGACCCTGTGACTCCAACTATTTCCCTTTAGCTTTTACATACGTTGAGAGTTAGTATGTTGCAAGTGTGGTGTCCGGCGGTGTCCACTTCTCTCACGTTTTGAGATCCGTCTCCTGAGAACAGTTTAATTTGGTCCCAGCTTTACTAAGGTAGCCCTTGCCTTCTAAAGCCGCCACACTTGGGCCTCTTGAACCAGCCCATCCCTTCCCTCTTGAACACCCCCCATCCTCTAAAACCTGGCCCCTTTCTGACCATCTCCCAACAAGCTTCCTCCTCCATCAGGCTCCCACAGCGTGCTGTTCCCTAATAGAGCACAGAGAGACCTTTGGCAAGTGGACAAGCTTTCATTATTTATTTTCATGTTCCCCATCAGTTTCTGGGGGTGGGGACACATACTGTATATTGATTTTTATCTCCTTATCCCCAGCACAGTACAAAATGTCTGTATAGATTGATGTTCAAGAGATGTTTTACTAAGTTCAAACTTTTTCCCAGGACTCAGATTCTTGCCAGGGCTTCAACAATGTTGCATTTCCAGCCCTGGGAGGCTGAGGCAGGAGGAGCCTGTGTTGGAGGTCAGTCTTGGCTACACAATAATACTTTGTCTCAAAAATAAAAAGTCTGGCCTAGCAGCACCATGCGGGTTGAGGCACACTGATGCTCCGTAAGTTAAGTTAGGGGCTAAATTAAAATTCCCACCCTTCTGGTATCTGTGGAGCCAGAGAGGCTGGTATGCAAGAGCCAGAGGCGAATGGCTCTGGTAGACTGTTTGCTCTACTGAGTTTATGCCCTCGGGCTAGTCTTTTAACTTCCTCATGCCTGCCTGCCTGCCTTGCTTTCTGTTTTTATCCTCCCTCCTTCTTTCTCTGCAGCAGGAATTGAACCCAGGGACTGGCGCGTAGGTCTGTCCTCCACCACCAAATTATACCTTACGCCATCTTCTTGCTTTTCATTTTTGAGACGAGCTCTCCAAACTGCATAGACTAGCCTTACGATCCTTTTACTCCCAAGTAGCCAGGATTACCAGTCTGCACCACCAGGCCTGGTGTCGTTTTCTTCACTTTTTTGTATAAAACCAGGATAACTGGGTGGCGGCGGCACACGCCTTTAGTCCCAGCACTCGGAGAGCAGAGGCAGGTGAATTCTGTGAGTTTGAGGCCAGCCTGGTCTATAGAGTGAGTTCCAGGACAGCCAGGGATACACAGAGAACCCTGTCTCAGCATCCCCCCCCTCCCCGAAAAAAAAAACAGTGCTCAGGAAGAGTCCATAGACTGCATTACAGGCAGTCACAGGAGTTGCTGAAGGTACCCACACCATCTGAGATGTAGTTACTGGGGCGGTACTTGCTTGTCCATGCCTTTTTGACTGAATCTATGCTGATATGGGATCCATAAAGAGACCTGTAGATGGAAGTGGACAAAAGCAGAGAGGCCATTGAGGTCATAGTGTTTCCCATCTTGGGCCCTGCAGCCTAGCCCATAGCTTTCGTCCATGGTGACTTATATCTCTTATGGCCTCTATTTCTCACTTGTAGTCTGGGGTGTATATTTTAATGTAGTTGGAGCTCAGGTCCCAAGAAGGATCAGCTCCAAGATGCCCTTGTGATTCAGGATACCAAAATCCAAACAGCACCTTCTCTGTATATAATCTACTCAATCTCTGGATGACTTACAGTATCTAATACAAAGTGACTAATATATAGATAGTTACTTTACTGTATTGTTTAGGGAATAACAAAACATGTCTCCTTCGGTACATAAGCAATTTCTGTTTTGAATGTTTCCATCTGTGGGTGGTTGACTCCTTTGATGCGGAATCTCAGATACAGAAGCCAAGTCCTGCTTACCTTGTGGGACTTAATGAGGCAGTTCCTGCAGAGCACTCAGCGGAGTGCCTGAGGGTACTGAGCCTCAGCAAATGGTGCCTTCAGGTGAGAAAAACCTGTAAGGACAGAGCAGAGGCCTATGGGGACCACAGTGGGGGCCTTGTCAGGAAGCTCTGCCAGATCTGGGCTCTGAAGCAGGAGCAGTAGGGAGAGGGGTACAGATGGAGACTTTGGGGAAGAGGTGAAGAGACAGAGTTTTGTCGTCAATTCAGAACCTTTCTGCCTCTGTATGCACCAACATGCCTGACCTAAGACCTAAGTGAGAAGGAATGGCACCTGGGCTTGGGGGTGCAGGTCTGTTACTCCACCGCTTGGATGACTGAGGCAGAAAGACTAACATCCAGGCCAGCCTTGGCAATTTATCAGACATTTCTCAAGATAAAAAGACTAGAAAAGCCGAGTGTGGTGGGGCGCTCCTCGGGAGGCAGAGACAGGTAGATCTCTGTAACTTGAGGCAAGCTTGGTTTACCCAGTGAGTTCCATAACAGCCTACATTAGAGAGAGGGGGGATGGGAGGCTGGGGAGATAGTTCAGTTAGTAAAGTATTTGTTGTGAAGACCAAAGTTCCATCCCCAGAACCCATGTAAAAGGCCAGCATGAGACAAGAGAATTAGAGAATTCCTGGGGATTCCTGGCCAGCCAGCCTAACCTGATCAACAAGCCCTGGTTCTGGGAAGAGACCCTGTGTCAGAAAAACAAGGGGGGTGGGGGAGCAGCTGGAGAGATGGCTCCTGAGTTAAGAGCATGCTCTTGCAGAGGACAGGAGTGTGGAGTTGTGACTTAGGGTAGAGCACTCGCTTATCGCGGTCCTGGATCAAGCCTTCTTGCTGCAGAAGAACGGCTTGGATGTGCTGACTCATTGGCTGTGAAGACGCCATTGTGAGTGCCAACTCAGTGTGGCCCAGGAGCCTGGGCGGGAGGCAGTGGGATTCCTGAAACTTGCGAATCTCAGTGGAGAGTGAACTCAGATTTGATCTCTTTGGTTGAAAAACTTGTGAACCAGTCAGAGGCCACTGCTGAGGAAGTAAGGTCTGGCGCTGCCGTGAGAGTTTTCCTCTTGGAAGTGGCAGGTTTGATAGAGCAGTGTGTTCTGCACCTTCCTGATGCTGCGACCCCCAACCATAAAATTATGTCTGCTGCTACTTCGTAACTGTAATTTTGCTACTGTTCTAAATCATAATGTAAACATCTGTTTTCCAGTGGTCTTAAGCAACCCCTGCGGAAGGGTCTCAGCCCACAGGTTGAGACCTGCTGTGATAGGAGCAGAGGCAGGACGTGAGTGTGAGCTAGAGAAAGCAACCCAAGAATTTGGGAGATCAAGGAAGGAAGGGATGCCGAGCAGTGGTGGGTGTTAATGGGAGCTCACAGGAGATCTGTGACCAAAGGTGACAATTGGCTTTGCTATCAGAAGGGTTAGTGGACTGCTTGCCTAATATGCAAAAGATCTGGATTCTGTCTCCAGCCATACACACACACACAAAACCTAGCTATTCCTGACTATGCTTAGAGGTGGGAGAGCCAAGCCAGAGTCCGCCATCAGCTTCAAGTGAGGGACTTGGTCCAGTGATCCCGCGTCGCCCCTGGTTTCTGAGAAGGCATCTGGCATTCCCTAGCTGCTAAGGCAGCGCGGAGTGAATGAGCATAAAGGAAGAGCGGGTGTGGGAAGAGGTGGAGAGGGTGTAGCTGGAGAGGGCTGTAAGCGGGAGAGCAGGCAGTTGCAGGCTTTCCTGTCTGGTGGCTTTGATTATTTAGAACTGGGAGGCAAAGGGGCGGGCAGGGGAGTTGTGGAGGAGGTGTTGATGTACCAGGTAGACATTGCAGTTTTCAAGGACGTGGGCAGAGAAGGAAGTAGGAAGGACTGGCGCGTGGTCAAGGCTGCTCGTGGGAGACTGGAGGACAGTGGTAGTTTAGAAATCCCAGAAAGCTCTTAGAAAGGGAAAGCTAGCTGTGGCCTGTGTTCCCAGTGATGTAGACCCTGAGAGAGCAACTGGGGCTGGCCCAGCACTATCCCCAGGACCTTCTGCAAGATGAAGTTTGAAACTACAGTGGAGGACAGGAGGGTGTGGGCTGGGCTGGAGTCAAAACAGGGATATCCATGCTTACTATTCAAGAGTCCTCAGCTGGGCGGTGGTGGCGCACACCTTTAATCTCATAATCCCAGAACTCAGGAGGCAGAGGCAGGTGGATCTTTGTGAGTTCGAGGCCATCCTGGTCTACAAAGTGAGTTCCATGACAGCCAGAGCTACACAGAGAAACCCTGTCTCGAAGAAGAAAAGGAGAAAGAAATAGAACGTGTGTGTGCCTTGTCTTTTAAGAAATAGAACGTGTGTGTGCCTTGTCTTTTAAGTGCCACTTTTCTCAGTGTCACCTCCCCAGCTTGAAAGACATCCATGGCTCTCCGTCACCTTCAGCCAGTCTGCAGTTCCACTGGACATACGCCGGGCCCCAGGGAACCCTTCCTGTGCTGCTCCCTTTGTTGCTGTAACAAGCCTTTGAAGTCAGAACTCTTACCCCATTTTATGGCTTGGGAAATAGAGGCCCAGAGAGGTCTCCCCAGTGTGGAGGTGGAAGGCCCGGGGATTAGACCTCCCCAGCTTAAACACTTCACCTCTGGTTCTGTGCCTGCGACAGTGTGCAGCCTGGCCTTGCGGTCCCCTTTGACCTCCCTACTGCCACCCTGGCTTCCTCGGTGGCCTCCATCCTGCCTTTTCCATTCAGGAGTCAGACTCCATCCACTTAATACCTGTGGGTCCTTGAACAGGGTTTTGTTTTTGTTTTTAATTTATTTATGTGTTGTGTGTGCTTGTGTGGCTTTGTATGCACTAAAGGCGTGCAGAGCTTCAGGCAGTTGTAAGCTGCCATGTGGATTCTGAGAACCAAACCCAGGTCCTCTGCAAGAGCGGGAAGTACTCTTTACTGCTAAGCCCTCTTTCTGGCTCTGGACTACATTTTTTAGCCTCTCTGGGCCTTATTTTTCTTAACTGAACAAAGCGGGTGATAATCATCGCCCAGGGATGGTATGGACTTAGATGCATAGTGCAAAGAACAGTGATCCATAGTAATCCGTGAGTAAACACGTGCTGTCAGGCCTGTAGTCATCAGCACCATTATGTTAGGGGGAATTTTCCTCATTCTGGAGTTTTCCAGAGCTGCCATGTTGTCCTGCTGCCTTTGTCCACCTTCCCCTTTCTGGAGTGAGAATATTTCTTCACGACCTCAGCTCCAGCATTATCTTTACGGGATGTTCCCTGCTCCTAGTCTCTGGGCTGAGGTGCCATATGTCCTTAGCATCTTGGTCTTCCCCAGTGGATATTCCTATCAATAGGGCCTCAACAGTTGCTGGCTGCCACACTGAGGTCTAGTCCCCGTGTCCTGGGCTGACTGCCGGGGGATGAGTTGACTCCAGCCAAGAGACTTCCTGAAGGTGAAGGTTCAGAGTTGAGCCCTGAAGGGCCTGGGAGAGTTGGCTTCCTAGCAACAAAGAAGGTGCTAGAGTATGCTGGCCCTAGCTGGCCTGGCTTTTGTGGAATATAATACAGAACCAAAATTGGGGACCTGTGAGTACCCTCAAATTGGGATTTTCTTTCCAAGCGTTCAGTCCAGGAGGCCTTCAAGGAGAGGAGCTGTTGAGCTAGGACTCAAGGCTTTGGGTGCAGCAGGAGGGCAGAGCAGCAAGGGAAGAGGCTGGCTAGATGATGGCTGTGCTGTTGGTTTCTTCTTAGAACTGGAGAGGTGTGCTTAGCGGCTGAGTCGGGGGAGGAGAGGAAAGACTGGGAGGGAGGTGGAGGACGACTGGAGCCTTTGTGGGAGGGCAAGTCAGCTGGGGAGTGTGCTGGCAAGGTTTTGTTTTCTGTTTTTGTTGTTTCGAGTCAGGTTCTGGCTCCACTGCTCAGTGTGACCTCAAACTCCTTAGCTGAGTGATCCTCCTGCCTCAGCGTCCTGAGCAGCTAGGGCTACCAGCATGTGCTTTGTGCCCAGTTATCTGACTCTTTAAGTAAAGCAAAACTAAATCTGTTGGTTTTCCAAAGTAAGTCTGTTGGGCGCCGCTGCATCCTTCAATGCCTTTCTAATCCATATTTATCTATCTATCTGTGTGTGTGTGTGTGTGTGTGTGTGTGTGTGTGTGTGTGGTGTGTGTGTGTGGTGTGTGTGTGTGTGTCTGTCTGTCTGTCTGTCTGTCTGTCTGTCTGTCTGTCTGTCTGTCTGTCTCTTGAGGGGCTGGAGGTAGGTGAAGTAAGGCGAGGTGGCATCCTGGGACCCGAATTCTGTCATCAGGCCTGTCACCAGCATCTTTACCTTCTGAGTCACTGGCTTGGTGACAGTGTCCCACTGGCCTTTAAATGTTTTCTTATTTGGGAGGAGGTGTGGTTTCAGAGGATGACTGAGGTCAGCTCTCTGCACCTACACGTGGGTTCTGGGGACAGAACTCAGCAGGTCACCGGGCTTGTGTGGCGAGCATTTTACTGACCGAGCAGCTGTAGCCTTTGTGTCTATTTTAAGTTACACATTTCTGTGAACCACTGTTGTCTGCTGTTCGTTTTTTGTTTGTGTTTTGTTTAAGACAGGGTCTCGTTTAGCTGAGGCCAGCCTTGAATTCCTGATTGTCCTGTCTCCACCTTAAGTGCTAGAATTGCAGGCATGCATCTCTACTCCCAGCACAACATTTGTTGGTTTTGTTTTTATTTTTCGAGACAGGGTTTCTTTATATTCTGGCTGTTTTGGAACTGACTCTGTAGATCAGGCTGGCCTCGAACTCATAGATCCACCTGCTTCTGCCTCCTGAGTGCTGGGATTAAAGGTGTATGCCACCACTGCCTGGATGTTCTTTTGTTTTTGGAGGCAGGGTCTCTATAAAGCCCTGTCTGTCCTGGAACTCATATAGACCAAACTCACAGAGGTCCACCGGCCTGTACCTCCTGAGTGCTGGGCTTAAGGGCATGCACCATCATGCCTGGCCCACCTCAAGTTCTAAGGTAGCCTAGACTAGTGAGTTCCAAACCAGTTTGGGCTACAAAGTGAGTTTCAGACCAGCCTGGGCTATAGTGTGATATCCTTTCTCAAACAAACCTAAAACGGTAAACCCGTGTTATACACAGAAATAGACAGCTAGCAAGACAGATGAAGGACACAGGAATCCCTCCTCCAGCCTAAGGCTGCCCAGTGCTCATCCCCAGCCTGCTGCTCTGCCTCGCATCCAATTCAGTGGGAATTCCCTGGCTTGCCTTTGAAAACTGCAGAAGACCATGGAGTCTGGTGGAGGAGCTTCAGCAGACCCATAGGAGAGCTGGGGAAGGTTACTTAAGAAACTCGCTGTGGTCGCCTCGTCGAGTTTGGAGTGCTGGGGTCAGACTTGTTTGCCTTCGGAGTCTGTGTTTGCATTTGTTTTCCGGTGCCTGGGACCCACCAGGCCTTCCATAAACAGTGAATAAATGCAAAATGGTGCATGAGTTGTTGCGGGCGCGCACGTAGTGGCAGCCGGGCCTGATGTAGTCCATCAACACGTGCACTAAGTAACCTGTACTTCACACCTGCCTTTAGTGTGTTGGATGCTGGGGTCCAGAGGTGAGAAAGGCCAAATCTGTGCCTGTGATGTCCTAGTAAGGCAAACTCCGTAATCCAACAGATGGAAAATATCGGGCTATAAGTCCAAAGTAAGCGGCAAAGTTTCTGTGAGCTATCATAACTTAGAGAAGTAGAGGTAGAGTCTGGGGGCTACTCTCAGATCTCTTTGGCATTAATTACATCAAATAATGTGTATGGAATTTGTAGCTATCTGGCAAGCACTTTATAGGTTGTAAAGTCCATGAACTGTAATTACTTCATTTGATCTCAGCAGCCCTGCAAGCAGCCTGAATCATTATCTTAAGTTTGTAACTGGTCTTCCTGACTTGGGGAGAGGAGTGGACTTGCCCATGGTCTTGCTTCTAGTTAGCAATGAGGTGGGGTCCTAAATCCAGTCCTTTGGCTGGAGCCAGAAGATTCTTGTCATCCTTGGGACTATCAGCTCAGGTGAGTGTTGACATTGTGGGTTCCTTGAGAATTGTGGCTGAGGACTCTGTCTCCCCCCTGTGGCTGGCAGGTGCTATGACAAGCGTCTGTGGCCTAGGATGGACCTAAGCAGGAGGAAGTCACTGACCCCACCCATGCTTAGTGGGGTCGTCCGCCGCCAGCCCCGTGCTCTGGACCTCAGCTGGACAGGTGTCTCCAAAAAGCAGCTCATGTGGCTTCTGAACCGACTGCAAGGTAGGGCTGGTAGTGAGTTAGGATGGGGTGAACAAAAGGGGAGTGCCCCCATGGAGTTCCAGCACCTGCTTCCTGACCTTGTTTCTAGGCCTGCAAGAGTTGGTGCTTTCCGGGTGCTCCTGGCTCTCCGTCTCTGCCCTGGGCTCAGCCCCACTGCCGGCATTGCGGCTCTTGGACCTCCGCTGGATTGAAGATGTCAAAGATTCCCAGCTTCGTGAGCTGCTGCTGCCTCCACCAGACACTAAACCAGGTTTGACCAGCACGTGTTCCTCTGTAGATGGCTTAGGTAAAGTGGAGGGGTAGCTCTGAAGGCCCTTCTGACATGCTAATCCTTAGCGCAGGAATGGAAGGAAAGAGGACTTTGAATAGGAAGGCCTGTCTTGGCCATTTTCATTCACTCGAGATGCTGCTGTGTGCCAGGAGCTAAGTCTCAAAAGGACAGGGAAGGAAAGGCCCGATGAGGAGTAATGGTGCTCAGACATCCTCCAGCCCCAATATTCTCTTCATACCAGAGCCAGGAAAACTACCCAAAGGGGCTCATCTGTTTGTGTCCCCATGCTCTCGCTCTATGAATAAAGACCACTTTTTTGTTTTCCATGCCAACGGCACACAAAACCCCGTGCATGTTAAGCCATCTCTCCACTGCTGAGCTTACAGGCTTGGCTTTTGTTGTTATTATGGTTTTACACAGTGTCTTATTATGTAGACCAGGCTGGCCTCGAACTCACAAGGGACCAGCTTGCCTCTGTCTCCTATGCTGGAATTAGTGTGAACCACCATACTTGACCATTTCTTGGTTTTTGGTTTTGAGACAGGTTTTGTTCTGTAGCCTAGACTGGCCTGGACCTGTGATACTCTGCCCCCTGAGTACTAGGTCTATACACGTGGACCACCGTCCTTACATAAAACCAGTATTTTCATTGTGGTAGCTGAGGGCTGGCTCAGCTGGTCTCCTTCTGCCTTGTTCCATCCCTATATGTCGGCTACTTCAGCCTGGCCAAGTTCTCTCCAATCCTGGGGCCTTTTCCTTCCCCTGTTGTCTTCACCTCTTACGCTGGACCGTTCTTCATCTAATTAACAGCCGTCTTTTTAAAATTCTTTAGAGGAGAAGACATGACACTTTGTTTTGTTTTACATTTTACATCTCTGAAGCCATGAATTCATGGTGAAGAGGTTTCAGTACACACAGGTTCTTTCTGTTGGCTCTCACCAAGTCTGACTCTCAGCAGAGCAGAGCAGGGCAAGCTGGGTCTTCAATGGAACCTAATTTTTTTTTAAGATTTATTTACTTATTATGTATACAGTGTTCTCTCTGCATGTATGCCTGCAACCAGAAGAGAGCACCAAATCTCATTACAAATGGTTGTGAGCCATCATGTGGTTGCAGGGAATTGAACTCAGGACCTCTGGAAGAGCAGCTAGTGCTCTTACCTGCTGAGCCACCTCTCCAGCCTGGAACCCAGATTCTTTAATCTCCTTCTTCCTTCTTTTTCTGACCATTTCTTCCATTTCAGGAGCTGTCTCAGCTAAGTAACATGCTCACTTCTATGACATACACTAATGGGCCCTGCCCTTTTCCCCACAAGCTCTAAATGACCTTTCTTCTCTCTGGCGGACTTGGCCTGTGGCCAGTCCGTAAATGTGCTCCTCCTCAAGGCTGTGAGCTATTTGGAGGGGAGAACTCAGGGCTTGCCGAGTTGAATGCCCACAGAGGAAGCAATGTTTGGGTGCCAGACCTTAGTGGCACCAACAGCCTTGATGCTGCCATTCATTGTCAGGGTAAAGTAAGCGTGGGTTTTCACAAAAAATCTCAGATCTATTCTGAAATGTCATTTTTAGGGGTTGAAGAGATGGCTCGGTGACTGCTTTTCCACAGGAACTTGGAATCCTAGTACCCACACAGTCACTGATAACCATCTGTGACTCAAGTCCCAGGGCATCTAGTACACTTTTCTGACTTCCTTTGGCACTGCACACAGATAGCATACCTGCAAGCCAAATACCCGTACATTTATTAAACCATTTAGCTGAACAGTGGTGGTGCATACCTTTAATCCCAGCAATCGGGAGGCAGAGACAGGCCAGCCTGGACTATAGACTGAGTTCCAGGACAGCCAGGGCTAAACGGAGAAACCCTGTCTGAAAAACAACACGGCAACAACAAAAGCTGTCCTTTTTGTATTATTGGTCATTTTCTGACAGTTTTAAGCCAGGCTGGGTGTGGTGGCCCACCTTGTATAGTCCCAGCTTCTGAGACAGAAGCAGGGACTAATGTACCCTTGAGGCCAGCCTAAGCTAAAATTAAGATTCTATCTTAAAAATAAATTTTAAATAAAGAGTAATAATTCTAACTGAAGCCTAGTAGTCCATTCCTCTGATTTGAGCTACTCAGGAATTTGAGGCAGGAGTATCAGGAATTCAGGGCAAGCCTAGGCAGCTTAGAGAGTGGTCTCAGAAAGTTTTAAATAAGGTCACTGGTTAGCGGAGAGCATTCACCTAGCGTGCTTGAGGCCGTAGGTTTGACTCCTGACATCCCCCCCCCACTACTTAGCAGAGAGCGTTCACCTAGCGTGCATGAGGCTATAGGTTCGACCCTGATATCCCACACACACACACACCGCTTAGCGGAGAATGTTCACCTAGCATGCATGAGGCCGTAGATTCGACCCCTGATATCCCCCCGACACACACACACACACACACACACACACACACACACACACACACACACTGCTTAGCGGAGAGTGTTCACCTAGCGTGCATGAGGCTGTAGGTTCGACCCTGATATCCCCCCATACACACACTGCTTAGTGGAGAATGTTCACCTAGCGTGCATGAGGTTGTAGGTCAGTTTTGGAAACTTGCCTTGTTAGTCTATGACTTACGGTGATGTTTTTCTCAGAGTCAGGCTAGTGCCTGGCAGGTGATGGCATTGTGATCAGAGTCTGATCGGGGTCCTGGCTGTGTGACGTCGTAAGCATGTCCTCTTAGACAGGTGACGTCGTGATCTGAGTGAGCATCACGGTTCTCACCTGGTGATAGAGGTGATCAAAACAGAGACTTGGCTTCCTTTTTAAAGCTTTTTCATTTTTCTTCTTTAAAATTATATGTATATATCTGTTTGTGGGTATATGAGTGCAGATGTTCATATAGGCCAGGGGTGTCAGGTGCCCCCAGAGCTTCAGATACAGGTGGCTGGGAGCCTTCTGATGTGGGTGCTAGGAATTGAACTCATGTCCTCTGGAAGAACAGTGTGTGTGCCTAACCACTGAGCCGTCTCTGCAGTCCCAAGGCTTGGCTTCTTTTTTTGTTTGGTTTTGGTTTGGGTTTTTGAGACACGGTTTCTCTGTAGCTTTGGAACCTGCTCTGGAACTCTCTCTGTAGACCAGGCTGGCCTTGAACTCACAGAGATCTGCCAGTCTCTGCCTCCCCAGTGCTGGGATTAAAGGTGTGCGCCACCATGCCTGGCCAGGGCTTGACTTCTTAGGGTGTAGTTTCAGGCCCAGCAGTGTTACCACAAGAGAATTTGAAAGAAAAGTAAACCTGAAGTCTTGGGCCTCACGCTCGACCTGCGGCGGTTCTGGGGTGGGGCCAGCAGCCCACCAGTCAGAAACACAAGCCAGTAGTGTGGAGTGGGAGAGCACTGAACTCTCTCCTGGAGACAGAAGAAAGGAGGCCTCTGGACTCATTCTGCAGTGGCCTGCAGTCTTTTGAGCATAGGTCATTCCATCAGGGTTTGTAGACAGAGCCATTTTTGGAATGTAGCTCCTGAGTGCGGTAATAGAGTTAGGTTCAAAGCTGAAACAAAGATAGGAATCAGTGTTCTATCAGGAAGTTATCCTGTCCTACCTAGTTTCCTATCGCTGTGATAAAACATGAAGACCAAAGGAACTTGAGGAGGAAAAGGTTTATTTCTTTTCACGGATTGTAGTTCATTATAAAGTCAGAGTAGGAATTCAAGGCAGAAACTAAAGCAGAGCCCATGGAAGTATACTGCTTACTGGCTTGCTCTCCATGGCTTGCTCAGCTTGCATCTGTTAGACCCAGGTGGTGTTGCCCATAGTGAGCTGGGTCCTCCCACATCAGCCATTCATAAGAACACACCACACAGACTGTGTGCGAACCAGTCTGATGGAGGCCATTCTTCAGTTGACAGGCTGTCTTTGAAGATGGTTCTAGCTGTGTCAAGTTGACAAAGATAAAAACAAAAAACCTAACTGGCACGTACCTCCAGAAGATTTCGGGTAGAGGAGAGAGCAGTATTATCCCTCTTGTGTTTGAGAGTGGTTCCTTGATACCAGAAAGTAAATCAGGCATAGTAGCATCCGGGAGGTAGAGGCGGGAGAATCTTGCTAGCTTGAGGCCAGGGAGGTCCAGCTAGCCAGAGTGACATAGCAAGGGTGTGGGAGAGTGTCTGCCCTCAGACCTGGTTCGTGGTGGAGAAGAAACGAGAGGAGTTGAAGCGGGACTGTTGTTGAACCAGAATCGTGACCTCATGGGGCGAGTGGCGGGGTGCCGTTGGTTGGATTATTAGAAAATTACTGAGCATCCTACTAGGGACAGAGCAGTGAGCAAAAATGCAAAAGTCCTTGCTTTCTTGGAACTGACATTTTTATGTAGGGAGAAAAAGATCCTTGAGGAAAAAATGTATTCAGTGCATCAGATACTGGAGGTGGGGGTCATGAGAGGAATGTTAAGACTTAGCTCTCACAGGAGGCTCCCAGGGGAGATAGGAGCAGCAGTCATCTGAGGGTGGGTGCTGTGGGTGTTGGAAAGAGCAGGTCATGCGGAGCAGCGGGAGGGGAGGGGGCCTCTCATGCTGGGACAGGTGTGGGGCAGACGGTGAACATGAGGGTAGGGTCCAGGGTAGGAGGAACCTTGGGTGCTAAATTCTACTCTGTCTGCCCAGGGCAAACGGAGAGCCGAGGTCGGCTGCAGGGAGTGGCAGAACTTCGCCTAGCTGGCCTGGAGCTCACTGATGCCTCCCTGAGGCTCCTACTGCGCCATGCTCCCCAGCTCAGTGCCCTGGATTTAAGTCACTGCGCCCATGTCGGGGACCCAAGTGTCCACCTCCTCACGGCTCCCACTTCCCCTCTCCGAGAGACACTGGTGCACCTCAATCTCGCTGGTAAGTGGGATCCCCTGTACGCCTTGCTTGCCTGGCGATGTGGGCTCCCTGTCTCAGCGACCCTAGTCTACCGACCCTGGTCTTAGCGGCACCGCCTCATTCCCAGGATGCCACCGCCTCACGGACCACTGCCTTCCACTGTTCCGTCGCTGCCCACGTCTTCGCCGCCTGGACCTACGCTCCTGCCGCCAGCTCTCACCTGAAGCTTGTGCCCGATTGGCAGCTGCTGGACCCCCTGGCCCCTTTCGCTGCCCAGAAGAGAAGCTGCTTCTCAAGGACAGCTAGTTGGGTGCCTGTATTCCCTTCCCCCAGGACTCTACACGAGCGCCTGGACCTGGCGCCTTCATTTCACCCCCTGTTGGGAGGCCAGGTTATTTTTCTTCATGACTTGGCTCTCCTCTAAGTTTAATGACTTGGGATTCCTGCCCCGGGACTTGAGCCAGCCTTCCCCTTCTCTCCCACCTGCACTGATATCTCTGGGGGTCTTTGCTTCCCGCCTCTCCTTCCCACCTGCGTCATTGTCCGTCCCCTTGGGGGAGTGGGTCAAGGGGTACTGGGGAGGTGCTGAGCCAAAGGGATGGTAGGGGGGCGGTGAAGGCATAAGTAGGGAAGAATGAGGGGAAATGGTATCTTGCACACAGGATACTGGGAGCCAGGGGGCTGGGGGAGGTGAAGAATGGGTGTGGGGAGGGCAGAAAGCAGACCAACAATGGTTCATGAACAAAGACCAGTTGGGTGGGATGGGGAGCAAAAAGGGGAACCAGAGGAGCAATTGAGGATCCAGGTATCGGATGGGGGGGGCTCTAGAAGCTGAGAAATGCCAGGACATGGGCTGGGAGAGGAGCAGGTGGGGGATAGTACCTCTCTGTGGGGTCACCCCTCGCCCCTCCGTCCACCCAGATTTTAGTTCTTTCCCTCGCCCTGACTCCTTGAACGTCACTGAAAATGGCAGCTATTGCAAGGAGTAGGGGCCATGGGCCTATCTGTTGTTGCGCTCATGGCCCAGGGGAGTGGCGAGGGGTAGCCCAGACCCCTGCCTGGCTCTCTACACAATACTTGAACATTCATCTGTACTGAAGTGTTACTTGAACCGGGGGAACCTCGGACCTGGGGGAGTGTGATGTGAGGGGACGGCTTGACCAAGACTGAGCTAGTGGGTACCCAGTTTGGACTTCCCACCCCCAGCTCTCTTGCGTTACTGTCTTGAACAGCTCCACCCCTCCGACCTGAGTTGGGGTGGGGGATTTCAGTTTAAAGATGGGCAAAATGGGACTTCTCCAGTTTGGCTCTTCCCATTCTTTCATCGTCATGGAAACTGTGTTCCATTTGCCCAGGGAACTGCCACTCCTGGTTGCCGTGGAAATAGCAGCCAATGGACACCTCCGGAAATCAGTGCTAAGACTGGAACTGGTCCCTCTTAGTTGCTGTGGGAACTTAGTAACAGACCCTTGGCACCTCCCCTCTCCCCACCCCTTTTCTTCTTTCAGTGTGGGGGTGGGGTCTCAAGAGCCTGAGGGAGGAGTCGGGTCCAGGTCCCACTCAGGCCAGGGGGAACTGGATTGTACCACATGGGGGTGGGGGGAGGGGAATCTATCCACATACCTCAGGTAAAAGGAAGGTGCGCGGGTTGGGGGCGGGGGCTGGGCGGACCAAAGGCAGGAGGGAGGGGGGCCTGGGGTTGGAGAAAGGCTTGACGATGGGGCAGCTTGAGGGAGGGGAGGAGACACCCCGGCAAGGGGCAAGTGGGGTACCCAGCCGGGCTGGACCCCCCTGAACCCCCAAGTCTGTACAATATGGTTTGCTATAAAACTCAGAATCTTCTAGCCGGGGCCGCTGACTTCCTGTGTCTGTCTGCGGTGTCGAGTCTGGTGGGTTAGGATGGCGGAAGGGGCTCGCTTCCCTGAGATTCCCGTGCAAGGAAAGACTGGACGTCTGGGAACCTGGAACTGCCCAGGTGTACTTTGGGTGATCTGAAGCCGGCAAGTTCCCAGACGGAAGCTGTGGGCGTTCACCCTGGTAGCTCGAAGGCACTGGGCTATTTTTGGTGGCCTGGGTCGTGGGGTTCCCTCGGGATCTCTGCCCACGGGCCAGATTGCTGGGGTTCGGTCTCTCGGCTCCACCCAATCATGTGGTCGTGGGGCTCCGCCCCTGCCCCAGTTCCTGCTTCGGTCCCAGGGCCTTATAGACACCCGCTTCTGCTCCCGCTGGGGCTGGCAGAGATGGGGTCCCGCCCGCGCTTGGACCAGCCCTTCTTGGGGTCCCAAGGCGCTTTAGCCCCTCCGTGACGGTCTTCGCGGGTGGAGTAGCCGTTCTCAGGATGAAGGGCGGCGAGGGGGACACGGGCGAACAGGCCCCGTTGAACCCGGAGGTGGACAGCCCCGCGGGCTCGGCCACGTACCGGGAGTTCGTGCACCGCGGCTACCTGGACCTTATGGGGGCCAGCCAGCACTCCCTGCGGGCGCTCAGCTGGCGCCGCCTCTACCTCAGCCGGGCTAAGCTCAAAGCCTCCAGCCGCACGTCTGCTCTGCTGTCGGGCTTCGCCATGGTGAGGGGCGGGAAAGGGGCACACGGGGTGGGCGAGGCACGTGGTGGGCTCCGGGCCTAGGAGGCAAGAAAACGGGTCCCAAGGGAGTGCGGGACGAAATAGAAGGGTTTCTTTAGCGTCGTGGAAGGAGCGAAATCTCAAGGGACTGGGAAAAGCCCTTTATGTCAGGGACAGGATTGTCGTAGGCACAGCCTTAAGAATATAAACGACTGAGGACGATCGATCGCAGGGGTATCATGGAAGAAGGGAATGAAGAGGTCGGCAAGAGCAGTCTGGTAGGGGGAAAGGTCTGTTCTCACCGAAGTCGCCTAGTTACCAAGTCCGCGGGAGCAAGTCGAGCTGAATGAGAGCCGTTATCAATCAGGTCAGGGGAAGGTCTGCCCCCACCTCTCAGAAGGCTCTAGGAATGCTAGAGTTGCCCGGAAAAGTAAGAAGCCGGCGAGGAAGCTTCTGGGGAAGGAAGCTGGTCAGGGAGCTAACGCTAAACCGCAGGTGTGGGAGGATAATATCAGCTAACGGTCCCAGCAGCGGCCTCAGGAAGTGGGACTGAAGATTCCAGGGTGCAGAACACAGATGTGTCCTGGTTCCTCCCTACTTCGGGCCAGCTTTGCGACCCTGAGCCGACCTCCACTCCCGTCTCAGTCGGTAGGAAGTTTTGAGATCATAGAAGGTGCCGCCTCTGTGGTTTGCCAAACTTGTCCTGGAGGAGCTGGAAGTGTTACGGAGGCCCCCTAGAGCTAGGTGTGTCAGGACCAGCTCCACTTACCAAAAGAACTTTAGAGCCACGTGCTAAGTGGCCTGAGGGGAAGCTGATGTTTTGACAGGACACTCAGCAGGGGAAGGGTGTAGAGAGAACCTCTTCTAGGTTAAGTTTTCTTCACAGGATTGGAGGGACGGGGAGGAGAGAGCCAGCCTGGAGGGAGGGCATCCTCAGAAGGTATCCTTGTGTAAGGCATTGGAGGGAGTTCAGGTGAGGTCATGTAAGAAGTAACTTGGCTTACCTCCCTTTGTTTGGCAACCTCGATAACTGAATGAAAAATCTAACCTAAAGGTTGTTCTTGGTCTGTTGTGTTTCTGAGGGGCTCAGACTCCCCAGAGAAGCCCACTGTTCCTGGTGAAAGTCCATTTGATGTAAGGAATCGATTCCCGTCATCACCAGAAAGTTTGAGGGAACCCAGCCCTTGTGCAAAGAACAGTTCAGTCTGCGGATCTTGCAGATCACTGGGATGGCAGCAGAAGAGTCCAGAGCCTTCCCTGAGGATCAGCAGGCTGGATGTGTAGGTTTGGGAGCAGGGACTTGCCCAAGTCCTGAGGAGAGAGGACTGGGTCAGACCCCTGGGAGAAACCAGAACTAAGGCTGGCCCAGATCCCTGTGTGTGAAAACACCTGCCTACTGTCTGCCATGGCCCAGTTTCCCAAAATATTCCACGTTATTTTCTTAACGCCACTGCTGTCCTGCACCTTCTCTTCTAGGCCCTCTACAATCTCCAGGATCCTTACACAGAAATGAGGGGAAATCCTCTTAACCCCCAGGCGGCCTGAGATAGATTAACAGTATATAAATTGTATCCAAAGGCTATGGATGTAGCCTAGGTGGTAGAGGGTTTACCCTTCGGAACACCCTAGGTTCAATCTCCAGCATAAACTAGACATGGTGGAACACACCTATAATCCCAGCACTTGAGGTAGAAAGGAAAAGCAAGGCTTTGGGCTATACAGAGAGTTCCTAGGCTCACCTGGGCTCCATGAAATCCTATTTCAACAAGCATTCAACACTCTAGCAGGTCCAGTGTGTGTGGAGTATGTGTGACTAGATTGTCAGCTTTTCAGCTGAAACAGGGTCCAAGATGTTGGGGCCCAACCAGCTAGCGACAGGATTTTGACTCAGCAGCCTGGCTTTAGAGCCCAAATTTGTACATCAGCTCTAATGTTTGCAAAGCCCAGGCCGGCTGGGTGGAGTCACACGGCCAGGCGACCCCCTGACCTGTCAGAAATGAACAGCTATGATTCAGTTTGATAGTTGACATATTTGAATGTGGACCTGATGTCACTGGATCTGCCAAGTTTTTAGATTTGGAAACATAGGAAGCTTCGTCAATTGTAGGAGTTGGCAACCTTTTTTGAGTGCCTTGGAGGCTAGCAGCAGCTTTAACAGTGCTCAGTCCGTGCCTGGCTCTTTGTGGCAGTTAGTGTGTATTATCTGAACGTTCTCAATGAGCCTACTATCCACATTTTAATTTTTTTTCCAGGTAGGAAATTGAGGGAGGCACTTGCTCAAAGATTACACAGCTGGCCAAGGTAGCACATAACTGTAATCCTACCCGCTGAAGCAGGAAGATAGTGAATTTGAGGCAAGTCTGGACTAATGGACTGTTGGGGTGTGGGGATTACAGATTGTAGAGCTAAGAATGGATCCGAGCAGCCCAGAGAGGTTTTGTTTTGGGCTTTTGTAACATTTTTTTTTTTCTTTTTGAGATTTTTGAGACAGGGTTTCTGTGTAGCCCTGGCTATCCTAAAACTCATGCTGTAGACCAGACTGGCCTCAGACTCTCTGCCTTTGCTTCCTAAGAGCTGGGATTAAAGGCCTGTGCCATCATTGCCTGGCTGTTTTATTTATTTAATATAGATAGGGTCTGTGAGTAGCCCTAGGTGCGCCTCTTTAGTTCTGAGTTTAAAGGCACTTTTGGGTTCTTTGGAAACAAAGTTTCAATATGTAGCATAGGCTGCTCTCAAGCCTGAGATCGGCCTGTTTTAGCTTACCACATGGTGAGCTAATAAATGTGTCACCACACCAACCTGAGTTCGCTTTCTTTGTTCACTCATTCATTTTTTTTGTGGGTTGGGGACAGAACCGAGTCTTGTGAGTGCTAAGCAAGGCCCTGCCACTGAAATGCATCCCCAGCCTCTGAGTCTATGCTTTGTTGTTAAAGATTTATTTCATGTGTATGGATGTTTTGTCTGCCTGCACCATGTGCTTGCCTGGTGTCATGGATCCTCTGAAACTGGAGTTACAATTGTGAGCTGCTGTGTGGGTGCTGGGGATTGAACCCAGGTCCCCTAGAGGAGCAGCCAGTGCTTGTAACCGATGAGCCATTTCTCCTACCCGAGTCTGTGCTTTTTTAACCCGTATGTTATAACCAGGTAAAAACTCAGGAAAATGTTAGCTTGATGGTGAGGTGGAGAACTCAAAAGTACAGGACACAGCAGAGCCTTTTAGTTAAGGCTGTGTGTCACTGAAAGGCATGGTGGCTTATCCCAGCACTAGGGAAAGCTGAGGCAGGAGGATCACAGTTTCAGCTCAACTTGGGCTGCCTAGCAAATTTCAAACAGGTGGGCTGTGGTGGCACACACCTTTAATCCCAGCAGTTGGAAGGCAGAAGCAGGTAGGTCTCTGAGTTTGAGGCCAGCCTCCTGTTTTACAGACTGAGTTCCAGAACAGCCAAGGATACACAGATACTCTGTCTCGAAAAAAATTAAAAACAAATCCAAAAACCCACATAGGCTCGCGCACACACACCCAACCAGTAAAACCCTACTCAAAGAAAGGGGTGGGGTAGGGTGGGCAGGGGCAGCTGAGGATCTTCTAGGCACTGTTCTGAGTTTGCTGAACAGGCAAAAGGAAACACCTGGCGAAGCTGTCACAGGGACTCACGTCTCCCTCTTGTGCCCACAGGTGGCCATGGTGGAGGTGCAGCTGGAGAGTGACCATGAATACCCCCCAGGCCTGCTAGTGGCCTTCAGTGCCTGCACCACCGTGTTAGTAGCCGTGCACCTCTTTGCACTCATGGTCTCCACATGCCTGCTGCCCCACATCGAAGCCGTGAGCAACATCCACAATCTCAACTCTGTGCACCAGTCACCGCACCAGCGACTCCACCGATATGTGGAGCTGGCCTGGGGCTTCTCCACTGCTCTGGGCACCTTTCTCTTCCTAGCTGAAGTTGTTCTGGTGGGCTGGGTCAAGTTTGTGCCCATTGGGGCACCCATGAACAAACCAGCTCCTGTGGTACCTATGTCCCAGGTGCCACTGGTGACTCTTAGTTTACCTTCCAACCTCACTCCGTCCTCTGCTTCTGTAGCCACACCACAGCAGCCTTCCAAAGCCTGTCCACCCCGACAAGTGTGTGGTGGTGCCCACGGACCAGGTTGGCAGGCAGCTATGGCCTCCACAGCAATCATGGTACCTGTGGGACTTGTGTTTATGGCCTTTGCCCTGCATTTCTACCGATCCTTGGTGGCCCACAAGACAGACCGTCACAAGCAGGAGTTGGAGGAACTTAGTCGCCTGCAGGGGGAGCTGCAGGCTGTGTGAGCCTGGCTTAGACTCTTGGAAACATTGATGCCCAGTGTCTGCAAGGGATCCCAGGGATCTACAGACCTCATTCGTTGCCCCAGACTTGAGCCACGTACTGTAAGCTTACTCTCAGGTAGAGGCCCAATTCCTGCACAGCGTCCCACACTCCCAGGGATATCCCGTTACCACGGTCCAGTGGCTTTTATAAGCTGCACCTTGCCTGGCTGGAAAAAGGAAAGAGGAAGTAGAATGGTTTCAATAGAGGAGGCCCTAGCAGGGTCTTCAGTGGTGCAGAGCATTTGCTTGCTCCTCCGCAGGAAGGTGACATGTCTGCACACCTGTCCTCCAAGGCAGTCAACCCTTGCTTATGTATAATCTATTTCACAGTTGACATCCTGGGAGGGATTTTTACCTGTCCTGATTTTGATGGGTTCCCCTTTCCCGAATGGGCTGCTGTAGGTGACCTGGGTTTCTGTTCCTAGGAGGAGCCACTTCCCACTTGGTGGCTTGTGGTGATGCCTGTCCCACTGTCCTGGACTCACCTGGTTCCCACCCTTTGACCAGAGATGGAGGAGGAGGAACCTTTGAAGACTGACTGTGCTGCCAGCTCGACTCCTTGACAAAGGTCGGGGGTTTGTAAGGCAGACAGTTCAGCCCTTAGAACGCAGAGTGCTCCAGATGCTGCATTTCCAATGCACCTTTTATTAATAAACTGTCTCACGTGTTTCTGTGGCTGTGAATGGTGGGGCAACCTTGCATAAGGCTGCTTGTTCTCAGTGCAGGTAATGGACCTGATGTGGGGTCTGAGTCCATCAGGGGTGGACAGTTATCCAGAGACCAAGGCTTCTAACTCTGGCTCCTACACTTGGGATTTCATCTAAGTTTCTCCACTCATCACTTAATCCTATGGGCCTATTCATAAATTATTTGGTTTAGCCCTCACATCCATCTCAATAAACACATCTGTCTTTCCAATTTAAGAGAGGAAGCCAAGACCAGTCACATAGCTGTGCCTTGATTATCATTATATAGGGATTGATAAATGAGAGAAGAAAAAAAGAGAGGACTTGGTACCCTTCAACTGGGTCAAAGGACCACCGTCTCCTGCGCCTTCATGTAAAGGTTTTTTTTTTTTTGCCAAGCGGTGGTGGCGCATGACTTTATCCCAGCACTTGGGAGGCAGAGACAGGTGGATCTCTTATGAATTCAAGGCCTGCCTGATCTACAAAAGCTAGTTCCAGGACAGCTAAGGCTGTTGAAGAGAAATCCTGTCTCAAAACACCAAAAAAAAAAAAAAAAAAAAAAAAAAATTCCCCCCGAAGCCCAATAATTTTAGAGAACAACTCCTGTCATTAGGCTTCTGGTGAGAGACTTTGGACAGTCTTTATTATTTGGTTAATTAAAACGTGTAAAACTAGGCTCCAATAGTTTTCCTACACTTTTGTGAGGGTTGCAGTCTTATGACCACCAGACATCCGTTCTTGAATAACTTGAAACTAAGGGAGGTCAATATAATGAGGAACTGTTGAGAAAGGCCACTTAGGGCATCCTCAGCTCCAGGTAGACCTGGTGGGAATGCCAGGGTGTTCAACCTTGGGGCAATCTCAGCTCCAGGCTCCCAGGTGAGGCCCTAGTTGGGCTTCTGAAGTGCCTAGGGCTAACTGGGCTACTAAGAGACTTTTACTTTCATAGGACCCATTTAGGAGTCTGTAGGCCGCTCTTAAACTTATCAGAGTGAACCCTAACATAGCTTTAGATCTAGTTATACCTCCTTGGGCCTGTTCGATATAGCTCAGTCTCCCCGTTTGCCAAATGGACATTTTAAAACAGGCCCAAGGGAGGTGTAACTAGGGTGCTGGCCTAGCATGCAAGAAGCCCTAGGTTAGATCTCCAGCATCCTATAAACCGGTTATGGTGACGCACACCTGTAATCCCAGCCCTCAGGAGAGAGAGGCAAAAAAATCAAGAGTTCGAGGCCATCTTCCGGTGCACAGCAGGTTCCGTGTTACTCTGTCCGAAATACAACAGGGGCCCGAGTAGAAGAACGGCAAGAAACCGATCACCTCATGTGCGCGGGCAGGCAAAGTGCCTGAGTCACCGCTCCTGGTTGTATTTTTCCACCTCCCAGCCCGCCCAGGTTTTGGTGGATTCTACGGGAAGCAGCCCGTTACGCCGGGCTCCGCACGCCTGGCCACGCCTCTCTGCGCGGCGCGCTAGCTCCACCCACAACGGGATCCGCAGATTCGCTACCCGACTCATTAGGATTATTTGGGCACCTTCCCTGGTCTGAAAATTTTCAGGAAGCTCCGAGAAGACTTCTCCCCTGTAACCACCTCGCCCTAAGTCGGAAGTGGGCTGCTACTTGAGTTGGGCTAGGAAGAAAGATCCAGGAATAGCAGTCGACACTGCCAACGGGGCTTGGCTAACCGGGCGTCATTTTCTCGACTCCAGCGCAGGTGAGAGGAGGTGACGGCCAAAACCCAGAACGGTGGCGAATCTGCACTGCAGCCTCGTAGCATTCGAGCTGCGCAAGGAAGGGGCAGGGAAGAACAGCAAAGGAGCGCGCATCCTGTTCACTCATTTGCCCCGCCCGCCTCGCGAATCTGCGTCGTTCGACGCACCACTCAAATCTCCCGAGCTCCGGCTGGCCGCCTCCCCCTCGCTCCGCCCCTCTTTCCTCAGGGGCTCGTCGCAGCTTTCGTCGCCGCCGATTCGTCACGAACCCCAAGGCCGGGGCAGCTGGATGAGGGTGGTACAGTCCACTCTCCGGGGGATGCGGCCGATCTTCAGGCTTCCTGGGCTACGACTCCCGAGCCTTACAGGGCGCCGGCCGAGGCAGGGCCGCTCCGCTCGGCCCCGTGGATCGCTCTGCAGTCCTTGTAGCGAAAGTGCGAATGCAGACGCCGCGCCCGCTGGGCCTCGTGCAGGTGGCGGTGGTGTTTGGTGCGCGCGCCGGGGAGGTGGTGGTGGGGGGGCGCCGCCGCCGCCACCGCTGCGGGGCCGGGTCTCGCGCTGCCGCCGCCGCCGCCGCCGCCTCACGCCGCTGAGGTGCTGCGCGCGGTGGGGGGAGGGTGAGCCGCTCGCCACGAGCGGGTGAGTAGGGCCTTGGCGCGCGTGCGCGGAGACGGGGTGGGGGGGCATCGAACGCGCCCGGGCGGGAGGAGAGGGCAGCGGCGCGCGTTACCCGCCCCCCCCCCCACCCCGCCTGGATTCAGGGACCGAAGCCGGGGGCTCAGGCTCGGTCTCGCGGTGTTTCCAACGCCCCGGAGAGGTGCCACCTCTGGTCCAGAGGACTGGGGCGCGGGGACGCGAGCGGCCGTGTGGGAGCGGGAGCGGGGCTCGGCCAGGGCCGCTGGCCGGTGAGGAGGCGGGAGGGGGCGGGGCCTGCCAGGGGACGGGGGAGGGGTCTTGCGTGGAGGCCAAGTGGGGCGCGCTAGGGAGAGCGGGAAGGTCTGGGGGCGCGAGCTGGGCCTGGGCCCTGAGGGTAGACTTGGGGGGTGGAGGGGGAACGGAGTGTTAGAGTGAACCCGGGTCCTCAGGGCCCGATCTGAGGGAGCCGTGGGTCATGCCGAGGTGTGGGAACTGGACTGATGGGGGGGACCTGGAATCCGGGCTAGCCATGGAGGGGGACGGCAAGGGAGTCAGGCCTGAGGCTTGGACCCCCATTGCGTATCCCTCTTTTCCTGACAGTGTAAATGAGCGAGGATGGACCAGGAAGGTGGGGGAGATGGGCAGAAAGCCCCGAGCTTCCAGTGGCGGAACTACAAGCTCATCGTGGATCCGGCTTTGGACCCTGCCTTGCGCAGGCCTTCCCAGAAGGTGTACCGCTACGATGGAGTCCACTTCAGTGTCAGCGTGAGTGCCTCATGGCTTCCTGACTTCCCTGGACCTGGGGGCTGCCCTCCTCCCCCCTCTGCCCTGCCCGGTGTTCAACATCTTAGACCTCCCGGACCTGTAGCTTGTCCTTTGAGAAGGAGCAGGTTATGGCAGCTCTTCCATATGTGCGTCTCCACTCGCTTCCCCGAGTCGACAGCCTGGTAAGTTTTCGTCCTGGTCACATCGCTCTCTTTTCTGTGCTAGGACTCGAAGTATACACCAGTGGAAGACCTCCAAGATCCCCGCTGCCATGTCAGGTCCAAAAACAGAGACTTTTCCCTCCCAGTTCCTAAGTTTAAGGTACGTGTCTGCTGCTCTCCCAGCATGCTAGTTCTTGGAGCGCAGCAAGGGTCCTAGCACCTTGCTCTTTGCATAGCCTCCCAGAGTGGCTGGCCCAATGCAACGCCGGCAACCACATTTCCTTGCTTTTGAGTCTGTGAGGCTAAGATGTCTGAGACAGGAGGTGTGCTTATTAAATAGCTGAGGTGTCTCTAGTATGTCGCTGGTGACAAGGGTGTTGATGTCTGGAGGCATGAGGTATGGGCGGATGTTCAGAGACAGCGTGACTGGGATACCCTAATTCTTCAGCAGTTAAGTGTACCGCTAAGGCCACTGCCCGCTTGGCGTCCTCTGTCCCTCACTGTCTTTTGGGTATGCCCTCCTCCAGCTGGTCTGTAACAGCGGCTCCCTTTCCCACAAGCTTTGTACTGAGCCTAGAAACTTTGGTGGATCTTTGTTTCCTTCCAATTTTGTTTCTTTGTTTTGTTTTATTTCCCACTGAGTTTTAAAGTAATTTATGGGGTGTTTCCCCCCCTTTCCCTTTTCCCTGAGCAGTTTTACTTAAGCTCTATTGGCCTGAATGTTTACTTTCCATACCTACTTCCAGCCTCATAGACCCAGACTCCAGAGACCTGAACACATTATCTTTATTCTCTCAGTCCTTTTCATTCTTCCTCTGCTGATAAATTACAACACCAGATACCTGGGGTCACAACCTAGAAGCCTAGGAGTCACCTGGTAGTTCTTTCCTGTTCATCTTCATCTTTCTCTTCATGCGGAGTCTTATGTTCATTGCACTTGCTGTCTGTGGCTTCCTCCTCAGTTTTAGGTTCTTTTGCTGTTATTTGTCTCTGGTTCTGTTCTTCTTTTACAAGTATGTATTTTCCCTTTTCTTTTTTTTTTCTTTTTTTCTTTTTCTTTTCAAGACAGGGTTTCTCTGTGTAGCCTTGACTGTCCTGGAACTCACATGTGTGTTAACACTCAAGCTTGCACATGCCATTGTGCATATGTAGAAATTAGAGCACAGCTTGTAGAAACTGGTTTTTCACCATGGGGTCCAAGGATCAAACTCAAGCTTGTCAGGCTTGGTGACAAGTACCTATATCCACTGAGCCCTCTTGCTGGCATGCTAGGTCTGTTTGGAGCTTTGGCATTGTGTGGTTATTGATCTGGGCAGGCCTATTCTCTTACTTGACTCTATACCCCTGTTATATCCAGACCAGACCAGACCAGACCCTCTTCAGTGTTTAGAAAACATCAAGATGGGTTCTGCTGTTTTGATAAACTTTGAGTTTTCTATAAAGCCCGGTGAGAATGATAGGAAACATCTTTGTGAATCTTTTCCTGACTTTTCTCTGTGTGAAGGATCCTTTTCTTGGCTCCCAGGCACCCTGTCTACACCTCTGCTACCACTGCATCATCTTTAGATTTTATATATATATATATATATATATATATATATATATTATAAATATATATACTATATATATAGTATATATATATTATTGTATATATATGTAATATTATATATATCTGACTTATCTTTCTTTTTCTCTTTTTTGAGGTGTTCTCTTCCTAGGTAACCCAGACTGGCCTTGAACTGAGGATTCTTGTGCAGTAGCCTCCAGGTGCCAGTATTATAGGAGTGAACACTACACTCAGAAGTGTCTTGTCTCTTCTGAATGGGAAAAGATTTTCCTACCTTTGTGTTTCTACTATCTAGCCTGTGATCGTCAGACCTGAGCTAATAGATTATTTATTTCCTCCTCCTGCTTTCTCTTTTGTGTGTTGATTCTTAAATTTTGTGTCTTTTTTCCCTTATTGTTGCTTTGTCATAAACGGAAGTCAAAGTGAGAGGTGCTGCTGTGGGGTTCATGGTCTGCACTTCACTTGCCCAGCACAGAAATCTCCCAGTCCTGTCTTGATCTCATGCGTCTCTGAAGTTTCCCAAGTGGTAAGGGAACTATGCTCATTATGGAAAACCCAGACTAACTCTTGTCTTTCCACAGCTGGATGAATTCTATATCGGACAGATCCCACTGAAGGAGGTAACTTTTGCAAGGCTCAATGACAATGTGCGGGAAACCTTCCTGAAGGACATGTGCCGGAAGTATGGTGAAGTGGAAGAAGTGGAGATTCTTCTTCATCCCCGCACTCGCAAGCACTTGGGCCTGGCCCGTGTGCTCTTCACTAGCACTCGGGGTGCCAAGGAGACTGTCAAAAACCTTCACCTCACCTCTGTCATGGGCAATATCATCCATGCCCAGCTTGATATCAAAGGTGAGGCTCCCTGTCTCTTGCTTAAGGTTGGTCTCTGGCAGAGATTATATCTGTAAATACCCTATTGGGCTCAGCCAAGGTAATCGGGGTCATGATTCTTTACCCAAATTCTTGAGGCCAGGTGTGTTTCTGAACTTAAAATTTTTAAATTTTAGAGAAAAATTATGGTACATGCAAGGTATTTATGTTATTGATAGCATGGCGATGGCAGTGTCCCATTGTCAGTCACACATTTCTGCTTCTAAGGATTGTACTCAGGGTAAGACTTGAACTGTATGTAGTAAATGTAATACTGGGTTCTCCAAACTACTAAGATTTCAGGAGGGTTCTATTATTTTGTGTGTGACTGTTTTGTCTACATGTATATCTATGTACAGTATGTATGCCTGGTGCCCATGGATGTAAAAAGAAGGCATCAGATTCCTCTGGAACTGGAGTTTTGTTGGTTGTGAGCCATCACGTGGGTGCTGAGAACTGAACTCCAGTCCTGGAAGAGCAGCCAGTACACTTAACTGCTGAGTCCTCTCTCTGGCTCAGTGAGGGCTTTTCTTTTTTTGTTTTGAAATTATAGATATTTTATGCTTGCCTTAGTAGCACATATAGTATGATTGAAATTTTAGATAATTGAGGAACCGGAGTTTTGGGTCATTAGTGGCGAACATACCTAGCATGCTTGTGGCTTGCAAAAAAAAAAAAATCAAAAAAAAAAAAACAAAACAGATCTATGAGGATAAAGATAAATAAAGCAGAGCTTCATGGTGACATGTGCCGATAACCCTAGTGTTTGGAGACAGAGATGGGAGGGTTGTTGGAGGTTAGCCTGTCTACATAATGAGATCCTGTCTCAGAAAACCAGAGAGGAGGTGGGAGAGGACTTAGTGGGTAAAAGTACTTACTGTGTAACGGTAAAGTCTTGAACTTTAGGCTCCGTCACTCATGAAGTCCAGGTATAGTTGTATGTGCTGTAGCTTCAGTATTGGTGGGTAGAGACGAGCAGATCCCAGAAACTCGCTGACCAGCCGGCCTAAAAAATGGCAAGCGTCAGTTTAAGCGTGATCCTGTCCTGAGGGAGGAAGGGAATGCGATAATTGGAGATATCCATGTCTTCCTTTGGCCTCCATGTGTATGCGCTTGGATAGCCACAAGTTCATCACACACAAATAAACAAAAGTTAAAAAATAGATGGGGCTATTTTGAACTGCTTTCAAGGAATTGCAGGGAGAGATGAGACTCATGGCAGACTAGTTACAGGGGCCATATAAGGGAAGCAGCTGTTAGTCGGTGTTTACAGGTGAGGGGACAACTTTAGACTGCTGTCTGTATTTGCATAGCTTTTATGTTTGTTTGTTTGTTTGTTGTGTTTTTTGAGATAGAATCTCACTATGTAACTTTGTATGGCCTTGAACTCACAAAGATCTTCCTGCCTCTGCTGCCTGAGTGCTGAAATTAAAGAGCCTATGATAGTTTCTGTGACCTTTTTGTTTGTTTTATAGGTTTCACTCTATAGCTTAGGCTGTCTTTGAATTCTACACTTGACGTCATGGGTGTTATTTTTGATTTGTTTTTTGTTTTGTTTTGCCTCTTAAGATTTATCTTTATTTATTTATTTGCTTGTTTATTTATCTTTTTTTTTTTGAGACAGGATTTATCTGTGTTACAGTCCTAGCTGTCCTGGAACTAGCTCTTGTAGATCAGGCTGGCCTTGAACTGACGGAGATTCACCTGTCTCAGCCTCCCAAGTGCTGGGATTAAAGGCATGTGCCACCACTGCCTTGCCTTAAGATTTACTTTTGTGCGTGCGTGCGTGCGTGCGTGTGTGTGCATATTCACCTATAGAGGGCAGAAAAGGATGCTGGATTCTCTGTAATTGGACTCGGGTAGTTATGAGCCACCATGTGGGTGGTAGGAACCTACCCCAGGTCCTCTGCAAGAACACAAGATGCTCTTAACCACTGAACCTCTCCAGGCCCTTGTTTTTGTTTTTTGAGACAGGGTCTCCTGTTGTAAAGCCTGGGCTTTAATTTCTTTTATAGCCAAAAATGACCTTGAGTTCTAGTTCTCCTTCATCCTGGATCATTGGCTTGTGCCACTGTGCTTGGCTTTCTGGTGCTAGGGATGAAGTCCAGGGTTTTGTGCATACTGTGAAGATATTCTACATTCCAGTTTCCTGTTTTAGTCAGTCTTGCTGTCTGTCTCTGGCTGACCTGTACTCTCTGTACAGCTCATGTTGAGCTGGATGGATTCTTGGCCTCACTTTAGTCTCCCAAGTGTGAGGATTGCAGGCATGTACCACTATACTGGCACTTCTTTGTTTTTATTCATTAATGATTTATCTCTCTATTTATTTTTTGTTTTTTGAGACAGAATTTCTCTGTAGCTTTGGACCCTTTCCTGGATCTCACTCTGTAGACCAGGCTGGCCTCGAACTCACAGAGATCAGCCTGCCTCTGCCTCCAGAGTCCTGGGATGAAAAGGCATGCGTCACCACCTCCTAGCTGGATTGACCTTTGCAGCTGCAATTCTGCAGTCTTTAGTTTATAACATAAAGGGGTAATGGGCTTAGCAGCAGATAGACCTCTACTTTGTGCAGAGTACTTTCCTTAAACTTAATAAAATACTCTAATTGAGATATATGTGTAAACTGTGAGTTTATGAAACAGGGTGTTAGAATTGAGCCCAGGGCCTCTCTCATGCCAAGCCAAGCACTGTGGCCTACCCATATTAATTTTTTTCTAATAGTTAGGAGGAAAAGATGATCCAGACTTTGTTCTGTGAATCTATAAAAGAGCAGTATGTGGTAGCACACACCTGGTGATCCCTGACCTGGAAAGTAGAGCAGCAGGATCAGGAATTCAAGACCATTGTTTTCTATATAGCAAGTTTGACCAACCTGGCTGTATGAGATCTTGCCTCAAAAAAATAGAAAGATTAGATCTAGTCAAAACAACCATAGGCAGGTAGAAATGAGGTAGACAGTCCCAAGGATTGAGTTAAGTATGTATGAGATTAATGTTCTAAACATACAACTCAGGAAAATTATAGGAAACTTGAGGACTGAGGAAGAAACAAGACTGCCGAATCAGGGAGGTTGTTTTTCCTTCTGACTGTTGATTCCATTTCTCTCCATCTAGGACAACAACGAATGAAGTACTATGAACTGATTGTCAATGGCTCCTACACTCCTCAGACTGTGCCCACCGGAGGCAAGGCCCTGAGTGAAAAGTTCCAGAGCTCTGGTGCAGCCACTGAGACGGTGAGAAGCTTGTGGCTGCTGTGGTATTAGGCACATGGACACATTGCCTAGTCACCAGGAGCAGGAGCCATCTGGGAAAGCCCTAAACTTTACTGTTAAGTATAGGAAGGCAAAGGAATGATGCCTACGTGCTTTCAGAAACAACAAACTGGGATCCTTGGATTGGGGCAGGACACATTTTTAAATTATTCCTGATCTTTTTTTATTTCTCCTTGCCTCACTCTCTCCAGACTGAAGCCCGCCGACGATCTTCCTCAGACACAGCAGCCTACCCAGCAGGCACTCCTGTGGGGGGCACCCCTGGCAATGGCACTCCCTGCTCCCAAGATACAAATTTCTCCAGCAGTCGACAAGATACCCCATCTTCCTTTGGCCAGTTCACCCCTCAGTCCTCCCAAGGAACACCCTACACACCTCGGGGTAGCACCCCTTATTCTCAGGATTCTGCCTACTCCAGCAGGTATGGAAAGCACACCTGTTTTGGCCTGAGCCATTTGATTCTGGGAGCTATACCTGTGAGGAATGAGCCCTAGGTCTCTGAGGAGGAGTCAGGAACTATTTTAGTCTTTAGTTTCAACTAACAAATTGCTGTTTTCAGGGATACTAGTTTGGGATTTGATCAGCAACATAGAAGCAAATGTTGGGGGGTTTTGATTTGTGTGTGTGTGTGTGTGTGTGTGTGTGTGTGTGTGTTTATTGCATGCAAGCAGGCTAAAAGGAGACAGATACTTTGGAACTGAAGTTATAGATGGTTGTCCACTATCATCTGGATCTTCTGCAAGAGCAGTCTGTGCTCTTAACCTCTGAACTTCGCTCTATAGCTCATTTTTAGATTTATGTGTCTGAGTGTCTTGTCTGCATGTATGTCTGTGCACACAGTGTTCTTAGTGCTCATGCAGTAGATCACAGGGAACTGGAGTGAAAGATGGTTTGAGCCACCGAGTGGGTGCTGGGATCAAACCTCTGTCTAGAGGGGCTTTGAATATGAGACCAGAAACAGCCAGGTTTGGTCATACAGGGAAGAGCCTAGCTAACTCCCCAACTTCTTCAGCAGCACTTCAACTTCCTTCAAACCCCGGCGGTCAGAGAACAGCTATCAAGATTCTTTTTCTCGCCGCCATTTCTCCACATCTTCAGCCCCTGTAACCACCTCTACTACCACCTCAGCAACTGCTGCAGCCACTGCAGCCTCCTCTTCCACATCTTCATCCTCGTCATCATCGTCCTCTTCCTCATCTTCCTCAGCCTCTCAGTTTCGTGGTTCTGACTCTAGCTACCCAGCATATTATGAAAGCTGGAATCGCTACCAGCGTCACAGTTCCTACCCACCTCGACGGGCAACTAGAGAGGATCCTCCTGGGGCCCCATTTGCTGAAAATACACCTGAGCGCTTCCCACCTTCCTATACCTCCTACTTGGCCCCTGATCCCAACCGATCCACTGACCAAGACTACCGGCCCCCTGCCTCAGAGGCCCCACCTCCAGAGCCTCCAGAACCTGGTGGTGGTGGCGGAGGCGGTAGTGGTGGTGGGGCACCCAGCCCTGAGAGAGAAGAAGCCCGGACTTCCCCACGCCCACCTTCGCCTGCCCGTTCTGGCTCCCCAGCCCCAGAGACCACCAACGAGAGTGTTCCCTTTGCTCAGCACAGCAGCTTGGACTCCCGCATTGAAATGCTGTTGAAGGAACAGCGCTCCAAATTTTCTTTCCTGGCCTCTGATACAGAGGAAGAAGAAGAGAGCAACAGTGCAGGCCCTGGGGCTAGAGATGCAGGGGGTGAGGTGCCTTCTGGGGCAGGTCATGGGCCCTGCACACCCCCTCCTGCCCCAGCCAACTTTGAAGATGTAGCACCTGCAGGGAGTGGAGAGCCAGGGGCTGCCCGAGAGTCACCAAAGGCCAATGGACAGAATCAGGTGAGCCTGCCACCAGCCATAGGATGGGGAAGGAAGCTTAGGTCTTAGGGGAGCGGGAAGGTGCTCAGCCAAGAAAACAAATGAGAGGGACGCTCAGGAAGCTCTAGTAGGAGCTGTCTGTGACTTTCCTCCATACCCTACAGGCTTCTCCATGTTCTTCCGGAGAAGATATGGAGATCTCTGATGATGACAGGGGTGGTTCGCCTCCTCCAGCCCCAACGCCTCCCCAGCAACCGCCACCGCCACCACCACCACCCCCTCCCCCTCCTCCTCCCTACCTTTCTTCCCTTCCTCTGGGTTATCCTCCCCATCAACCTGCCTACCTCCTGCCACCCCACCCAGATGGACCACCACCCCCTGAGTACCCTCCGCCGCCTCCACCACCACCACCTCACATCTATGACTTTGTGAACTCCCTGGAACTTATGGATCGACTTGGAGCGCAGTGGGGAGGGATGCCCATGTCCTTCCAGATGCAGACCCAGATGTTAACTCGGCTCCACCAGCTGCGGCAGGGAAAGGGATTGACTGCTGCCTCAGCTGGTCCTCCTGGTGGGGCCTTTGGCGAGGCCTTCCTCCCTTTCCCACCCCCACAAGAGGCAGCCTATGGCTTGCCCTACGCTTTGTACACACAAGGGCAAGAAGGTCGTGGGGCATACTCCCGGGAAGCCTACCACCTGCCTTTGCCCATGGCAGCAGAGCCCCTGCCTTCTTCCTCAGTCTCTGGAGAAGAAGCCCGGCTGCCTCATAGGGAAGAAGCAGAGATGGGAGAAAGCAAGGCTCTGCCATCAGCAGGCACTGTGGGTCGTGTGCTAGCCACCCTTGTCCAAGAGATGAAGAGCATTATGCAGCGAGACCTCAACCGCAAGATGGTGGAGAATGTGGCCTTTGGAGCCTTTGACCAGTGGTGGGAGAGCAAGGAAGAAAAGGCCAAGGTGAGGAGGTCTAGTCCAGGGAGCTGGGCACTTGAGTGCTTGCTGGAAGAGACACCTTTGACTTTCCCTGATTGCTCAGTTCAAAGTAGGGATAAGAACATGAAGTGGATGTGGGCATTATGGGCAGGGGAATCAGACAGAGAGCAAAAGGTAAGCACAGACCTGGGTCAGAAGAGCTTGGTCCTGGCGCCTCTGCTGCTTGCAGTGGACAGAACTCTTAAGTGTTTCTGGGCTTACCTTCAGTTCTATCAATTGTCACAGGGTAGAAATTAGTAACTGTTTCCTAAGGGTGAATGGCCTAAAGTTTCAGACTTGAGAATCTCTTTAACCGGCCAGAAATAGTGTCGGTTAATGGATGTCTGTGTTCTTGAGGCCCATTGTTGGTTCTTGGGCAGGAAGGAATAACTGTGCTCTGGAGTCTGCAGCTAAGTCTCCCCGCTATCTGCAGCCCTTCCAGAATGCAGCCAAACAGCAAGCCAAGGAGGAAGATAAAGAAAAGATGAAACTCAAAGAGCCAGGCATGCTGTCCCTCGTAGACTGGGCCAAGAGTGGCGGAATCACGGGCATTGAGGCCTTTGCCTTTGGGTCAGGGCTACGAGGGGCCCTGCGGTTGCCTTCATTTAAGGTATCCAGGAATGTGGTAGTGGGGAAAGCTGGTGGGCCTCTCTTCCTTGGGGAAATGATGATTGGGAGTTGAGGGGTTTTTGTTTTTTTAAATTTTCCCTCCCTCTCATTCTCCCTGATTGAGTTCTAAGTGGGCCCCATTTTTCTGCATCTTCCAGGTAAAGAGGAAAGAGCCATCAGAAATTTCCGAGGCCAGCGAAGAAAAGAGGCCCAGGCCTTCTACTCCAGCTGAGGAAGATGAGGATGGTAAGTAGGCAGTCAGCAGAAGAGAAAGGTGATCTGTTCAGAGTCTGATAGGAGAGGAGGAGTGAAGGGGCTGGGATATTTCTGAGAACGAGGCACCAATTGGAGACCTTTATGCAGAGTTAAAACAAATGAAAGGAATGTCAGAAGCATCAGATAGACCTTTCCCAGAGTTAGGGTTTAATTATGGCTATGCTGATTTCAATGAATCTGTGTTTTGGTTTTTCCACTTACAAAGAAAAAATTCACATCTGGAGTTCACCACCTAATGCTTTTGTGGTACAGTCTTCCTAGTCTGTTGAAGTCTGGGTTGTTGGTTGGCAGCTTGTGTGATTTGAAGCTTCTTTATTGAGTCAGATTTGGTTCTCTGGAGAACCCTCAGTCCTGTGTTATTTTCTTGGGCCAAATAAAATAAGTTAGCATCCTCTTTCACCCAGCTTAGAAAATGACGAAAGAAAATGTGTGGGACGTAGCTTAAGTTGTATAATATGTTAGTGTGTTCGTCTATGTGCTGAGTTTCAACTTTCCTGCCTGTAAGCTTGGGTTGTCAGTAAAGTGGGCAGTAATGTGTGTAAAGTTTCTTGCATCTGGCGTAGGAGAGCAGTAATTACCGATAAACTGCAACTGCTCTGACTTCTCTTGCAGATCCTGAGCGAGAGAAAGAAGCTGGGGAACCAGGACGTCCAGGGACCAAGCCTCCGAAGAGAGATGAAGAACGAGGGAAGACCCAAGGCAAGCACCGGAAATCCTTTGCTCTGGACAGTGAAGGGGAAGAGGCATCCCAGGAGTCTTCCTCAGAGAAGGTAAGATGCTGGGCACCAGAGAGCCAGCTTCTCACTGAGCTGGAACCCAGGGAGCTAGCAGGGCTTTAAGAATAAAAACTTGTCTTTTTTCTGTTATTCTCAATTTTTCCTTTTCTTTAAGGATGAGGATGACGATGACGAGGATGAGGAAGATGAAGAGCGGGAAGAAGCTGTGGATGCCACCAAGAAGGAGGCAGAGGCATCGGATGGTAAGTTAAGTAGATTCAGGTCTGGTGGAGAAGGGATTGTAATATCTAGTTTGTCTTTTTCTGACTTCATAGAGCTCTCCTGCTGGACTTCTGGCCAGTTTTGCTCTTTGCAAAGACAGTTGTTTTAGCAATGTCCTTTGGAACATTAACCCCATTAATTCAGATTCTTCCCTCTTCTGAAGCTAGTCTCCCTGTGGACAGTCCAGCAAAGTCTGTGTCTTTTCTTAGGTCCTAGAGGTGAGCGGTATGCATTCTCCTCTTGCATGTTGATACTACCAGTCTAGACCTTCTCATCTTAGAGCACTGCTCTTCTTGTGAGGCCCGGCCACCAGGCTTCCTTTCTCTTCCCTTCCTGTGCGATTACAGGACACTTTTCAATCCGCTTGCACATCTTTCATGGGTTGTACATGGTTCAGTGATCTTCATTCCTTCAGAAGTATGTATGAAGGGACTGCAGAGGTGGCACAGTGATTAATAGCACCTATTGCTCTTACAGAGGACCCATGTTTGGTCCAGCACCTAGGGTGGTTCATAACTGCCGGTAACTTCGGTTCCAGGAGATCTAATGCCTTCCCAACTCCACAGGCATGTGGTATATGTATATACACATAAATATGTTGTTTTGTTTTGCTTTTTGAGACAGGTTTTTCTTAAATATTTATTTATTTATTAATTGTGTATACAATATTCTGTCTGCTTGTATGCCTGAAGGCCAGAAGAGGGCACCAGACCTCATTACAGATGGTTGTGAGCCACCATGTGGTTGCTGGGAATTGAACTCAGGACCTTTGGAAGAACAGGCAATGCTCTTAACCGCTGAGCCATCTCTCCAGCCCTCAAGACAGGTTTTTTTTTTTTTTGTGTAGCTTTAGAGCCTGTTCTGAAACTTGCTCTGTAGACCACCACTGCCTGGCTTTTTTTTTTTTTTTTTTTTTAAACGAAATATGCATTGAAAATCTGTGCGTACTTGTACTTGTTTTAGGAAGTTTAGACAAAACCTTGATTCAGACAGATGTAGTTACTGCTTTTAAGAGCTTGTTGGGAGTTGGGCAGTGGTGATGCATGCTTTTAATCCCAGCACTCAGGAGGCAGAAGCAGGAGGATCTCTGTGAGTTTGAGGCCAGTCTGATCTACAGAATGAGTTCAGGACAGCCAGAGCAGTACACAGAAACTTTGTATCAAAAAACCAAAAGGGGAAGGAAAAAAAGTGTTGTTATGGGGGACACACTTGTTACTTTTTAAGGATGACGAAATAGGGTAATAAGTCTGGTAATGTGCTGGACCCGAGGAAAGCGCCACTGTTGAGTGTCAGTCAGGAATTTCTCTTGAGGTACTGTTTCAGCAGTGGCTGGGGTTGGTAGCAATAATGATCTGAGGTCTCTACTGAAGAAGCAAAGGACTGGTTGACCTGCTAAGAATGAAGACAGCTCCCTTTCATCTGCTGTATCTCTTAATGGGTGTCTTGAATTTGTCTTTGTTCCTGCTTTGCTTTTCTCAACTGCTTTTGTAGACCTCTTCTGCCTCTGCCTAAGTGGAGTGCTGGGATTACAAACAAGTCATCATGCCTGGTATGTGTGGTGCTAGGGAGCAAACCTAGGGTTTTGTGCTAGACAAGTACTCTACCAGTTAGCCTGCATCCCCCAACTCCTCTGCTGCAATCTTGACTGATTTCTGTGTCTGTTTCCTTCCTTCTATTTCAATCCATTTTCCAAACAGCTTAGTATTTTCTTTACTAAAATGTGCATTTTGGGAAATGTGCTCGCTTCTCTAGAAGGTCTTTGCCTGACTCCCTATTTTCTACCAAAGTGGGCATTATAGGCCATTTGTATAGTCAGTCATTCTAGCCCCTGCACATACGTTCTTTTCAGTTTTGTCTCTCCATATTCCAGTTTCCCACTACCACTACCACCTAATTTACTCCATTATGGAATTCATAGATGCATCTGAATGCTCTCACTCCCTCTCTTTCTCTCCCTCTCTCTCCCTGGCCTCATTGCCTTTCAAGTGCTGGGATTATAGGAATTTTCCATCACACCTCTTCAGGATTTCTTAGTGCTCCCTCATCAGTACTGATCTTCTGTAAGTGTGGTATTTATAATGTTTTTTGGGCTATGATATATATGTATGTGTCACATATATGTATGTCAGCTCTCTCCACCGTGTAAGTTTCAGTGTTCAAACTCAGGTCATCAGTTTGGTAACAGGTACCTGCTGAAGTCATCTTGCTGGGCCCTTGATTTGTTTTTGAGGAAGAGTCTCACATAGCCCAGGCAGGCCTCTAACTTACTATGTAGATGAACAAGACCTTAAACTTCTGGTCTTCCTGCCTCCACCTGTAGAACAAATGTGCCTATCACCATGACTAGCTTTTTATTTAACTTTATGTGCATTGGTATGAAGGTATCAGATCTCCTGGAACTAGAGTTACAGTTGTGAGCTGCCATGTGCATGTGGGTGCTGGGAATTGAACCCTGGTCCTCTGGAAGAGCAGCCAGTGCTCGTAACACCTGATTTGTCTCTCCAGCTCTATTTTTTAAAATTTATTTGGCTTTTTATTTATTTATTTTTAAAATTTTTGTTTTTTCAAGACAGGGTTTCTCTGTATAGCCCTGGCTGTCCTGGAACTCCCTCTGTGTAGCAGACTGGCATCAAACTCCCAGAGATCTGTTGCCTCTGCCTCCCAAGTGCTAGGGTTAAAGACATCCCACCATCACTCAGCTGACTGACTTTTTATTTTAATTAATTTCTTTAATTTAGTATACAATGTAGGATTTTCATTATGGCTATACATTTATATGACATACACTAATCATACCTTTCCTACTCTTTGCTGGTACCCTCTCCCAAATTGTCCCTTCTTTTGCTTTAATCCACATACATTCATTGACCTCCCTTGTTCTCTTTTAAACCTCTCTCTATTCCCTCTCCACTCCCAGCATCCTTTCTACATTCAACGCATATACTGTTTATTTTGTAGAATTCTTTGAGTCCATCTTCTACAAACCGACTTTGGTCCAAACTGACTACATGCCAGTCTCTAGGTCTCTCTTTTTTGTTGTTATTGATACTCCTGATTTATCTCCATTTCTTTGTGGGCAGATATCTCCTCCTCCTTGATTTTAGCACCTCCTTAGGGATGCCTTTCCAGACTTGTTCTTTTAAGCAGAACCCAGGGCTTTCTTTCCTGTGTTCTTCAGTCCCTTAGGCTAATGTTAGTCACTGTGAGCAGACACTTGCTTATTTAACCTCTTGACTTCTTGGACTTCTAGCACCAGGCCTAGAGCCACACAGCCAGAATATTTAGTGAATGATCCCTCAGCTTGACCCTTGATTGTCTCTTCTGGATTTCCAGGTGAGGATGAGGACAGCGACTCATCCTCCCAGTGCTCTCTGTATGCTGACTCAGATGGTGAAAACGGGAGCACGTCAGACTCTGAGAGCAGCAGCTCCTCTTCCTCTTCCTCCTCCTCTTCCTCCTCCTCCTCCTCCTCATCTTCATCATCAGAGTCTTCCTCTGAAGAAGAGGAACAGTCAGCAGTCATTCCCCCAGTGTCACCAACCCCCAGAGAAGTCCCAGAATCCCTTCCAGCACCTGATGAGAAGCCTGAGACAGACATGGTGGTAGACTCTCCTGCCATGCCTCTCCCTGAAAAGGAGACATCACCCACACGGCCTACAGGTAGGTTTCAATGGACAGACAGGTCATGTGACTAAGATTTATGTTTGTCAGTGTCTTGGAGAATGGTGTCTACCTACACTTTGTACCTGAGGTGCTGTGTATATGTGGAGGCAGTTAAATGGTCACGTGCTAACACTAACTCATGTCTGAGTTTTGCCTTTGCTTTCTTTTGCAGATGTGTATGGTTCTGTGGTAGGGACTGTTCATTCATACAGTAGAAGTTTATTGAGCACTATTACTACCATTAGCAGTGCAAAGACATGATGGTGTGTCTGACAGGAGCTGTTCTCATCCTCATAAAGCTTTCAGTCTACAGGGAGATAGAGGCCAGTCAAGCAATAAGTACATAAAAATAATTATGATTTTAAACGATTAAGTACTATGAAGGGAAGATGCAAGGAATTCAGATTCCTAAAAGCGTCTGGGTCTTGGAACATCACCCTGCTGAGGCACAGTGGTCTCAATTGCAGACACTGAGGAGGAACTAGCAGATATATAGGCTCTGCATAAGGCACAGAATACAAGTTGGAACACCTGTAAGAAAGCTCACCCTATGATATGTTGAAAATTTAGGGTGAAGGGTGGCCAGAACTATAGAAGTGACTGAGGCCATCCTAAGCAAAATGCAGGATCTATGTAAGAATTTTTTTCTTTGCCATAGAAAGGAAATTACTAGATAATAGTGATTTGAAAGGATACATTACAAAGAGGAGTTGGGGAGGAGCCAGAGTGTCACAGGGACACTTGCTTTTTTTGTTTTTCGAGACAGGGTTTCTCTGTGTAGTTTTTGGAGACTGTCCTGGAAATCGCTCTGTAAACCAGGTTGGCCTCAAACTCACAGAGATCTGCCTACCTGTGCCTTCTGAGTGCTGGAATTAAAGGTGTGCACCACCACCACCTGGCTGCAGGAAAACTATTCAGAGGCTGGGAAGATGGAACTTACAGGTCCCTCTAAAATTAAATTTTAAAAAATTTCAACATCCATAAGATGAAGACTTCTTCTGACACCGTATACTGAATCTGTGGGCAAGAGAAGACTACTTAGCAGGCATTTTTCTCCTTCGGTTTTTCTGGGCCCACATCTACATTCCCAAAAGACCGTTCTGGCGGGAAGAGGGATTTGGAAAAGGGGAAGGAGATGTAAGGGTAGCATTAGAGGGGACACAGGTAAAATACAAGTCCTGGACTCGGGATAGAGCCCAGTAGGTAAAGTGCTTCTCCCACACAAACCAGAGAACCTTTGGGTTTGATCCTAGCACCCACATAAAGGTGTGGTGGCTTGTACATATAATACCAGGTTTGGGGAAGCAGAGACAGATCCCTGGATTGAGCTCCTTGTCCCAGTGAAAGACCATATCTCAAAACCAGGGTGGACAGTTGAAGAATTACACTTGAGGTTATGGGTCAGAGACAGAGAAAATAGGTGGAAATAGGGATGAAGAAGAGGATAAATAACTTGGTGATACTACATGCCACAAAAAGATGGTAAAGTGTCCTGGGATTATAAGCACTGATGACTTGGAGTTGAGTTGTGGCCTCTGGACTTTGAGTTGAAAACATTGGCAATTGGGTTATAGAGCTGAGGTTTTGGAAAGAACAGTCTGCCCAAAAGCAATGAGAACATTGATGTGAACTCAGTTGTCCACCCTGGAGAGCATGAGATGAGAGAGTGTGGGGAAAGGACAAAACCAAGGAGGGATAAATTTTGTACGTCAAACAAAGCAGAGCTTTAAAAAGGTAGAACCAACCAGGCGTTGTGGTTGTGGTTCATACCTGTAATCCTAGCACTAGGAAAGTGGAGGCAGGAGAGTCTAAAGCTCAAGGTCATCCTCAGCTACACAGTGAGTTTGAAGGTAGCCTGGGATATGTCTGAGGCCTTTTTTTGTTTTGTTTTCCTAATTTTTTTAAAAAATATTTTTTATGGTTTATTTAACTTTATTTTATGTGCATTGGTGTGAAGGTGTCAAATCCCCTGCCATGTGGGTGCTGGGAATTGAACCCAGGTCCTCTGGAAGAGCAGTCAGTGCTCTTAACCACTGAGCCATCTCTCCAGTCCCTTGTTTTCCTAATTTTATGTGTTTGTGTGTATGTCTATGAATCACATGCATGCAGTACCCACAGAAGCCAGGAGAGGGTTTCAAAGTCCCTGGATCTGGAATTACAGACTTGCAAACCACTATGTTAGGTGCTGGGAACACTCTTAAGTTTTTCTTTTTTCTTTTCTTTTCTTTTTTTGTTTTTTTGTTTGTTTGTTTGTTTGTTTGTTTGTTTTGGTTTTTTGAGACAGGGTTTCTCTGTAGCTTTGGTGCCTGTCCTGTCCTACAAGTAGCTCTGTAGACCAGGCTGGCCTCAAACTTACATTCAGATACTATCTTTAAAAAAAGAGGGGGTGTTGGAGCACTGGCAGCTCTCGCAGAGGGCTTGGGTTCCACTCCCAGAACCCACTTGGAGTCTTACAGTTATCTGTAATTCTCATTCCAGGGGATCAACAGGTAGTGAAAGCAACCATGCACAAAAAAAGTTGGATTTTTTTTTTTCTTTCTTTTTTTCTTAAGAGGAAGGTGTTGCCAGGTATGGTGGCACAGGGTTATAGTCCCAGCTGCTTGAAAGTCAGGCAGGAAGATATAAAGTTTGAGGCCGTTTTAGGCTATTCAGGCCTAATCTAGGCAACTTAGCAAGACCCTCTATCGAAATAGAATTTTACAAAGGTCCAGCAGTCTAGCTCAGTAGTAGTATTTACTTAGCATGCATAAAGTCCTAGGTACAGTGTCCAGTACTAACTGACTGAATATACAAATAAATAAAAAATGAAAAGGCGGGGTTAGACTATGTTATTGTGCCACAGGAGAAGTTATAATGAGATAGAAATGCCCTGGAAGTTATAGGTCATTTGAATTACAAATTTCAGATGAATAGTTGAGGCTGAAAGCAAGTAATAAGGGACAAGGGAAGGTAACAGCGATAGCTAGTTTCCTCTAAGGGTAGGGTATACAGGGAGGGTTGTGTAGCTTAGTGCCAGGAAATCGGGGAAGACCTGAAAAGGTAGTTCACACGTTCCTCTGGAAAGTGTCAGCTTAATAACTAGTAGCCTAATTAAAGAAAAGACGTTGAGGGTCTAGATATAGCAGCCAATTTCAGTCAGTTTATATAGCAAAAGGGATAGCTGGGTATGGTGGTACATGCCGGTGATATGAGCTTCATCCTGGACTCCAGTGAGCTCCAGGCTAGTCCTCTTTCAAAAAGCAGGAGATGGGGTGGGTGAGTGTGGGTATGCTTACATGGTATGCTTACTGGGAGAATTCAGAGATAAGTACAACATCTTGGTCTTTTTTATTTTCTTTTTGGTTTTTCAAGACAGGGTTTCTCTGTGTATATTTGGAGCCTGTCCTGGAACTAGCTCTGGTAGACCAGGCTGGCCTTGAACTCACAGAGATCCACCTGCCTCTGCCTCCTGAGTGCTGGGATTAAAGGCATGTGCCACCACAGCCTGGTGTTCTTACCTTTCATTTGTCTTCTAGTTTGGTTTATTTTTGCTTTCCCCAGGAAATCTATTTCCTTTGTTTCTTCATTCCAGCACAGTGTTCATACTCACCAGACCACCAGGCTAGCAACAAGCCAGCCAACCTACTACCTTAGACCTTCTTAGAAGTCTCTGATTGGGCCAGCTTGGATCAGGTGCAGTCTTTGTGGTATCACTTAGTGATGGCCCTGAGGGAGAAAGCTGGGGGTCAGTGACCTCTAGGGCCTTGTCTTTAAGAATTGAGGTCATGGGTGAGCAATTCCCAGAAAAAAAGTAGTTGTACTGCCTGAGCAGGTAACCCAAAAATTTTATCCTGAATAAATGAAAGCCTGCGGAAGTGAGGGACCGAAGAAACCTGTGTGAAGAAGCTGAGTTGGATGCTAAGATGTGTACTTTGCCATTGTCTGAGACCCACGTGATACCCAAGGGCCTAGGACACAACACATTGAAGGGCCGTACTCAGTGTTCCCAAGTAAGGAGCACTCAGTTTAAGGCAGTGCTCAGCTGATTGCTGCCTGCCCAGCCAGATGTGGTACTGGCTGCCACTTAATATTGAAAATGGTACAGCTAAATGAAAAAGCTATAAGCCCACAAGTGTCTAGTCATGAAATGTGTTCTTTTCCAATGGTCTTATAAATAATCTAGAAGCCCAGTTTTTTGTGGCAGCCCTTCCCTCCCTGGTTTTTCTAGTTTGACTAGACATTTGATTTGGTCATTTATCCCATTTGAATGAAAGCTTCCTGCACTTATCTGTCTCCTCTGAGTTTTCTCCATGCCTGACATGACCAGACTCTGTAGATGCTTGTTAGCTGGAATAATGAATAGGTACAGAACCCTATCCTGTTCAGGGAGCACACAGGACTGAGAGTGATATGGGCAGGAGAAAGGCAGGCAGGAGTGTCCACTGTGTAAGCAGGTATGTGTATTTATCACCATGAGTGTATTAGATGGAAGCTGGCTGGGTGGTGGTGGCGCACGCCTTTAATCCCAGCACTTGGAAGGCAGAGGTAGCTGGATCTCTGTGAGTTCGAGGCCAGCCTGGTCTACAAGAGCTACTTCCAGGACAGGCTCCAAAAGCTACAGTGAAACCCTGTCTCGAAAAAAAACAAAACAAAACTTTAGATGGAAGCTGAGGCAGAATAGGGTAGAACTTGATGAAGTAAGGCTGCTTCACGCTAGTATAGCTGAGCCCAGGTCTCTAGCCCTGACAGTTTTGTCTGATGAAGTTGGCCTTTGCCCATGTGCTTCCATCCCCAGGTCCTGCTGAGGAAGCACCTCCTAATATACCACAGCCTCCTCCAGAGCCACCAGTTGGACCTCCAGACCCTGCCCCCCGCCTGGATGAGCGCCCCTCTTCTCCTATCCCTCTCCTACCCCCACCCAAGAAACGCCGGAAAACTGTCTCCTTCTCTGCCGCTGAGGAGACACCAACCCCAGAGCCTCCCCCAGCTGCCCCACTGCAGGCCAAGTCTCCTGGTCCAGTCTCTCGAAAAGTTCCCCGGGTTGTGGAGCGGACCATTCGGAACCTGCCCCTGGACCATGCATCTCTGGTTAAGAGTTGGCCTGAGGAGGTGACCCGAGGGGGTCGGAATCGGGCTGGAGGTCGTGTCCGCTCTACTGAAGAAGAAGAAGCCACTGAGTCAGGGACAGAAGTGGACCTGGCAGTGTTGGCCGATCTAGCCCTGACCCCAGCCAGACGTGGGTTGGCTATCCTACCCACTGGTGACGACTCAGAGGCCACAGAGACCTCAGACGAGGCTGAGCGCCCAAGTCCTCTACTCAGCCATATCCTCTTGGAACACAACTATGCCCTGGCCATCAAGCCTCCACCTGCCACACCAGCACCTCGGCCCTTAGAGCCAGCTCCTGCCCTTGCTGCCCTCTTCAGCTCCCCAGCTGATGAAGTCTTGGAGGCCCCTGAGGTGGTGGTGGCTGAGGCAGAGGAGTCAAAACAACAGCTGCAGCAGCAGCATCCGGAGCAAGAGGGGGAGGATGAGGAGGAAGATGAGGAGGAAGAGGAGTCCGAGTCTTCAGAAAGCAGCAGCAGCAGCAGCAGCAGTGACGAGGAAGGAGCTATCAGGAGGCGTAGCCTCCGCTCCCACACTCGACGAAGACGGCCACCACTCCCACCCCCACCCCCACCGCCTCCTTCCTTTGAACCAAGGAGTGAATTTGAGCAGATGACCATCCTATATGACATTTGGAACTCAGGCCTGGACTTGGAAGACATGAGCTACTTGCGACTCACATATGAGCGGCTGCTGCAGCAGACCAGTGGGGCTGACTGGCTTAATGATACCCACTGGGTCCATCACACAAATATCCTGAGCCACAGAGCCTGCTTATTCCTTAGAGTAAGACACGGGGCTGGGGTGGGGACAGCTTTCCTTGGGGTCATGTGGCCAGAAATGTCATCCTCAGGTCACTCCTAGGATTGTATACTGGTCTCCTATCTGTCTAACTCACTGTGTCTTGGTTAGCTTTGAGGTTCTCTAGCTGCCAGCTCTCTTTTCCCTCTGCCTTGTGTCTTTTCTGGCAGAACAGGTAAGGTCTAGACTTGCCAGTCTGTCTCCTGAGTGTTCTCACCGTTGGACCAGCTATCGAGTAGGCTGGGTTTGGGGTGGACAGGAGGTGTGGGCCCCAAGGGACGGACCAGTAGGGAACCTGTTCTCTTCCTTAACACCCTGCACTCACCAACCTAAGCACTCCAAAGCGCAAGCGACGGCCCCAAGATGGGCCCCGGGAGCATCAGACAGGCTCTGCACGCAGCGAAGGTTACTATCCCATCAGCAAGAAGGAGAAGGACAAGTATCTGGATGTGTGCCCTGTCTCAGCCCGACAGCTGGAAGGCGTGGACACTCAGGTAGAGCCCTGCCCCAAGCCCTCGCTTGCCTCCTCCTTCCAGTCCTTCAAGCACTCACCACCGCCTTATCTTGTTCACAGGGGACCAATCGGGTGCTTTCTGAGCGACGGTCAGAGCAGCGGCGGTTACTGAGCGCCATTGGCACCTCAGCCATCATGGATAGTGATCTGCTAAAGCTAAACCAGCTCAAGGTCAGGAGGGGAAACTTGAGGAGGGAGGAGACCCAGTGAAAAAAACCACAGCAAGGAGATTGCCCCTGGTGTGATCCTGTGGGACGGGAAGGCTGAAGGGAAGGGAAGGTGCAAGTTTGTGGGAGCATCCAGCCGTTAAAGCTACTTTCTGTCTCTTAGTTCCGGAAGAAGAAACTCCGATTTGGCCGGAGCCGGATCCATGAGTGGGGTCTGTTTGCCATGGAACCCATCGCAGCTGATGAGATGGTGATAGAATATGTTGGCCAGAACATCCGCCAGGTAAGGTTCCGCTCCAGCATCAGCCCAGCTGCTGACTGTACAACAGCATGAGATTTCACGCCATCATCTGAGGCTTTTACAAAGCCTCTCTCATTACTGCTACTGCCACTGCTCAGCTTTGAGACTTACTTAGTAAAGTAGATGTTAGTAGGCCAGCCTCCTGGAAACACTTGACAGCAGTGATAGTCAAGAATGGTGTTGATACTAGAGAGTTGTAGATGTCGGGACCAGAGCCTCCCAGAGACCTGAAAGCTAAAGGGCTGTGAACTCCTGGGGCAGCAGGATACATATGCTCCAGTTCTGGGGACAGCGTGTGCAAAGGCTTAGAAGCTGCATCCTCTTAGGAGATGAGGCCAGTGCATGTGTTCAGGGCTAGTGACAGAGATGTGAATCTGGAAATGCAAGAGGAGCTAGCTCCTCAGAGCTGGAACCGTATCAGTCAAGTGTGACCTTGTAGATGGATGGGGAATGTCCTGGAAGCTGTGCAAGCAAGGACTTGAGAAGCTAATAAGCTCCCTCTGGCTACGTAGAAAAGAGCTTGTGTAGGCTGGTCTCGGTGGGGCTTAATAGCAGATCAAAGCCAAGGTATGGAAGAGGTAGTGGCCCAGGGATGACAGGAGTCTAGCCTGTGGGTCCAGAGTGGTTGACAGAACCATAGTTGGCCGTAGAGGGTGAAGGTAAGGTGTTGAGGTCTTTCTCAAGGCATCCCCATTAGCTTCTAGGAATGTGATTGGGAGCAGCAGAAGGAACAGAAATAAGATCAGGATTTGTCCCAGTGTAGACATAGGCTCAGGGTCCTAGGGTTTTAGGGATGACATCCCACAGTCCTACTGAGGTGAACTTGGCTGGAGATTGAAGCCTGGAGGAGTCCTCACCACAGAACTGCTGGTTAGAACTCTGCAGAGGGGTAAGGTCACCCAGTGAGAATGGAGAATGCATTGCTTATTTCCTGGGAATGGCTGCCCCTTGCTGAAAGCCTTTGTCCTGGCACAGACCATCTGCCATCTGCTCTTGCCAGCTGCCCATAGGTGTCTGTTTGGGAAGGATAGTCTTAGGAGAGGATTCAATTGAAGGCATTGTCATTTCAGAAGCTGCCCCAAGCCCACAGCATACTGTGGGCTCCACGGTGGCCACAGGTTATCCGAAGAGCCAATGCTGGCTTCTCCAGAGTCCTTCTGTGGCTGACTTTGGGTCAGAATGGGTGGGAGCAAGTCTAGTCCGTGCAGTGGCTGATGTCCATGACATGTGTGCATCTCATCCTCCCAGATGGTAGCTGACATGCGGGAGAAACGCTACGTTCAGGAGGGCATTGGCAGCAGCTACCTTTTCCGGGTGGATCACGATACCATCATTGATGCCACCAAGTGTGGCAACCTCGCCAGGTTCATCAACCACTGCTGCACGGTGCGCTCAGGGCTGGGCCAGGGCTGGGCTGGGCAAGGGTGAGGTGGGGCTGCGGCTTACACTGCCCCTCCTGCAGCCCAACTGCTACGCTAAAGTGATCACCATCGAGTCTCAGAAGAAGATTGTGATCTACTCCAAGCAGCCCATTGGTGTGGATGAGGAGATCACCTACGACTACAAGTTCCCACTAGAGGACAACAAGATCCCGTGTCTGTGCGGCACTGAAAGCTGCCGTGGCTCCCTCAACTGAGGTGGGGCAGGACTGGTGCCCTCACCCCTATTTATTCCCCCTTGGTGCCCTAAGCTCCCAGCACCCCCAGCCTTAGTGGGCTCAGCAGGGCCCACATTCCCCCATCTCCACATGTGGGATAGGGGCCCTGAGCCCAGCAAGGGAGCCTCAGTCCTTTGAGGTAACTTCTGACTCCCCATACCCTTTGCCCAACCACCCTCTTAATTTTTTTTTCTTTGCGGAGAAGAAGCTGTAAATGTTGTGTAGCTGCCAGCAGCTGTTTCCTGTGGAAACCTGGGGTACCAGCCTGTATAGATGCTATTCTTGGGGGCTGAAGAGCCCTCTGCTTCATGTTAGTGGGGATTTCCCCTTCTGTCCTATATGCACCCCTCCCCAATTTAGGGGTCTCTGGGGCAGTGGCCGTGTTCTCCCCCTGGGGGGGCCTTTGGCCCCTAGTCCTGGGAACTCTGTGCCTGGAACCCTGCCTCATCTGTTCCTGCCAGACCCTGTGGGTCACCCTCCCACCCTGGTGTTTCAGAGCTCTGGCTCAGTGGGCCAGGATGGTGGGGGGCAGGCCCTTCTTGTTGGGCTGGATTGTATATAATGTTAATAGTGAAAACCCAACGCCACATTTTTATAATTGTGATTAAACTTTATTGTACAAAAATGCTTGGTCAATATCTTTGGGAAGAGCAGGCTGGGATGCGGGTGAAGCGAGAGGAGGAAAATGGGTGGCCTGAAGTTTGGGGTGAATAGGCCTGCAGACAGCAGTATTGCTGTGGACCAACCACCTAAAAGACTACAACAACCATGCCGGTATCTCCCCAGGGGCGCTAGCCAGAGCTGTACCAAGATCAGGCTTCCCTCCTCTCTCTCCCCAGAACCACAGCTGGTGCTGGGACTCCAGCCCACTGGGAACCCAGCAGGAGGGAAGAAGCAAGGTCATGTAGCAGTGATGAGGTCACCCTGTCTCGACCCCATTATCCCCAAATACGGCATTACCAAGTGGGCAGGTTCTGTCCTCTGTCTGCCACAGAGAGTGGGATGGCCACCAGGGGGCACTCAGGCAAGAGAATTCCCTCCTCCAAACTCCTTGCCCGCCCCTAGGGGTGGAGGCTAGGCTGGTCTTCCTGGAATGGGCCAGGGAGGAGGAGCAAGCGGAAGGAAGGAAGCCTGTGTGCAGCTAGCTGGCCCACCAGCCCAGGATACAGCCTCTCCCAGTGGCCAGTTTGGACTCCCTGGGACTAGCTACAGGTAGGCAGAGACAATACTGAGCCCAAGGGGCTCTTCTCTTACTTCACTCAGTCCTTACCACCTCCCTGCACCCTTTCTAAACAACACTTTTCCTTTTTTCCCTCCTTTAGTATTCCCCAGTCATTTTCTCCATCCACCTCAATCCCTAACCCGTTCTGCATCCAATCCGAGTGACTTAGCAGGGTAAGAGGGTAGGCAGCCTGATTGCTACCAGCACACAACTGCAACCCACAGTTCTTCCACCTAGATTATCGCCCCACCTACTAGATCCCTTCTAGGAAAAACACATAGTTGAAGCAGGTGCTGTCAGGCAATTCTAGTGAGCTAAATTCTCTTCCCACAGCTGGGCATGGCAGAATCTGCACAGGTGCCAACACTGGTCTACCTGGTCACAGGTGGCTGTGGCTTCCTGGGGAAGCATATTGTTCGAATGCTGCTGGAGCGGGAGCCCAGGCTCCGGGAGCTGCGTGTCTTTGACCTGCACCTCAGTTCCTGGCTGGAGGAGCTAAAAACAGGTGACTGATGTGGGGCAGTAGGTGTGGTGCCCCATCCTCCCCAAACTGGGATATATGCAGTTGTGGAAAAGGTGATTCCTATGTCTGTCCTTCAGCTCACGCAGATGGGATGGGTGAGTCATGGGGAACTTGTGGTCCCCTGAGGGCATGCAGGCCAAACTCAGCAGCAGGCTAAGTCCTCAGCTCTGACACTGCCTTGGGCCTTTCCACCAGGGCCTGTGCAAGTGACCGCCATCCAGGGGGATGTGACTCAGGCCCACGAGGTGACAGCTGCCGTGGCTGGATCTCATGTGGTCATCCACACAGCTGGGCTGGTGGATGTGTTTGGGAAGGCCAGTCCAAAGACCATCCACAAAGTGAACGTGCAGGGTGAGGTTCTACCTACATGTTCTTCCGTGTGACACCCATCATTCCTTAGCATAAGCATCCTGTGATTTTTCCTGTGAGAGCCTGTCCTGCTGACAACGGGGCCCCGTCACTGCTCCCCCACCCTTTCCTGACCTGTGGTGGTTCACCCTGGGACACAGGGTGAAGACGAAAAAGATGTTGAGGCAGGAAGAAGACAGCTTGTATTTGTCCCTTCCCTTCACAGGCACGCAGAATGTGATCGAGGCTTGTATACAGACTGGAACTCAGTTCCTGGTCTACACAAGCAGCATGGAAGTTGTGGGACCTAATATCAAGGGCCACCCCTTCTACAGGTGAGCTTAGCCCCACTTCATGTCAGAGGCCCTTTATCTCCAGCACTGAGTCTGTTTTCTCCCCCTCTAGGGGCAATGAGGACACCCCATATGAAGCAGTCCACAGGCACCCCTACCCCTGCAGCAAAGCCCTTGCTGAGCAACTGGTCCTGGAGGCCAATGGAAGGAAGGTAGGCTGCAAAAACAGGGCTTGGGTGCTGAAGGTAGAGGAAAACCTGACCCCCAGACTTCTTGGCATCCATCTCCACCCCATGGTGGCCAGGATAGAGGCGTGTGCTCCAACATTTTCCCTTTGCCACCAGGTCAACGGAGGGCTACCCCTGGTGACATGTGCCCTTCGACCCACGGGCATCTACGGTGAAGGTCATCAGGTCATGAGAGATTTCTACAACCAAGGACTGCGCTTTGGGGGTCGGCTCTTTCGAGCTGTCCCAGTGTCTGTGGAGCACGGTCGAGTCTATGTTGGTAAGGACAGAGCAAGGCAAAGGGAGCCCGAGAGCAGGGCAAGGGGGCTGGCTCTGAAGGTGGCAGAGTCACAAGTGTCCCCATGGCTCTGTGAGGGCTCAGGCAGACAGTGATCATGTGGGCACTTTCTGCATGGATCACAGGAGAAAGTCTCCACGCCAGCTAGGAGGGCTGACATGTCACGGGTTATGCCGAGCACTGAAGCAGGGTGAGGACAGTTCTCCAGAGAAAGACAGGGGCAGCATCCAGACAGGAACCGAGTAGCTTCGGGATATCCGGGAGGACGGGTGGCTACAGGGGTGGGGAAGAGCCTCCTTGACCAGTTGGTAGTGAGGTTTGGGCCAAACGGGCCTGGACCGAGGGTCCTGGGGCTTATCTGCCTCCCTCCCTACGGTAGGCAATGTGGCTTGGATGCACGTGCTGGCGGCCCGAGAGCTGGAGCAGCGGGCAGCACTCATGGGTGGCCAGGTGTACTTCTGCTATGATAAATCACCTTATAAGAGCTACATGGACTTCAACATGGAGTTTCTGGGTCCCTGTGGACTTCGGCTGATAGGCACCCACCCACTGCTGCCCTACTGGCTGCTGCTGCTGCTGGCTACCCTCAATGCCCTGCTGCAATGGCTGCTCCGCCCACTGGTGCTGTACACACCCCTGCTGAACCCCTACACGCTGGCCGTGGCCAACACCACCTTTACTGTCAGTACCAACAAGGCACAGCGCCATTTTGGCTACAAGCCCCTCTTCTCATGGGAAGAGAGCAAGGCCCGCACCATTCACTGGGTGCAGGCCTTGGAGGGTTCAGCCAGGTGACGGCAGGGCCAGGGACTGGAGGCCACTGTGGCACACACTCAAGGTCCTGAACCTTCAGAGCCTGGATGGAGAGAAACGACTGCCTTCTGAAGCTAGGGGCTGTGGTGCCTGACTGGGTGGTAGGAACCGTGCCACGTTTTAACTGTATAGATCTTGAGCCTGGGTGCTATCCCAGCCTCCAAGTTCTAACAGGGTTTAGGGACAGGCCTATCTTTGGGCCCAACTGAGGCCTGCCAGCTGATTGGCAAACTGATTTCGCAATGGTCTCACTACCCTTCCCACTTCTGGTTTCTCAAGCAGGAAGGGGCTGATGCTGGTCTGCTTACTCTAGGTGGTCTTCAGACCTGGCTTCTGCCACATCTGGCCAGGGGTTATAGTTCCATCCATATTTTAAAGTGTATCTCTTTTAGACATTTATCTTTTAATTTGCTTTAAAGAAAGCTGAAGGAATCAGTGAGTTTCCGTGTCTTACTTCTCCAACCAAATTCAGTGCCTGTGATATTGTTAGCTTTCTGCCGAGGCGGCCAACCATGGCGTATCAGGTCAAGCCTGGATTAAAATCCTTCTCCAAATCTGTATCTACCTGTTGTCCCCCCTCCCCCCAGTGTTTCCCATCACCACGGCGCCTGTCCCATATGGGGACAGAAAGAAGTGAGCACACAGCAAGCCCGCTGTTGGATTGGTTGCTATTTCTCCCGTCCCACCAGGCCCAACCTGGCCCAGGATGGGGTTCGGGCGCTCTGGGGACAGGACATGCAGGTCTGGGGCAGGGGTCAAAATTTCCTGTATTTGATCCATTTGCAAGTTGATCACCAATAGAGAGAAATAAGACTCTGAGGGCTAACAGGAGGGTGGCCAGGCTCTGGGCCCCCAGCCAGGCCCTAGGAGTCCTGTCCCCTCGGGAGGGGAGGGAGAGAGTTCTAGAAACCAATGGAGAAAAAAAGGGGGCAGGGGCTCATGTCAGCAAACATGGCTACATCACGTGACACGCCAGCGACACAGAAACACACCAACGCACACAGCTGCACAGCGGGGCGTGGGGAGAGGCTAGGTGGGGGAGAAGGGAACTAGGGACCAGCCATCTTGTCCTCTGTGAGGTGGGCAGGGCAGGGTGAGTTCACAGAACACATCATGTGTACACGCTCGAGGCATGACAAGAGCGTGATGACCCACGGGCACAGGAGACGGACACATGGTGGGCCTTGTAAGAGGCAAGGAAGGGACAATGGAAGCATTGAGTCCTGGCTTGGGCCTAGGACCACCACGGGTGCACATCTGGGCTTGATGGTTTTAGGTGTGTGGAGGGCAGGCGGCACACACTTATCTGAGAACATGCAAAAGACACCAGCCCCCAGACGATCATCCAGGACACACATATGGACAACAGTCAACAGGCTTGTCCATCATGTGATGTGTGGGTCTTGTGGAAAGCTGGGTTACAGCAGACTCAGGACTGCTAATCCACTTGAGGCCCAGTGCCATTCAAAGAGGCAAAAGCAGCATGCCAGCCACAGTCTGTCCTTGTGAACACCGTGACTGGGGTATCAGGGAGGCTACTAGAAACACGTAGGTTGAAGGGGGTTCTGGCTGGGCTGAAGGAGGAAGTGGGTGGATGCTGGGGCCTCCTCTGGCATGTCCAGAGAAGTCAAGGGTGGGGGCACGAAGCTCTAGGCGAACTCCTGTCCTGCCAAAGAGTATTCTGGAAATGGATAGGCAGGCTCCCTCCTCAGCACAGCTAACCTGGGGGTTACACACATGTGGATGCACACACGCACACACGCATACACACCAGGTGGGCAGAGCTCAACAGCCAGGCAGGGAAGAGACGAGCTGTCAGGACTTGCTCAGAACATTTCCATCTAGAAAGCCATATTTTCAGGGACTCCCCCTCTCCCTTCTCCCCGAGTCCTGCATGCACCTGTGTTCACACACACTTCACATGGCTACCCAACTGCAGGCCAGGACACATGTGCCTCTGTGTGCCAGCTACACGTTCACAGGACTTGCAGCACTGTCCTTTATCCCGCTGACATCCTGCCTGCTCCCGGAGAGCCCACAAAGTGCACAGCTGTGCACACAGTGGAAGGGCTTTCTCCATTCCTCACCACCGGAGGACGCTCCCTGTCACCCAGCTGTGGTAGTGGCCATGGCTGAGGCTTCAGCAGTACACATGTCTGAGGGACAGATTCAAGGATGGCCCTAAGTAGCCACTCAGGTGTGTGTAAAATCCAGCTGCCCAAACCCAAGTTCCTTGAGGAAGAGTTCAGAGCATCGGCTGAGGCAGTGAGGACAAACAAGAGCTTCGAGGTGAGTTTGAGAGGCAGGAAGGGTAAATGCCATGGTTTCCCGCCTGTCTGGAGCAGCCCTTGGCATCTTACCTCCTTAGGCCTACCACACTCATTCCAGGAGACAGTTTGTGTGCAAACTGGTGTGGCCCGGGATGGGCACCACGCGGTTTGTGTGTGAGGCCCCAGTCCCTGTGTGTGACCACCTTTCTGGAACTTCCTCAGCCTCGGCATTTGTGAACACACTAGGACGTGCTAGTTGTTCAAGGTTCAGTACTGCTGTCAGGCAGAAAGAGAAGGGTAAGAGTCTGGGTGTGTGCTCCCGTCAGATGGTCTGGAGAGGGAGGAAACGGCACCTGCACACTCCTGATGGAGCAGTGTGAGCCGCTGTTCTGAGGAAAGGGAGGGAGCAACTAAGTCTGGAGAAACAAACCTGAGGAGCATGAACTTAAAGAGAAACGTGTGTGCGTGTGATGCCCAGAAGCAGAAACACGTTATGTAGAAAGTCCATGAGGGTGCACACGTACACAGTTGTATTCCAGGTAGCTTAGTGACAGCTATCTCTACCCATTCAAAACTAGTGTCTGATTCACAGCATGGATGGCTCTAAGAGAAGATTATCAACACTACACTACACACACACACACACACACACACACACACAGAGAGAGAGAGAGAGAGAGAGAGAGAGAGAGAGAGAGAGAGAGAGAGAGAGAGAGAGAGACCTGTGCACAGCCCTTTACATCATCACCATCTATTAGGGAAAATACACACTCATACAAACTAAGTCAGGATCTTTATCATTTACACACAGGCTTCCATTTGCCTCCCCTGAACTCAAGGCTCAACACACACACACACACACACACACACACACACACACACGGGTGGGGGGAGTCCCCAGGACATGAAGTGAACCCCTGGCAGTAACTGAGCCAGGAGAGTTTGTGAGTTCTACATCACAGGAGACATGTGCCATGGTCTCGGGGCCTCCCTGGATCCTCGGAGGCTGGGAATTACCCTCACACATACCCCCCACTCCAGATGGAGCAGATAGGAGAGAAGGTCAGTGGGGGAATTGCTTTTGCATTGGGTTTTCACACTTAGAAAACTCCATGTACACACATTATATGGCCACAGACCTATGCACACTCACACACACACACACACACACACGCACGCACGCACACACACCTGCACTACACGTGTCTGTTCACAGAAGACAGGTTGGGGTATGGCGGGCTGCTGTGTTCTACTCGGCCACAGTCTGCACAGCAACGGGAGAGAGGGAAGTTCAGACCACATAGGACGGAGGCGGCAGCAAGAGGTTCAGGGGATCTACATACATCTACACAAGTACATACACGTTGGGGTGTCCACACGTCTTGAGCATGTGCCCGCGGCATGCATGTTGGTGTGCATGTGTGATCACGCCTGCTGTTATCTATGTGCGGCAAGGTGGAGGGGGGGATCCATGGCAAAGTGAGAGCCAGGGACTCCAGGGTGTGCGTGAGGGTGGCAGGAGCTGAAACTGCCTGGGTCTGTTTTGGGAGTGAGCTTGGAGCAGGGGAGAGTGAGGGGGGGATTGCTCCCGATGAGTGGGGAGGGACTGAAGGAAGAGAAGGGTAGGGGCCTACAAGCCCAGTGTCCCCCCAATAGATGACGCCAAGACCACCCCCAGCACCACACAGCAAATGATGATCATGATTTTCTTCTGCAGGTGGAAAGATGAGGGGGGAAGAGGGAGAGAGAGAGAGAGAGGGACAGACAGACAGACGAAGGGAGAGTTGGGATATAGGACATGAGGAAAGGGGAGAGAAAACAGAAACAGGAAGAGGTCAGAGCCAGAGATAAGGCCTCTCACCCATTTCGTAACTGCCACACCCCACCCACTGATCTCCTACCCCCATCTGGCCACCCCCACTGGCTTACCCTCCTCGCCTTGCTCTGATATTTCACAGCTTTCTTGGTGTCGGACACAGCTCGTTCCACATAGTCCACGGAATGTTCCACATTGTATTCGATGCGGTCAATCATCTCGCCCTGCAGACGGGGGAATATGAATGAGGGTCGGCTGGAAAAGGCACCCTTGGAGCTCATGGGGACCCCCAGACTGGTGCAGCCTGTACCTGGCTCTCCACCAGCATGGCCATGTCCACAAACATGTCGTGAAGCTCTCGGATGCTGGTCTCCAGTTTGATGATCTCATTGTGCCTGGTCTCAATCTCATTTAGTGCCTGCTTTGTCATCTGCGAGTCCATTTTGATCTAGGACAGTGGGGGGAAGAATGGGCTGTGATCACCCTTTGTCCATGTAATGGTTTCACCCTAACAGTTAGAGGGGCTGGGTATGAATCCTTGGGCAAATTATTTACCCTCTTCTGCACCTTGCTAGCCACCATCTAGAAAATATGGATCATAGGCTGGGTGTGGTGGTGTAGGCCTTTGATACCAGCACTTGGGAGACAGAGGCAGGCAAACCTCTGTGAGTTCGAGGTCAGCCTGGTCCACAGAGTGAGTTCCAGGACAGCCAAGGCTACACAGAGAAACCCTATCTGGAGAAAAAGAGGTGGGGGGAGAGGAAGAGAAAGAAAGAAAAGAAAAGGAAGGGAGGAAGGGAGGGAAAAAAAGAAAGGAAGAAAGAAGGATCATAATAGCACGCATCTGAAAAGACTGTTGTGAAATTGAATGCGTTTGTGTATGTAACTTTGAACAATCCCTGGAACACCATAAGCGTCAAAAGACGTTTGTTGAATTACAAGAAATAAAGCTTGTAGAAGGCCGGCAGTCTCGGCCCAGGGCTTCCTATAGTGGAACACACACCAGGGAAGCCCAGGGAAGAAAGATGGTCAAAGCTGACTGTGACGGCGTGATACAGCAGGTGGGATAGTAACAACAGGCAGAGGCTCAGGTGTGGAGGTGGTGTGCCCGCAAGTCAACAGGAGCCTCGTGAGATGAAGTAGGGGATAAATAACAAAATGCACATCGGTCTCGAGATCAGGAAGAGAAATTCCAGCTCACAGCTACAGCGTCCCCTTAGCTCCTGACCTGGGCCATTGGCTCCTACTGAGTTTAGAACACAGTGGGCAATTGCTTTCCCTCTGGTGCCTACAGGACTCCCTATTACCCTGGCCACACACCGCCACTCTGGCCCCTCCCCACAACCTTCCCCACACCCTCTCCCTCTCCCTCACTCCAAGCTCACTCCCAAAATAGACCCTTTCTACCCATATTTCCTGCCCCTATTGTAAGCGCCAAGGTCACCCAGCAGCTGTCCTGCAAGTGTCCCTGTCTCCCTGTCTATATTTTGACTGTTCTTTGCCAATATTCTCATTACCTAAACACTCATTTGCTTCTCCTTTTTAGCTTAGATTTTTTAAATGTGTACGTGTTTACACTAGAATGTAAATCCAGTTGCCCACCTGGATCAAAGGACTTGAATCCCCTGGAGCTGGAATTATGGGAGCCCGGCACAGCTGAACTCTGGTGCTGTAACCACTAAACCATCGCTCCCCAGATCCTGCTGTCTCTTTTTTTCTTTTTTAAAGACTTATTTATTTTCATATATGGGTGTTTTGTCTGCATGTATATCATCTGCACACCAGAAGATGGCATTGGATCCCATGGGACTACAGTTACAGATGGCTGAGAGTCACTATGTGGGTGCTGGGAATTGAACTCAGGACCTCTGGTAGAGCAGCCAGTGCTCTTAACCACTGAGCCACTTCTCCAGCCCCATTCTGTTGTCTCTTAAGATCCATCTCAAGGACAACTCCTAACATCTTCCTTGACTCCAGTATTAATAATCCTAGCCAACACTTAGGGCTCATCTGCCTTTTCCTCAGCCCATCCAGGCTCCCGACCCCACTGACATCATTGTGAAACTGAGTGAGTTCCATAAAGGTGGTTTCCATGGCCACAATGGAATGCCAGGGGGCAGAGGTCAACCCTTTATTTATTTATTTATTTATTTATTTATTTATTTATTTAAGGCAGGTCTCCCTATGTAGTCCTGGCTGTCCTGGAAGCTATGTAGTTCAGGCTGTTCTTGAACTCCCAGAGATCTTCCCAAGCACTGGGATTAAAGGTGTGCACCACCATGCCTGGCCAGAGGCCAGCTCTTGCCCACTAAAGTAAGACCTCTTGGAGTTCCCGCCAGGCTCCTCTCCAGTCTCACACAGAGACAAGACAGACTGAGGAGAGCTGTATTAGAAGGAGGAGGGGTGTCTCACTGGCCCACTGGGGTCAATTCAACAAATACTGCATTTCACTGCAAACTCTTAGACAACCACAGTGAACACTTTATACCTGATTACACCCATTTCCCAAAGCCATCTGGCCACAGAGGCAGAGATGGAAAACAGGACTGGGCAGACCAGAGCGCATGCCTACAAGGAGAAAGAGAACCTGGTTTTGGGGGGAGCCCCTGCTCTCACATAGAACAGGGCTGTGTGAAAAGCCCCCAAAAATGAGCCACAGAGAATGGCAGGCTTCAGGAGAGGGAATGGGCTCTGGGTCCGGGGAAGGGAGAATGCTGTCGCTTCAGTCACCATATGAAGAACTCTGACTCAGAAATTAAGACTATGTTCTTACCAAAAGCAATCTACAGATTCAACGCAATGTCCATCAAAATCCCAGCAAAATTATTCAAAGACCTCGAAAGAACGGTACTCAACTTCATATGGAAAAGCAAAAAACCCAAGATAGCCACAACAATCCTGTACAATAGGGCTGGAGAGATGGCTCAGAGGTTAAGGGCACTGGCTGCTCTTCCAGAGGTCCTGAGTTTAATTCCCAGCAACCACATGGTGGCTCACAACCATCTGTACTGAGATCTGGCGCCCTCCTCTGGCGTGCGGGCATACATGGAAGCAGAATGTTATATACATAATGAATAAATCTTTAAAAAAAATCCTGTACAATAAAAGAACTTCTGGAGGCATCACAATGCCTGACTTGAAACTCTACAGAGTTAAAGTACTGAAAACAGCCTGGTATTGACATAAGAACAGACAGGAAGACCAATGGAACCAAATAGAAGACCCGGATATCAATCCACACATCTTCGAACACCTGATCTTTGATAAAGAAGCAAAAAAATATCAAATGGAAAAAAAGAAAGCATATTTAACAAGTGGTGCTGGCATAACTGGATATCAACATATAGAAAAATAAAAATAGACCCATATCTATCACCATGCACAAAACTCAAGTCCAAATGGATCAAAGACCTCAACATAAAGCCAGCCACACTGAATCTTATAAAAGAGAAAGTGGGAAGTACACTTGAACGCATTGGCACAGGAGACCACTTCCTAAATATAACCCCAGCAGCACAGACACTGAGAGAAACAATTAATAAATGGGACCTCCTGAAACTGAAAAGCTTCTGTAAAGCAAAGGACATGATCAACAAGATAAAATGACAGCCTACAGAATGGGAAAAGATCTTTACTAACCCCACATCAGACAGAGGCCCCACATCAGACAGACAGAGGTCTGATCTCCAAAATATACAAAAACTCAAGAAATTGGAGACCAAAAGAACACATAATCCAATAAAAAATGGGTACAAACCTAAACAGAGAACTCTCAACAGAGGAATCTAAAATGGCTGAAAGACACTTAAGAAAATGTTCAACATCCTTAGTCATCAGAGAAATGCAAATCAAAACAACTCTGAGATTCCATCTTACACCTGTAAGAACGGCCAAAATCAAAAACACTGATGACAACTTATGCTGGAGAGGTTGTAGGGAAAAGGGAACACTTCTGCATTACTGGTGGGAATGCAACAGTATGGCGATTTCTCAGAAAATTAGGAAACAACCTTCCTCAAGACCCAGCAATACCATTTTTGGGTATATATCCAAAGGATGCTCAATTGTGCCACAAGGACATGTGCTCAACTATGTTCATAGCAGCTTTGTTTGTCATAGCCAGGACCTGAAAACAACCTTAATGCCCCTCTACCAAAGAATGGATAAGGAAAATGTGGTACATTTACACAATGGAGTACTACACAGCAGAAAAAAATAACGACAGCTTGAATTTTGCAGGAAAATGGATGGAGCTAGAAAACATCATATTGAGTGAGGTAACCCAGACACAGAAAGACAATTATCACATGTACTCACTCATAGGTGGTTTTTAAACATAAAGCAAAGAAAGCCAGCCTACAAACCACAATAGAGAACCTAGACAGCGATGAGGACCCTAAGAGAGACTTACATAGATCTAATCCACATGGGAAGTAGAAAGTAGAAAAAGATAAGATCTCCTGAGTAAATTGGGAGCAAGGGGACGTTAGGGGAGGGTTGAAGCAGGGAGGGGAGAGGCAGGGAGGGGAACAGAGAAAAATGTAGAGCTCAATAAATATCAATTTAAAAAAACGCAAAAAACATCAAAAGAAATTAAAACTGTGAAGTCAAATTCTTCGCAAGTTATTTCACCTTCTGGCTCAATTTTCCTCATCTGAGAATTGAGCTACCTTTAAGATTTTGGAGACGATTAAATGAGGGTAGACACAGTGGTGCACCCCTGTACTTCCAGCTGAAGCCAAGAGGATTGTGAGTTTTGAAACAATCCTGTCTCAAAAAACAAACAAAAAACCCTGCAAGTGTGAAAAAATGCCTCGCGCAGCGCTATTGACCCTTTTCACGGAGGTGCCTTCCTGCCCCGCCCCCACGGAATCTCCCAGTTCTTGGTCCAAGTTGTCCATTGTCTGAGATTCCAAAGTGGGCACGTAGGAGAGGCCAATGTTTTCCCGACAGACCCTGACCCGACCCAGGGGCTCACGTCGTCCGTGAAGATGGCCAGCTTCCCGCTTTCCAACATGTCTTCCAGCTCTTCATTGGTAGTGGTCCTGCCAGCTGTGGAGAAAAAGAACTTCCTGCTCAGGAACTGGGTCTGACGTGGTGGGGTGAAGGGAACAGGAACCCAGGACCCACCCTTCCAGGCTCAGGCCAGGTGCTGGCTCCAGGGAGGAACCCCCTGGTGCGGGCCTGTCAAGTCCTGGGAGTTTGGGGATGGGGAGGGGCACACGCACTGATCTCCAGCTGCCGCTGGATGCGGTCCTTGCAGCGGTCCCGGTACTTGGACTGGGTTGCGTTATACTCGGTCATTACCTCCACGAACTTCCGCGAGAGGGTGGAGTGCTAGAGAATCGGGAAAGACAGCAGGGTGTCATGAACACAAGGCTGAGAAGGACGCATCAGCAGCTTCCCACGAATTCAAAACCTTGTCTCAATCTTTCGCTCTGCTCTCTGGCACAACCCCGCCCAGAACCCCCGCAGAGACCACTCCTGCCAGGGCTGGTCCCTGCACGCTGAGTTTACCTGAGTCTTGCGGATGCGCAGGTCAGCTGAGGAACGATTCAGCCCCTCTTCCTGCTCAATGCTTTGCTCGATCGCTACGGGAGAAAAGGCACAGTCACAGTCTGGAGACGGAGAAGGGGACCAGGATCTGGAGTGTAGGAAGAGGTAGGGTCCAGGCTAAGGGAAGAGACACCATGCTCCACGAAAGAAATTATGGTTGCTAGGTGGTGGTGGCACACACCTTTAATCCCAGCACTTGGGAGGCAGAGTCAGGCAGATCTCTGTGAGTTCAAGGCCAACCTGGTCTACAGAGCAAGTTCCTGAACAGGCTCCAAAGTTGCAGAGAAGCCTTGTCTCAAAAATCAAAACCAAAACAAAGCAAAAACCAAAAAAAAAAAAAAAAAAAAAAAAAACCATGAAAAGGAAGAAAGAAAGAAACAGATTGTGGCGAGGTCTAGTTTTGCAGGCTGCCAAATAGACAGGCAGGAATCTGAGGGGGTTTCCTAAGGCAGGTAGGGAAAGACACAGAGTCAAAAGGTCACCAGACAGAAGCTTTGTTTTGATGGAAGAATTTTGCCTTGGAGGAATATAGTCTGTTCACTAGTGGGGACACCCCCCAAAGTAGTCTCCAGTTCCTTTTACCTCTAAACAAAAAGCAAAACCCACCAGCACTTTGTGTGCATGTGTGCTTTTAAAGCCAGGGTGTGGTTGGTTACATTGCCTGAAACTTGTGAACTCAAAGACACTTCTGCCTCAACTTTCTGAGTAGCTGCTCCTACAGGCAAGACCCCCACTACCTTCTGACTTCTTGGTGGCCATCCTTTCATGAGACTTCTGTAGCTTACAGGTAGATGTTCTAACAGAGAAAACATAGCTCTCCTGCCCTGCCTGTCTTGTGAGTTCCCGCTTCTTTTTTGTTTTATCTTTTGTTTTTTTTTGGGGGGGGGACAAGGTTTCTCTAGGTAGCCCTGGCTGTCTGGAACTTGCTCTGTAGACCAGGCTGGCCTTGAACTCTGCCTTCTAAGTGCTGGGATTAAAGGCATGTACCACCACTGCCTGGCTGAGTTCCTACTTCTATCTATCTACCTACCTACCTAGGTATTTAGGATTTTTCAAGACAGGGTTTCTCTCTGTAGCTTTGAAGCCTGTCCTGGAGCTAGCTCTGTAGACCAGGCTGGCCTCGAACTCACAGAGATCCTCCTGCCTCTGCCTCCCGAGAGCTGGGATTAAAGGTGTGCGCCACCACCGCCCGGCTGAGTTTCCACTTCTACAGGATAATTTGTACTGCTTCTGGACCATGGATTCCCGACTCCATCACTCAGATTTCCTGAGCAGAGCTTGCAGGAACAGCTTCTTCACTTGGGATGAATCACCCAGGCTGCTGAGACTCAGGACCTCTGGGCCAGTCCTGAGGATGCCATCTCTGTCCTCCTGGCAGTCGGGAGGAATGGAGCGAGATGGCACCGCAAGGCTCTCCTGCAGGCAGAAGCAGGAACGGTGACTGAGTGCTATTGCTGGCTGGGCCAGCTCAGAGAAAGCACCAGGCATCCACCACCAGGGATCCAGGGACCTACGTCCTGCTGGGCCATGTTATAAGACCTGGGGCTAGGGCCAACTCTCTGTAGACGGGTCTTTTACGATTCTGGGAACTCAGTGTGATACTGGTTGATATTTCACACTAGAAACTCGAGTTCGAGTTCCTGAGACAACTTTTCAAAGTCACCTGATGCCACCAACTGGAAAAAAAAATGGAAAAGATGGGAATTTTTTTTCCTGGTCAATTTTTTTTTCATGACAGGGTTTCTCTGTAGCTTTGGAGCCTGTCCTGGAACTAGCTCTTATAGACCAGGCTGGCCTCAAACTCACATAGATCCGCCTGCCTCTGCCTCCTGAGTGCGGGGATTAAAGGCATGCGCCACCACCTCCCTATGTCTAGTCAATTTCTTAAACGATCTTCACTTTTCCTGTCTCCTGTCTGGAACTATTCCTGACCCCCTGACCACAATGCCTTCCTCCTGTCCTTCTAGAACGTGTTCTAGATCAGGACACAATGGGTCTGAAGAAACCATGGAGTCCTGGACCTGTGACCCTCCCTCCCACCCACCTCAGCCCACCAAGTGCTAAAATTATATGGGCACACTATTATGCCTCTCTGCAACCTGAGTTTTATGGAGTTTGTTTTGAAAATGTCACCTTACAACCCTGGCTCTCCTGGAACTCACTCTGTAGACCAGGCTGGCCTTGAACTCATAGAGCTCTACCTGCCTCTGCCTCCCTAGCGCTGAGCCTAACGGTGTGCGCCACCACATCTGGCAACTTTTATATTTTATATTTGAGATACTTAGTAAGACTTCATCTGGAGAAAAATATTTCACTGTCAAAAATATAAGGAAAAAAAACCATTTTATAATTGCTTCAGTTTCTCCTACTATACTGATGAGCAAACGGCGGACAGAGACTGTCCGCAGTGAGTGGACCTCACAGGCTGAACTCCTCCCATGCAGATTGCATGACCATGACCCCAGAACACACGCGCAAAGGGCTTATCTTTACAGGTCAGCATCAAAGGCTCCCAGAAGGCCTCCCCCCCTTGAGTCCAAAAGGACGTGAGGCTTGTTTCCTCATCGCCCCAGGGAAGGCTAATGGTTTGGGGGACAGGCCCTTGATAAAGCCTGTCTAAAGTTCAGCAACGGGCCTTAGGGCTGCGGGCCCTGGGTAACTGTCTTCCGCTGCTGAATTACCACTGCACGCCAGTAGCAGCTCCTTAACGCTGCTCTTCCCCTGGCACCAGCCGACGAGGAGGTTCCCAGCCCACAGTGCTTTGGGGGAAGGTGATTATTACCAGCACCCAAGTCCTTAAATTAGAGTGAATGCATGAGCCTTTGGCAAGGCCCTCCTGAAAGCGTGCCAGCCCCTGATGTCAGCCACACAGACCAATCTGTCCTGAGCCGAGGATACTAATTCAGACGCATCTGCTGAGCCACCTACTGGGTGCTCAGTGTCGTGCTCAGAGCCTGTTCAGGACAAATCAGGACTGAACAAAATTAAAACCTTGGAGGAGGATGTTTCTTTCATTCCCCCCCTCCAGATTTTTTGAAATAGGGTCTCACTATGTAGCCCACATTCATCGGAAACTCTGACTTTTCCTGCGGCAGCCTCCTGAGTGCCAGGACTATAGGTCATCACTACCATGACTGACTGGAAATCTGTATTCCTCTGATTGATGGCTCTCAGGTGCAGTTCAGGCGGAAACCCTACCCAGCTCACTTCCCCTTCATGTGTCTCCAAAGAACGTGGGACGAAGTGGGCTTGTGTATAGCTCCCTGAATAGGAATCTGGTCCCCAGAAGCCTGTGAGCCCTGCCTTTGGGGACCTGTTTCGTCCAGTGCGCAGCAGAGATCTTTCTCCGCGGGTTCAAGCTTGTGTCACACTCACCTTTCAACTTGGACCGGACCTTGTTTGCGGTCTTTTTTATGTCTGCTGTGAGGTCCTCCAGCTCCTGTTTGGTCTCTGGGGGGAGGGCAAGCAGGGAAGTGAGAACCTGGATAGGGGTCCCGCCCCCGAGTCCCCCTGAAGCGGCACTCACTCTCATCCGGGTTGGGGGCAGCGAGGATGGCGCTGTGCTGTTTCTTCACCTGCTCCACATCCTCAGACAGTTTCTCGATGCAGCCTCGGATCTCTTCCACCTGGGCAGGAACTCAGTGCCACCTCACCCAAGTTGGTGGGCCAGATGAGGGAATCAGGACAGCTAGCCAGTGCTCAGGGAAATGGGCCAAACCCGAAGGCCAAGGCGTGTGCAGGAAAGAGGGGTGCACAGGGCAAGCAAAGGATGTTGTCGGGGACGGGCACAGTTCCGGCCAGGGCTACTGGGGGCTCTACCTGTTCAAAGAACTCATCCATAAAGTGGTCTCGATCCACGTGGACCACCTCCTCTTCATCATCGCTGTCTTTCGCCTGGGGAGCAAAGCAAGGCCAGACCCATGAGCAGTCCTACCCGCTCCCCAAGGCTGATGTGCCTGCTCTCTGGTCCTCTACCTGCCTCACACACGCATGGCACCAGTTCTAGGCTCAGAGTCTATGAAGGGTCCTAGTCAGGAGGGCTGGTAAGGACAACAACAGTCAGAGCCAGCACTGGGTAACTTGACGAACAATGTCTCAGATGCCAGGGTACCTTAAAGGGAGTCAGCTAAAGACATTCCCTGAGGTAGGAACAGCCTCATGTGTTTGGTCTCCCTGAAAGAGACATTAATCGAGGCTGTCGCCATTCACTGCTAGACACAAATGGCAACATTGCAACAACCAGCTAGTTGTCACGTTTGTGATGGTCGCCTCTGGTCTCTGATGAGGATTCTAAAATGCTTTCCAGGGCTCTGAACCTTCCCGCCATCCCTTAGCAGTGCCTGCTCGGGTCTCCCCTTTCCCTGCCCCGACCTGACCATTCATTTCCTTATGGAAGGTCGCATGGCTGCCAAGCTGCCAGTAGCTGGTGCCAAGTTGAGCGAGCACAGTCAGGCCCAGCAAGGGCTGGCTGAGCCGGCCTGCAGCATGACCTGCTTCTTCCCACACCTTCCTCCTCCCGCTGCACTCTGCTGCTGGAGACCCCTCTTCCCCCACACCAGTCGCTCACTCGCTCTCTTCCAGTCCCTTCCAGCCGCACACCCACCAACTCTCTCTGACTTGGATTTCCTAGTTGCAACCTGCAGCTGCTCAACCCTCCACCCTCAGGGCTCAGAGACACAAAGGGATTTACCCACCCACACTGCCATCTCCAGGCAGACCGGTGACACAGACAGAAGAGCTGACACACAGGCACACAGAAATAGGCTCCCAACACCCACATGGAGCCTCACTGCCGCGCTGACATCCACTGCATACAGAACCAGGCAGAGCTGCCTTGCTGAAGTGTGGACGCACAGACCTGCAGCTACATCCCTGGGGCATGGAGGACGGTACTGCCTATTCAGCCAGCCTCTTTGAGCCCCAGGACAGCATTCTCAACCAATTAGGCAGAAGGCACAAAAGGGCTCCCTTGGGATCCCCACTCTTCTTTGCTTGGGACAGAATTCCCAAAGGCAAAGTTGAATTTAGCCTTTGACAGACATTAAGTATGGAGCCCTAATCAGCCCCAGTGGAAAGTTAAGGGGGTCAGCCTGACACCCAGACAGGTTGAGCCAGAGTTCAGACAGAGTGCAGGCAAGAGAGCCTGCATGAGATCAAGACAGGAGCCAGGCAGCAGCTGCTTGGTAGTGGAGCCACTGGGACCTGAAGCAGTGAGCTGACCCGCCTGGAGCAGATCAGACGACAGGAGAAGAAGGAACAGCACTTGGCTCAGAGGCATCTGTTCAGACTGAACCTACACAGAGCCAGATGGGACCACGATGCAACCAAGACACCAAGATCACTCGGGATCCAGAGATCCTGGGCAACTCTGGGACCAGCACAACCCAGAAGATACCTTCTGTGGTAGGCCAGCAAGTCACGTGATTCTGCCCAGGTCTTGCTCTATTCAAACTTGAGGGTCTCAAAGACCCTTCTGAGACTTCTGGCTTCTCCAGTCTCTATCTGCCCCAGGACTGCCCCTGGCAGATGCTGGCCCTGCAGGCCTCTGAGAGAAGGACTCATCTTTAGGATGCACTAGTTTCTTACAGAGCTTTCCAGCTTCCCAGCCTCCAGGGTCACAGCGTCCTGCTGACCTTCCTGTCCTCCACCCACCCACCCTCCACCCACTTCATGCAGATCAGGAGAACCCTGGCTGGTCTAGGTACCCGGGCACCTTTCTCTTCTCTGACTCTTTCCCTTCCCGTGCCAACTTGAAGTCCTTCCTAGAGACTGATTTCAATTTCTCCTGCTGTTTTCAACACCTCTTTCCTTAGACTCTTTCTAGAGTAAGTTACCACCCTACTTGCCCCTGAGAAGGGCCTGAGTATGACTTGGTTGGGCTAATAATTACAAAGAGAGCTAAAATCCCTCTGGGTGTCCAAACATGTTCACAATCATAATCCCCTTTGATCCTCACCACCACAGCCCAGTGAGAACAGCTAAACAAATACTAAACAAATACTGTTCCCATTTCATCGATGAAGGAGCACGGGGCCAGGGTAGGCAAAGGGCAATGATCTGCCCAAGGCCGAGTAGGACCAGGACACCATGATCAGGAACACGGCATGCTTCCCCCAAGGCTCTAGTGAACTGCTGCCCCAGCCACTGTTTGCCATTGGTTCCTTTCCCTCTCAGGCCGGCTCCTGCTGTACCCTGGCAACCCCGCCACAGGGCCATCTGCCACTGCCTCTCACAGGCCCCTCATGTTCTCTTCATCTCGTCTGACCTTCAAGACTCTGTAAAAGGGGCCTGGAGCCATGGCTCAACTGTTGAAAGTGTATGTTGGTCTTGCAGAGGACCCAAGTTTGGATCTCAGCGTCCATGTTGGGTAGTTCACAAAACCACCTGTATGTAACTCCACTCCAGGGATCTGGTGCCCTCTTCTGGTCTCTGCAGGCTCCTTCACTTAGCACTTATGTGTGCAAGCAAACACACACACACACACACACACACACACAACACACACACACACACAATGTTTTGAGAGTCTGGTGTGGTGATGCATGCTTTTAGTCCCTGTAGTTCGAGGCCGGCCTGGTCTACAGCACGTGAGTTCCAAGGCTAATAGAAAAACCTTGTCTTGAAAACAACAACAAAAATAAATAAAAGGCCGGGCGGTGGTGGCGCACGCCTTTAATCCCAGCACTCGGGAGGCAGAGGCAGGCGGATCTCTGAGTTCGAGGCCAGCCTGGTCTACAAGAGCTAGCTCCAGGACAGGCTCTAGAAACTACAGGGAAACCCTGTCTCGAAAAACCAAAAAAAAAAAAGAAAAATAAATAAAAATCTATTTTAAAATCTTAAAAATAAAACAAGACCACGGTCTGGAGAGATTGCTCAGTGGTGAAGAGCTGGCTGCCCTTCCATAGGCTCCAGGCTCCAAGCCAGCACCCATGAGGCAGCTCAGAACCCTCAGGAACAACAACCCCAGGGAATCCAAACATCCTCTTCTGGCCTCTGAGGGCACCAGGCACGCCTTTGGTGAAGGTGCAGACAAAACACTCACACATAATAGATAAATAAACAACTCTGTGAGGTGACAGATACGGTGGTAAACACCTACAACCCAGCATGGAAAGCCGAGGCAGGAGGATTGCCATGAGTTTGAAGCAAGTGAGTTCCAGCTCAGCCTGGCTACAGAATAAGATCCTGTCTCAAGAACAGACATTTACCTGGCTTGGTCACACTTTTAATTACAGTAGAGGGAGAGGAAGGTGAATCTCTGTGCGTTCAAGGCCAGGCTGGTCCGCACAGCTAGCCCTAAGCCAGACAGGACTACACAGTAAGACCCTTCTAAAACAAACAAACATATAACACACTCTGTAATGACCCGCAATGACACAGCCGCAGCTCTGACACACATCCAAGCAGAGCTTTACAGAGTTCCAGGTGCTTGTCTGTATATCCTGTACATACTCGTCCACTTAATTCAGTATGGATCTGGGGGGTGTTGGATCCCAAGGCTTCATACATGCTGGGTCTAGGGGTGGCAAGGCTTCATGCATGGCGGGAGGTGGAACCCAAGGCTTCATGCATGCTGGGCAACACTCTGTCGCTGAGTGGCCATTCCAGCTCTTGGTTTTCTGAGACAGTCTTTTTTGTTTTGTTTTGTTTTGTTTTTCGAGACAGGGTTTCTCTGTAGCTTTGGAGCCTGTTCAGGAACTTGCTCTGTAGACCAGGCTGGCCTCAAACTCACAGAGATCCGCCTGCCTCTGCCTCCCAAGTGCTGGGATTAAAGGCGTGCGCCACCACCGCTCGGCTCGTTTAATTCTTACAATAGTCTCCGGAGACAGATATTATCACAGACCTCTTTTATAAGTGGGAAAACTTTAGGCAGAGAGGCCGACAAACCGCACCGGTTCAGCAGCGACAGTGGCATGTGTGCTTCCGCCTTCCAGGCCTAGTACCTTCCTTTGTCAGATGGCAGCTTCCTCCCACAGAAGGCATGGGAAGCAACGAGACATCAGGGAGATGCCTGATGCTGCAAGCGGGGAGCGTTTGGTGAGGGTGGACTGAGCCCTGGGCCTTCTGTGTGGCAGATGAGGAGACAATTCTGACAGGTGGCTCTATTGCCTGAGGCTTCATAGTAAACAAGAATGGAGATGGAGCTGGAAAGGGGACCCAGGGATCGCAAGGCTTTTTCCATCCACCCCGCGGACAGGTGGCAGTCCCTCTATTCCCACCTGGCCACAAAGAGAGCTGTTGGACTCGCTCTCTTTCCCTCTATTTCTCTGTCCCTCCGCCCACTTCTTTCCAGGGTCTCACTATGTGGCCCAGAGTAGCCTCAAACTTGCAGCAATCCTCCTGCCTCAGCCTCTCAAGTGCTGGGATTACAGGAGCAAGGCCGTGTCCAGCAGTTCCTCACATTGAATCTCACGATCGCTCCACAAAGTAGACATTCTTTTTTTTTTTTTTTTTTTTTTTTTGGTTTTTCGAGACAGAGTTTCTCTGTGGCTTTGGAGCCTGTCCTGGAACTAGCTCTTGTAGACCAGGCTGGCCCTCGAACTCACAGAGATCCGTCTGCCTCTGCCTCCCGAGTGCTGGGATTAAAGGCGTGCGCCACCACCGCCCGGCCCTGGAACTAGCTCTTGTAGACCAGGCTGGCCCTCGAACTCACAGAGATCCGTCTGCCTCTGCCTCCCGAGTGCTGGGATTAAAGGCGTGCGCCACCACCGCCCGGCCAAAGTAGACATTCTTATCCCCATTTTACAGATAAAGAAACTGAGGCACAGGAAGATTACATAACTCGCTCGAGGGTGGTCAGTCAATCAGGTGTTGGTGGGTGGCAGGGCATTGCTTGTCACTGTTCACCAATTGCTGAGCACCTGGAAGGATTCAGGAGATTAGGAGGAGCTCCTGTCACCTTCTGAAGCCTCCTTGGCTGTGTGGGGCATTTGATTCAATACCCTAGCTTCCATCTGGCTCCTTAAAGTCAAAGTTGTTCACATCAGCAATAAGAGCGTTCTGGTGTGTGTATGTGTGTGTTCACATGTGCGCGCACATGTGTGTGTACATGTGTGTGGTGTTGGAGATTGAGCTGAGGGTATCAGATACACTTATGCTCACACACACCACCATAGACTCTCTACCCAGGCTCTTCAAGGTGCAAGCCCTACGTCATCAGACCCCTCCTGCACCCTCACGATTCTGCCCATCTGCTTCCTTGGCTTGGGCCTCTCCTTCCCTACCTTCCCCGGTCCAGCCTGACTCTTGGCTCCTTCTTTTCCTCTTATTAGTCTACTGAGCCCACCTGCTTCCTTCCTGATCCTCTTGCGGCCCCAAGTCACTCAACTAACAAATATAGATGATTGGCACTAGGGGTAAAGAAGCCTGCGCCTGGGAAGGAAGGGCTTGTCTCCAAGCAGTTGAAGGTGCGTGTTGGCGGGGGGGGGGGCAACAAACAAATGAGTAAGATAGTGCCTAAGTGTGAAATAGCAGAGGGAGACATACAGTGTGTGTCTGCGTGTGTGCATATGTGTGTGCATATGTGTATGTGTGCGTGTGTGTATGTGTATGCATATGTGTATGTGTATGCATGTGTATGTGTGTGTGAATGTGTATGCATATGTGTATGTGTGTATGTGTATGCATATGTGTATGTGTGTGCGTGTGTGTATGTGTATGCAATGTGTATGTGTGTGTGCGCGCGCGTGTGTGTGTGTGTGTGAGGGAAACACAAATGTGGCACTTTATTCAGGTGGCCAGGGAGGGTCTTTCCAGGGAGGTGACATTTGAGTTGAGTCCAATCGTGCTGCCATATGGGAGAAATTGGACTTAAGGTAAAGGGAACCGTATTCACGGGCAAAAGAAACAAGCGCAAAGAACACAAGGCAGAGAAAAGTCCTGGGGAAGGGGAGGGAATGAATCTGTTAGTCTCTGCCTACTCTTACAAGCTTCCCCTCCCTCTTTCCTCCCCCTGCCCTCCCACCCTAAGCTAGCACATGTCCTCCTCTTTTCTCTCTGTCTCAACCCGGGTCACCTACTCAACTGAGGCCTCCCCACTGCGAGGAGCTATGTCCAGCCTAGTACCTCCCAGTGCCCAACCCAAAGTACTGGGCAACCTGAGACAGAAAGTCCTGGTTCAACACCAGCTCCACCAGCTGTGGCACCCCTGGCAAGTCTGTCTTTTATCCTGTAGTCCTCGGGCAATTCCAGAATCACTTAGGTGTCATCCACGTGGGCTTACGTGATGCTCCAGAGAAACTGGAAAGTCACCTGGGAATAGCAACCACATGGCGCTGCTGTGTAGCAGGCTGTCTTAGGCACCCTATTAACTTTCAATTCTCCAAATAATCCTGTGAAACCAGGTAGTACCGTTACACTCAAATTACACAGGAAGAGACTGAGGTTGGGATGGAGCTCAATGACAGAGTACCTGCCTGGTGTATTCAATACCCTCAGTCCAATCCCAGCAACACACACACACACACACACAGAGAGAGAGAGAGAGAGAGAGAGAGAGAGAGAGAGAGAGAGAGAGAGAGAGAGAGAGAGAGAGAGACAGAGAGAGACAGAGACAGACAGAGACAGAGACAGAGAGAGAGACAGAGAGACAGAGAGAAACACAGAAACACACACAGACATATACAGATATACACACACAGACACAGATGCACACACACAGACATATACACAGATATATACACACACAGACACAGAAACACACACAGACATATACACAGATATACACACACACAGACACAGATGCACACACACACACAGTCCAGGATACAAACAAAAACCCACCCACCACCAGCAAACCACCCTGAGTACTAGAGAGGTCAATAACTTGCCCAAGGTCACATATGAAGGAACTAAGCCAGGATGTAAGCCCAGACAATCTCATTTCCAAGTCTGGGTCCTTACCCTCTGTAGGATAAACAGATTTTGAAAACTCCTCAGAAGACTACAGAGCCCTGGCAAGACAACCAAGCCCTGCATTTACCACGTCCTCCCGGCTTAGGCCTGTGGAGTCTCCCCTGCCTTCCCAGAGCTTGGCTTTCAACTCTGGCAGAGGCTCCTACACTCCAGACATCTGGAGCTCCTACCTACCCCACCCCACCTGCACCCTCCCAAACCTCCACTTTGCCTAAGCTGTGACTAACAGCAAAACCATCAGCGTTCACCCAGCCCCCTCAGCCCCAGCCACCTGGTCCCCGCTCCAAGCAGCGCTGGCCACAGGTTTCCTCACCTCTGGGCAGGGAGCCCTGACTCAGAGCAGTGCTCCCCACTCTCGTCTCCCTCTCCCTCCAATTTTACCACAGTTGTACCCCGACTTTATTACATTTCTCTAGGTTCAGGAATCATAGCATGTTCTTGGCAGCTAGGGATCTGAGTTTGAAATGTTTTCTCCCTTGCTTAGCTATGTAGCCTGGGGAAATTCTTTAAACCCTCTGGGCTTTCGTTTTCCCAAATATTAGACATAGCAGACTCTCTGTCTACCTTACCAGGAAGTTGGTTGGGATTTAATGAGATTGCCATGACAACGGGCTTTGCAAACTGCACCTGGACTACTACTTTAGTGGCTACTAAGGCTGTTGGTCTGGGTTTGAATCCTGCCCTTTTTCTAGCTATGTAACTTTGGCCAAGTTCCTTAACGTCTCTGAGCCTCTGCTCCCTTTTCTGTGAGATGAGATCATGCTAACACCAGACTCACATAGCCTTGCCGGTAATCAGAAGTGATTTCCTATAAAACACGCAGACTAGAGTTGCCATTGCTACTACCACCTTCCTCACACAGTAAATAATCCTTCATCTCTCCTCCCTCCACTGTCGGCTCCTCCTGCCTCCACAAGCAGTCCCCTGCCTCTGTGAACTGGGATCCCCCAGTTTAGAGGCTTCTTAACAACAGAGCTTTGTCTCCACTCTCCAACTTGTATTGCAAAAGCCGAGAGGTCATGTCAGTCTGGCAGCCTGGAGGCCCCTGAGCCATTTGACCTGCACCACACAGAAGACTTTCTTGATGACCTTGGGGCAATCCCTTCCCATCCCTGAATCTCAGTTTCCTCATCTGTCAGATGGAGTAACAGTCTCTTGGAATTCTGGCATAACCCATTCCATCAGGACACAGGGGCCAGCGGCCACCATCACACGCAGACTGCCACCTCAGCCTCCTCGAGCCCATGTCATTCTCCAAATGTTTCCGTACCCTCCCTGCCCTGAAACCATTCTCATGGGGCCATCGCAGTCCCTCCAGAGAACAGCCTCCCCTGCAAGCTCCTGACCTATCCTCCCCCAGCCCCCCCAGGCCTCCTGGAGCCTAGGCCCTGGTCGCTAGCAGCCTGCCCCTGGCTGCTCCCATGCCCCAGTTCCCCCAAACACTATGTGGCCTATGTCACACAACCCAATTCGGTGACCTGGTGGGTGGATCTTCCTCTCCTCTCCCACCTTTGGGGTCACCTAAGCTGAGGCTCTGGCCCAGGGGAACTCAGTTCCCCCCTACACTCCCCCCTGTAAGCAGTGCCCTCTCCCCATGGAGCAACACACCAGTGCGCTTGCGTGCACACACACACACATCACCAACACACGACACACTTCATTCACTGCTAGGTGCTGGCATCTAGTCTCAACCTGTGTCCTCCATAGCACCCCAAATCTGGGTCCTCCTGGACCCGGCCTGGCCAGTAACCACCTCCATCCGTCCAATTTAACAAACCAGCTCCAGGGAGGATGGTGTCCCCCTCTTGACATTCGCTCTCTCCCATCCCCAGGTTAGACCCAGGGCCCTCCTGGGCATATGGGCTGCCCAAGCCCCTGAGACCTCTCCTGCCCCCTTGTGTCTCAATGGCCTTCAACTCCTTCCAGCCACTGTCCTCCAATTGCAGGGTAACTGGATATCAGGTGCCAAGAGATGCTCGGGTTCCCGGCTTCCAACCTTATCATTTGCCCCCCATGTCGCAGAATCTCCCCCACTCCATTCCAACGCGCTCCCCAAATACAGGGTCCCGCCTCCCCACCTCTCCCACCCCCTAGCTCACACTCCGCAGCTCCTGAGTCCGATCCTTCATCCTGCGACGGGCTCCTCCTCCCCTTCTTCGTCCTCCCGCCTCCGCTGCTTCTCTCTGCCTCCTGCCTCTTTGCTGGAGGCCGGGGGTCTGGGGGCACCGGACTAGACCTCCAAGGGATGTGCAGATAAGGTGCGCGGCGTGAGGGGTGAGGGCGGGAGCTGAGGCCAGGCAGAGACAGGGGCCTGGGCCGACTGGGCTCTGCCTGGGCTGCGGTGGCGATGCGGCTGCGGCACAGGGTTGGATGGAGGGATGCGGGAGCCGAAGCGCGTGGGAGGGGGGCGGAGGGAGGTGAGGAGGAAGGGAGGGAGGGGGAGCAGGAGGGGGCGGGGAGCAGGGGGCATGCGCAGCGCCCCGGGCTGGGGGCGCCTGGGGGTTGTAGTCCAGGGAGGGGCACCCACGGGAGGGGCACAGGGGAGGCCTAGAAGTCGGGGAGGGGGGTGGCAGAGCCCAAGAAGCAGGGAGAGATGCAGAGGCAGGGATAGGGATGCTGGGTGAAAGGCAGTTGGGGTGGACCAGCAGAAAGAAGGGCTAAGGCAGTGAACTGAGGGAATAACCCAGGAGAGGTAGAGTGTATGCACGGGTGTCTCCGTGAGCCTACACAGGACCACTTTTATCCCGTCCCTTCCGCTCTGCAGGAGGCTCTTTGTACTAGAAATAACAAACCTGACCCTGTATGTGGCTATTGCTTGCTGAAAAGAACACGGGGCTTGTTCTATACATCCTTCGTCACCCTACCTGGGAGTGCCCTGGTGCCGGTGGGTTGCAGCTTGTCTACCCACGAGAACAGGGTGGTCACTACCTGCTGAGACCTCCTGGTCTGGCATTTTAGATGACTCTGTTAAAAATGGCATTTATCCTACCCTACGAAGAATTTCAGGGGCATATGCTTGCCTAGCATGTCTGCAAGGCCCTGGGTTCCATCCCCCAACACCAGGGGGTGGGGGGGGGGAGGAAGATCTCTGCTGAATCTTGAAATCTTGAATCTAGTGCTGCAGAAGGTCCAGTGAGCCCTTTACCCCCCCCACTCTGCCCCTCTCCATCTCATCACTTAACACACCCAGTCTTCCTTTCCTCTGCGGTGGGCTTTGGACCCCCAGGGGGGTGACTTGGACCTTGTTTTTGCCAAATACCTGGTGACTAGACACCATTTCTCTGTGTCCAGGCATGGCCTAACATCCATGACCTTCAACAGTTCCTAAACCCAGTGGCCTTCTTGTGAAACTCCCCTCCTTGTGTCTTTGCCTGCCTCCTGTCCCACCACTGCAACCTCCGTGTGCCAGGACCCTCTTCTGCACCGTGACCCTCAGCCAAGGCTCCTGGTGCCAGGCTAGGCTCTCACCTTCCTTTCGAGTCCTTTGACTTCTGTAGACATGTGTGTGCAGGTGCGCTCACGTGCACAGCTGTGCACACATGCAGGGCAGAGGGCAGTGTCGGGTGGCTTCTGATTCTCTCCACCTTACATTTTGTTTTTGAGGCAGGCGCTTGCACTGGCCTGCAGTTTACCACTGTAGCTATTCTGTGGACCAGGAGCCCCTGGAGCCTTCATGTTTCTGTCCCCTGGGCTTACAGGGTACAGATGTGTGCTGTCATGCACAGCTTTTCTGTGATGCTGAGGATCCGCACTCAGGTACACATCATGCACGGAGCCCGGGTTCTCCCTGTGCTCTATCTGTCTGTACCTTCTTCCTGTGGTTCCCACCTGTACCTGTGAACCAGCTCCTCAGAGGAAGCCTACTGGAGCCCCGGGCCAAGAGGACAGATACAGTCACCTGTGGAGAGCAAGGCCAGCACTGTGGTGAGGGGACTCCAAACATGGGGTCGGCTTTGGCAGCTAGAAGTGCGTCTTCCCATTTGCCATCAAAGGGGACATGCTATCGACCCAGCCACTCACTGGAGGCAGACTCTGTCTTGAAGCCCCCCCCCCCACCACAGCGTTGCTGTTAAGAGTGTCCACCACAACCCACTCAACCTCCTAGTCACTCGTGTTCTCCCAGTGTATGGGTCGGCAGGCTGGGACTTCAGAGGACTCAGTACTGTGTCCAGTGATACAAGGCAGAGCTCTCTTTGCCAGCGTCTCTCTCCTAACACTGGACACCAAAGTTGGCTTGTCACATACTGGGTAAATGCTCTACACTGAGCTACTCTCAGCCCTGGTTTGCCACGTCCTAACTTCCTCCTGTCCCCACCACCTCAGGTCAGTCTGGGCTCTCACCTTCCTTTCACCTGGACCACCAGGGGCGCTGCCTCAGCGGTCCTTCCTCCTCTGGAAGGCCCTTTCCTTTATGTCCCTCTCCCTGGATTCTGGTATAATCGTCACCAAGCTGTCTGGATATACTAATGATACCTGTCGTACCACCACCTCCCATGGCTTCCAGGATTGCACTCTGAAGCTAATCTAAGACCTGGTATGGTGGCACATGCCTGTGATTCTAGCACTCAGGGGGCAGATGTCAAGCTGGAAGCCAGTCTGCATATATAGTGGGACTTTGATTGAAGAAAGCAAATGGGCTGTAGAGACAGTTCAGCAGTTAAGAGCACTGCTTGTTCTTAGAGAGGACATGCTTCGGAGCTCAGCATCCCCATGGCATTGATGTCTGCCTGTATCTCCTGTCCCAGTGGATATGATGCCCTCTTCTGGCCCCCACAGGCACTGTACCCAGGTGGTGAATTTATAAACACACACAGGCAAAACAATCACACCAATACAAATCATTAGGAGCTGAAAAGATGAACCTACAGTTGCTGCTCTTGACGAGGGCCCCGGTTCAGTTCAGAGTACCCATGTGGCACTCACAACCATCTGTGACTCTGGTCCCAGAGGGGTTGATACCCTCTTCTGGCCTCCTCATGCACCCAAGGTACAAATGGGATACATATACATACATACATGCAGGCAAAATACTCATAGATATAAAATAAAAAGAGGCCTCTCACACAATAGGCTGTGTGTGGCATAGCACTGAGTCCTTTTTTTGAGGCAGGGTTCTCTGTGTAACAGTCCTGGCTGTCCTGGAACTTGCTTTGTAGACCAGGCTGACCTTCAGCTCACTGAGATTCGCCTGCCTCTGCCTCCCGAGTGCTGTGATTAAAGGTGTCATCACTGCCTGGCCGGCAATTTTATAAAGGGAAATATTTAATTGGGGCTGGCTTACAGTTCAGAGGTTTAGTTCATTATCGTCATGGTGGGAAACATGACAGCCTGCAGGCAGACATGGTTCTGGAGAGGGAGCTGAGAGTTCTACATCTCGATCAGCAGGCAGCAGGAGACTGCCCCACACTGGCCTGCCCCAACAGTGACATACTTCCTCCAACAAGGCCACACCTCCAAAGAGTGCCACTCCCTATGGACCAAATGTTCAACATGAGTCCATGAGGGCCATACCTGTCCAAACCACCACATTCCGTGAGGCCAAGTTCCCGCCCCACCAGAATAGCACAGGCCTAACTGCTGTCTATGTTTCCCCACTAACAGACACAGGCCAAGCAGAGTGACACTCACCAGAAATCTGAATAAGGGCATGTTGACTCACACCTTTGCCTATGCACAAGGAAAATAAACCCAACAAAATTGGTAGATTTTTGTCTACTGGGCCCACTGCTAATTTCCCCGGGTTTTTTTTTTTTTTTTTTTTGGTTTTTTTTGAGACAGGGTTTCCCTGTAGTTTCTAGAGCCTGTCCTGGAGCTAGCTCTTGTAGACCAGGCTGGCCTCGAACTCAGAGATCCGCCTGCCTCTGCCTCCCGAGTGCTGGGATTAAAGGCATGCGCCACCACCGCCCGGCCTTCCCCGGGGTTTTGTGGGTCCTTGAACACTGTGAGCTCACAGTGTCTGTTAAGGCAATGGTGACTAGAGAGGAGGGACACTGGCACACACCAGGTACGGCGACAACTGTAATTCCTGTCACTGTCCAGCAAGTTATTTATTTATGTGGTGCTGGTGATTGAACCTGGAACCTTGGGTATGATAGACAGACCCTTTAGCATTGAACTACATTTTCAATCCTTATTTTTAAATGATTATCATTATTATTTGAGACAAGCTCTTGCCTTGGCTGGCCTGGAACTGGATATGTAGACCAGGCTGGTCTCGAGCTCACAAAGATCCACTTGTCCAGAAGCATGCACCACCATACCTGGCCCAGATTTATTATTATTTTTAATATGTGTGTATATGTGCGTGTTTGCGCATGGGTTTGTGCATGTGCACACATGTGTCTATGGAGGCCAGAGGTGTTGGTTCCTCTGGAGCTGCACTTACACACTTACAGGCAGTTGTGAGCTGCCCAGCATGGATGCTGGGACCAAACTCAGAGCCTCTGCAAGTGCAGTATGCTCTCCTAACTGCCAAGCTGCCTCTCCAGCCCCTTCTTTAAATTTTTAAAAATAATATTTATTTGGCATATGTTTCAGTCACATGTATGTGCACTAGGTGTTGCCTGGTACCCACGGAGGTCAGCAGATAACATCAGATCCTTTGGACTGAAGTTATGGAAGTTATGAAGTTCTAGTCACCATATGGGTACTGGAAACTGAACCTGAGTCTTCTGCAAGAGCAGCCAATGCTCTTACCTGCTGAGCTATCTATCCTTTTAATTTTAATTTTTTATTTTGCGATAGAGCACTGCTAATTTCTCAGGCTGAGCTGTCTATACTTCTGCTGCACTTTAAGGTGTGTGCCAGGGCCAGCAAGGTGGCTCAGGTGGAGGCACTTGCTGCCCTCTCAGATCTCAGAACCCATGGTGAAGGCCAGAGTCCACTCTTGCAGGTCGTCCTCAAGCTGCTGCTCACACTATGGTACACGAGCCCTCATACGTACAATAATTCGCTCCTTAAAGGTGTCTGCCACCATGCTCAGATTGTTCATTGGCCTTCTGCTGCTTTTTGTTCCATTTGCTTGGGTTACTCGGGATTGATGCATACCCTTGAACAGGCGAGCCAAGCACAGCCTCATCTTCCTAGATCTTTAATGGCTTCCACACATCACATCCAGGATCACCTGAAATCTACTGAACAAACCTGGGAGGAGAGTCTACGTCATACACCAGTTCCTTTTGCAGTCTCTCTACCTGAGTGAACTTACTGGAGCCTCAGTACAACCAGGCAGCCCCTGCTCAGAAATGTCCCTATTCCCTGTCACATTGGCACATGCTGTCATTTCTTGAGCACCCTGACCTGTCTCAAGCTATTTCCTACACTTTTCTCCCACCATGCCTCATGCCTTCCCTCAAGCCCCTGTCTACTGGAGGTCCCTTCTCTATCATAGCCTTTACTACTTAACTGCTCCAGTTTCTCTCTCTCTCTCTCTCTCTCTCTCTCTCTCTCTCTCTCTCTCTCTCTCTCTCTCTCTCTATTTCTTTCTTTCCTTTTCTTTTCGAGACAAGTTACAAGAGGGTTTCTCTGTAACTTTTTGGAGCCTGTCCTGGAACTAGCTCTTGTAGACCAGGCTGACCTCAAACTCACAGAGATCCACCTGCCTCTGCCTCCCGAGTGCTGGGATAAAAGGCATGTGACACCACTGCCTGGCTCTTTTCTTTTTTTTAAAGTTATTTTATTTGCATTGATGTGAGGGTGTCAGATGCCCTGTAACTGGAGTCACAGACAGTTGTGAGCTGCTATGTGGGTCCTGGGATTGAATCCCGGTCCTCTGGAAGGGCAGCCAGTGCTCTTAACCACTGAGCCATCTCTCCAGTCCCCTCCAGTTTTTCTTAACTCCTATGGAGTTCAAGGGAAAGCCCATTGGATTGTCTAGTCTCTTTCCTAGAAATTCTGATTCTGTAGACGTGGCCTGGGACTAAGGAACCTGAGTTCTTAGCAAATAAATCTGAGGATTTATTTGCAGTCAAGTTTGAGAACTTTTTTTTTTTTGTTTTTTTTTTTTTTTTGTTTTTCGAGACAGGGTTTCCCTGTAGTTTCTAGAGCCTGTCCTGGAACTAGCTCTTGTAGACCAGGCTGGCCTCGAACTCAGAGATCCGCCTGCCTCTGCCTCCCGAGTGCTGGGATTAAAGGCGTGCGCCACCACCGCCCGGCAAGTTTGAGAACTTTTGAGCCAGGTTATGCTACAAAAACAAAACAAACAAGAAATCCTCCAACCCTGAGTGATTTAAGACTCTAGGGGTTTGTAGGATGGGTGTGATGGAGCATGCCTTTAATTCCAGCACTCTGAGTTTGAGGTTAGCCTGGTCTACAGAGTTCCAAGGACAGTCAAGGCCACACAGAGAAACCCTGCTTTGGAGACAGACTATGGAGGTTTGGTTACTTTCTAGATATTGTCTTCCTTCCTTTCTTTCTTCCTTCCTTCCTTCCTTCCTTCCTTCCTTCCTTCTTTCTTTCTTTCTTTCTTTCTTTCTTTCTTTCTTTCTTTCTTTCTTTCTCTTGGGGGGTGGGGTGGAGTAGGGTTGAGACAGAGTTTCTCTGTGTAGTCCTGTCTATTCTGGAACTGTCTCTGTAGACCAGGCTGGCCTTGAACTCACAGAGATCCACATGCCTCTGCCTCCCGAGTGGTGGGAATAAAGGTGTGCGCCATCAATGACAGGCAGAGATGATGTAGAGATTCTGTTCTTAAAGAAGACTCGGCGCTTCGGGAGGAGCACACATGCACAGCTGAGCACCTGCTGAACTCTTTCTGGTTAAATCTCTGTCCCATCCACAGCACAGTGCCTGCCACAGCTTGCTTGTTTGGGAACAGATAAACAACCATCAGCCATCTATTCGCTAGTGTCTAAGGAAGCTCTGCTTCGTGGTCATCATGCTTCAGTGGAGAGAGAAGTGGACATCAGGACTGCCCGGTGGAGCGAGTGCCTGCCTCCTCTGATCTTCAGTTTCTAAGCCTGTAAGGCAGCTCTGATACCTTCTCATTTGGGCACAGAGAAAGGCCTCGTTGAGAAAATGAGCGCGGAAGTCAGCTGCAACAAGAGGATCTCCGCTCGAGCAGTGGAGCAGCCGTGAGAGAGCCCGTGACTCTGGGGCGCGCCCTTCCTGTTTCAGCCTGTTTCCAGGTTTATCCCAGAGGGTCTTGGAATTTGGTTTATGTCTCTCTCCTCATCACATTCACTGCCTCACATTCAAACCATTATGAACCTGAACGTGACTGTACTATTATTCACAATAGTGGTGGGCTTTCTATGCTAACCTAAATATTAATAAAGAACATTTACTGATTAAAATAGTAATGCTGCTGCCGACATAGCATTTTTACAGTGCTCATCAGGCACTGAGCTCTATTTTTTGTTCTTAAACTGTGTTTTTTAAGTTTATTTATTTTTATTTTATGTGCGTTGTGTTTTGTCGGGTTCCCTGGAAGTGGAATTACAGACAGTTATGAGCGGCCATGTAGGTGCTGGGAATTGAACCTGGGTCCATCTGGAAGGGCAGTCAGTGCTCTTAACCACTGAGCCATCTCTCCAGGCCCCCGAGCTCTGTTTAAGTATGTGGTAGGCATTTACTCTTCCCAGTGACTGTCTGAGGTTACTGCTATTATCTCCATTTACAGCTTAGGAAATGAGAGCATGAGGAGCTGAAGTAGCTTGCTCAAGCAGGAGCTGACACTCACTCCCCAGATAAAGCCAAATATTCCCCTAGTCACCTGGTCTCTCCTTCCAAAGGGGCCCATTCAGCCTTTCTTTGCAGCAAAACCAACCAGTTACACAGTAGAGACTAGATTGTGGCCCTGCCTTTCTAGATGTGTCCTGAAGAACTATCATTTACAACATCCACTTTCCCTATCCACTCACATGGTCCAGATACCACTAATTAGGACGTCTTCTTAAAATTATTTTGTTATTAATTATGTGTATATATCTGTGTGCTGGCTAGTCTTATGTCAGCTTGACACACAAACTAGAGTTATCTGAAAGGAGGAAACTCAACTGAGAAAATGTCTCCATGAAACTCAGCTGTAGGCCGTGTGGTGTGGTGCACACCTTTATTTTTTTTTTTTTTTTTTTTTTTTTTTTTTTTTTTTTTTGGTTTTTCGAGACAGGGTTTCCCTGTAGTTTCTAGAGCCTGTCCTGGAACTAGCTCTTGTAGACCAGGCTGGCCTCGAACTCAGAGATCCGCCTGCCTCTGCCTCCCGAGTGCTGGGATTAAAGGCATGCGCCACCACTGCCCGGCCTGGTGCACACCTTTAATCTCAGCCACTGGAGGCAGAAAGAGGTGAATCTCTGTGAGTTCAAGGCCAGCCTCATCTACAGAGCAAGTTCCAGGACAGTTAGGGCTACACAGAGAAACTCTGTCTCAAAAAACAAAAACACAAAAAAAAAGAAAGAAAAGAAAAAAAGAAAAAACCCTCTGGCTATAGGGTATTTTCTTAATTGATGAACAGTGGGGGAGGGCCCAGCCCATTGTGGGTAGTGCCATCCCTGGGCTGGTGGTCCTGGGTTCTATAAGAGAAATGACTGAGCAAGCCATGGGGAGCAAGTCAGTAAGCAGCACTCCTCCATGGGCTCTGCATCAGCTCCAGTCTCTGAATTCCTGTCCTGTTTAGTTCCTGCCATGTTCAGTTCCTGCCCTGACTTCTTCAATAATGAACAGCAATGTGGAAGTGTAAGCCAAATAAACCCTTTCCTCCCAAACTTGCCTTTTGGTCACAGTGTTCTGCCGCAGCAACAGACACCCTGAGTCACCTGTGTTTGTGTGTGGGCACATGGACGAGAGTGCAGGTGCCTTCGGAGCCCAGAGCTGCAGGTGGGCATGGGCACTCAGTGCTGCTACTGGCGACTGAACTCAGGTGAGAGCTCTGCACGAGCAACAGACTCTGCCAACTCCTGAGCCAACTCTGCAGCTCCAACTTAAGACTTCTTTCCAGTCCTTCATAAACTGCAATATTTAGCCAGTGTGGCAGTTAATGTCTGTAATCTCAACATGGAAGACACCAAGGCAGAAGGATTCCATAAATTAAAAGGTAGTCTGGGCTACATGGTTAGGTTAGACCTCGCCTCAAATCAATTATAGTCAGTCTCAGCAGCACACCCATGTCGTCCCAGCTACATGAGGGGCTGAAAAGGAAGTTCTCTTGGGCCCAAGAGTTCAAGGCTAGCAGACTACCAGCAAGGTCACCTCCCTACCCCCTCACTGACCCCACCGGGTAGTCCAGGCTGGCCTCAAACTGAGAGATCTGCCTTTGCCTCCTGAGTGCTGGGATAAAGGCATGCACCACCATATGTAATTCTCTGGAATGGCAGCAAGGACTCTTAACCGAGAGTCAGTTTTTAGGCCTTATTTTTTAAATAATTCTTTCTGGGGAGAGGAAGGGATGAAGACATGGCTCAGCAATTGAGAGCACTGGCTGTTCTTCCAGAGGACATGGGTTCAGTTCCCAGAACCCATATAATGGCTCATAAGTGGTTGAAATCCAGGTACAGGGGATCCAACATTCTCTTCTGGCCTCCATGGGCACTAGATATACACCTAGAATAGATATGCATGCAGGCAAAACACACATACATATGAAATATTAAAAAGAAATGTCACATTAAAAATAATAACTTTGCCAAGCATAGTGTCACATGCCTTTAATCCCAACACTCAGGAGGCAGAGACAGGCAGATCTCTGTGAGTTCAAGGCCAGCTTGGTCTACAATGAGAGTTCCAAGACAGCCAGGACTGTTACACAGAGAAACCCTGTCCTCAAGAACAAAACAAAAACCTAAGATTGAACCTAGGCTTTTGTACTTATTAGGCAAATGTCTACTAAGCCTTTTCCTGGCCTGAAAGATTTACTCTTAGGCACTCCATATTTATAAATATTATATTTCTATAAATAGGATTTTCTACATTTCCATCATAGTTTATTGCTATGACTTATAAACATGATTAAAGTCTTCCTCTTACACTAGCAAACTTACTTAACATATAGGCAGGACGAGAGCCCGAGGCATGACCCAGGTTTCTCCTACCCTTCCATCTGGAACCATGTCTGTCAGACTCTATCCTTCTAGCAGAGGCTCATCTCCATCTCCCAGGCTCAGTGTGTCTCTGACTCCTAACTTCTCTCATGTGATGGAGCCTTGGGAAGGTGACTGTCTAGTTGAGGAACTCTCCTGGTGAGATTGTGCATATGTAAGAAGTATATACAGGGGTTGGAGAGATAGCTCAGGAGTAAGAACACTTGCTCTTAAAAACAAAAAACAATAAAGAACAAATATTATGTTTTGTTTTTTGAGATAGCGTTTCCCTGTGTAGCCCTGGCTTTCCTGGAACTCACTCTGTAGACCAGGCTGGCCTTGAACTCACAGAGATTTGCCTGCCTCTTCCTACCTCCCTAGTGCTGGCATTAAAGGTGTGTGCCACTACTGTTGGGCAAATCACATGGATCTTTTGGTACTTTTTTAGGGTTCAAAAGTCAAACTAGGGCTGTAGAGATGGCTCAATGGTTAAGTGCACTGGCTGTTCTTCCAGAGGACCTGGTTCAATTCCCAGCACCCATGTGGCAGCTCACAACTGCCTGTAGCTCCAGCTCCCTGGGAGCTCACACCTTTATACCAATGCACATAAAATAAAGTATTTTTTTAAAAAAATCAAACTAATAGGAGCCACGCAAGCTGGCACACGTCTGTAATTCCCAGTACGGTGAGACTTAGTCTTAAAAAGCAGATATAGAGCCGGGCGGTGGTGGCGCACGCCTTTAATCCCAGCACTCGGGAGGCAGAGGCAGGCGGATCTCTGTGAGTTCAAGACCAGCCTGGTCTACAAGAGCTAGTTCCAGGACAGGCTCCAAAGCCACAGAGAAACCCTGTCTCGAAAAACCAAAAAAAAAAAAAAAAAAAAAAAAAAAAAAAAAAAAAAAAAAAAAAGCAGATATAGGATATAGAGAGGTGACTCAGCGGGGAGGAATGCTTCTTGTTCTTCCAGAGGGCTTGAGTTCCACGCACTGAGACTTGGCAGCTCACAACTGTCAGGAACTCCAGTTCCAGAAGATCTGATGCCCTTCTAGCCTCTTAGGGCGCACGTGCGTGCACACACACACACTAAAAACCAAATACACATACTTTACATGTATACATAAAATGGAAACTCTGTAGATTAAAACTCTTACACTAACAAATTTTCTAACCACCATGCAATACCGCAGGGGAGGTTTCTCCTATTCTCTAGTGCATGGCAGTGGTTGTAGGGTCTGTCTGTAGACTTGTTCTACGTGTGTGAGTGCTTTGCCTGTCTCTGTGTGTGTGCACCATATTATGCTATCATGGATGACTGGAACCACAGTTGTGACTAGTCTAGGTATTGGGGATTTGAATCGTTTTGAATGTGCTCTTAACTTCGGAGCCAACTCTCCAGCCCTGGAACTCTTCTTAGAAAACTTCCCAAGATTTCTTTCTTTTCTTTTCTTTTTTTTTTTTTTTAATTTTCGAGATAGGGTTTCCCTGTAGTTTCTAGAGCCTGTCCTGGAACTAGCTCTTGTAGACCAGGTTGGCCTCGAACTCACAGAGATCCGTGTGCCTCTGCCTCCCGAGTGCTGGGATTAAAGGCGTGCGCCACCACCGCCCGGCTCAGACTCTTGTCTATAACACAGGCTGGTTTCAAACTTGAATGTTCATTCTGCTTTAGACATCTCAGGACTCAGCTTCCAAGCTTACAAACCCATGCTTGCCCACAGTTGTTGTTTTCTTTCTTTCTTTCCTTTTTGTTTTGTGCTTTTTGTTTTGTTTTTGAGACAGGGCCTCCCTCTCTACATAGCAATGTCTCTGTCTGTTCTGAAACTCACTATGTAGACCGGGCTGGCCTCACTCAGTGAAGTCTGTCAGCCTCTGCCTCCCAGGTACTGGCAGTAAAGAGTGGAGCCACCAGACCAGTGTTGTTTTTCTTGTAACATTCTAATTGACATTATTCTAACAAGTTACTTGACCCATCTGTATGGTGGCTTGTTTGTTTTTTCAGTGCCCAGGGCAACTGGGAGGTGAAATCCAGGGCTTTGTGTATACTTACTACCACTGAACAGCTCACCTGTCATCCCTCTATCATCTTTAGACTAGAGTTCAAGGACGAAATAGTGGCCTGGTGACCAAGTGTCACCCATAAGAACAGCATGCATGTGATGAAGAGGATTGGGTTTAGGAGGCTATCAGAGCAGGCAATGTTTGCTGTTTGATACATGTCCAGGAGGGGACAGCCAGGCTGAGGCCTCTAGGAGGCCTATTAATTCCAGACCCGGAGAACATTTGTACTATAGACTGGGAGGCCTCGACTTGTACCTCAGGTAAAGCCACAGAAGCGTGAGTAGTTTGAGGAAGGGGAGGTCCTGGGTGGAACTCTAGAAGGTGGCCAAGTACTAGCTCTCAAACACACTCCTGAGGCTGCAGCTTCATCTCTGTGGTCTATGGGCTTGAGAAAGCCACAGGCTGAGTGCTGTCTGCAGAGGAAACAGAGGCCATTAACAGAGCCAAGGTTATCCTTGGCTCCTGGGGACGAAGCAGGTAGAGAGAGGGAACTAAGGTCTGCCTCAGTGCCAACACAGCAAGTATGGCAGAGAGAACCCATAACACAGAGAAGAGGGTCAATCCAGCACAGTCTGTCCCTTCCTCCACGGAGACATCTCAAGTAGGGTGTGAACAGGTGCCATCCCTGTGGGTGCTGGGACAGCCCTTCTTTCCTTTCTCTCCTTTCTCCTCTTTCCCCTTTCCTTGTAACTGCTGGGAGTGCTGGGACTTGAACTCCGGGCCTTGTGCATGTGAGGAAAGTATTTTAACACCGAGTCCCAGGCCCTCGCTGGTGATTGTAGTTCTAGCGCAGACCCTGCAGCTAGGGGTGCAGTTTACAGGCAGAGGGCTTACTGCACATGCACAGAGTCCTGGGTTTAGTCCCTCGCAATGCGCAGTCCTGGGCGTGGTGGCACCAGTCTGTAACCCAACACACCACTTGAATCATCCTCCATTACACGGTAAGCTCCAGGCCTGCGTACACAAGCCCCTACCTCAAAAACCAAACACCTGCCGGAGGACGGCGAAAGTCCCCCTCCAGGTCTGTCTGCTGTGCACGTTCTCAGCATGAAACCCCAACAACAATACACATGAAGGGCAGACCCTAGAGCCATGTCTGGCTTCAAATCCTAACAAGGGCAGTTACTAGCCACGTGACCTTAGGCACACCAACTCTAGTTTCCTGTTCTGTATCCCCATCTCACAGAAGTGTCATGTGGCTTCCAATGCTTTTCTTTCCCCCTACATTTTCTTGTAGCCCAGGCAGACCTCAAACTCATTACGTAGTTTAGGATGATCTTGACCTTCTGATTCTCCTAGCTCCACCTCCTGAGTGCTGGGATTACGTGAGTGCCACTGTCCTGTTTTATGCGGTGCTAAGTGTAAAACCCAGGATGTCATGCTTGTCTCATGTGCTCTACCAGCTGAACCACCATGCACAGCCTTTGCTTTGCTTCTTCAGACTGGGTTTCATGTAACTTCTATTGGCCTCAGCTTGGTAAGTAACTGAGGCTGGCCTTGAACCCCTCATCCTCCTGCTTCTACCGCTCAAGTGCTGGGATTACGGGCATGTGTTACTATGCCCAGCTCAATAAATTAAAATGATAAAATGTTTATATTGGTGCCTCATGCATATATTAAATGTGTTACACAAATACTAAATACAAAAGAAAGGGTTTCATTCATTAATGACCAGCTAGTATGTGCCAGGTACCATGGTGGGTACTGGAGACCCAGCAGTGTATAGGGCAGGTGGAAATTCCTGTCCTCAGAGACTTTATATTCTAGTGCTAAGCAAAATATAGGGCCTGGGAGGTGCAGGTGGAGACAGAAGAAATGTACAGGATTGGCAGGACTGCGAGCCTAGCACCTGGTGCACAGTGGGGCTCAGGAGATGGCAAGGATAGGAAGAGTGGAATCTCTGGCAGAGGCATTGGGCCACTGAAATCCCCAGAGAAATAGTCCCCGTCATCATCACCGTCCAAAAGAGCAAACACACGTCAGCCCATAGCAGGCAACCATTACATCCTTGTTTCTTATTTAGTTCTTTTTTTTTTTTTTTTTTTTGGTTTTTCGAGACAGGGTTTCTCTGTGGCTTTAGAGCCTGTCCTGGAACTAGCTCTTGTAGACCAGGCTGGTCTCAAACTCACAGAGATCCGCCTGCCTCTGCCTCCCGAGTACTGGGATTAAAGGCGTGCGCCACCATCGCCCGGCTTCTTATTTAGTTCTTATCAAACACTAGAAGTTTAATGCTACTGTTCTCTCTCTCTTTTCAGATGGGAACTAAAGCAGAGGTTAAATGACCTGCAGATTAAATGAATGAGCAGGGAGCCCAGCCCAGGTCACCTGGTTTCTGGATTGTGAGGGTCAGACCTGTAGGCAGCCAGGACAAGACAGGTTGCTAAGCCTGAGGACCATTAGAGCTTGAGTTTCAGACAGACAGATGCAATATATAGCCCACTAGTACCTACACACCCAAGACTCACTACAGAAACCCAGACTCAAGGCTAGGAAGGGCCTAGGAGGAACAGTATTCAGCGGTGGGGAGCTCCGCCAATTGCCTGTTTGCTTCAAACATCACTCCGCTTGGGGGCTGTCAGCATCATGAGACCCTGACAGTAGGAAAATAATGAGGTTCCAGCCTCCTGGAACCTTAATACCTGTGATCGCACCCAGAGACCACAAATGAAATAATAATGAATATTATAACCTGAGATACTCGAAATAGAAGCCCCAAACACTCCACACTGCAACTGGAGGCCAAGAGGCTGGGAAATGGGCAGAGATGACCGAAAGGCCCAGAGAGAGACAGAACTCACAAACGCAAGCGGCAAAGCCTTAGCAGTCTACAAGGCCCTACCATATCTTTCCTCACCTTAACCGTCCTCGATGCCATCCGGTTCGTACCTTAGCAGGGAAGGAACTGTCAGACCTAGTTGTCAAAGGGGGAAACTGAATCTGAGGGAAACAGGGCTAGGAGACAGGTATCCAAGAGTCACCTCAGCCCCGCCCCTTTGTAATACTAACCAGAGAATCGGAGGGAGGGGACAAGTAGGAAGCAAGTAGCAGTTAAGTAGAGAGGTGGCAGCCAATATGCAAGGATACCCTTGCAGAATTCATTTTTATCTTTTTTTTTGGAGGGGGAGGGCTCCAGGGGCATGGGCAAACTGAAGACTTACATTTGGGGGCTGTCAACATCATGAGACCCTGAAGTCAGACCCCCAGCAGTCAGTTTTCTCCACATCATCTTCAGGGGACCACACCAGGCAGAGCTGGGCCTCTTGAGAAATCCACCAACTCTGCATTCCCTCTGCGGGTGGTTGGGGCCATATTGTCCTTGCTCCCTCATTCCCAGCTCCAGCTCCAGGCAAGCCATGTTCTAAAGGGAAAAGGATCAGAGCACAGGACCCACGCATGGGATTGGAGGGCACTTGCCATTTTCCAGTCTTGATGAACTCCCCATCATATGCAGTCACCTGTAGTACAGAGATGGACGATCAAGGCCCAGAGACATAATATGACTCTCCAAAAGTCCATAGCAACTCGGGCTCAGAAATCTAGGCTTCTTGACCAGAATGTACTAGAGGGGGACACACTGTTGCTTCCTTTGTTGAACCTCCTCTCAGGAAATCTAATTCTTCTTTTTGGCTGTGCTGACACCTGCTGAGGGACGTTGGGGGGCTTATAGACAACAGACGCCCCACAAGTGCATGGGGTTTTGGTCTGTTGGTCCCTGATGTGTCATTGGCCCCTAAAACAGTATTTGTTCCATAGTGTGTACCCAATAAATATGTCATGTGAACGTATGTCCAGAGAGACAAAACTGGGAAAATGGCACAGTGAGAGAAACCTAAAGATCAGGAAGCCACGGGCTTTAATTTCAGACACATGAAAGGCTCATACTCGGATCAAGTCTTCTGTGAGGGTCTATTATATGCCAAGCGCCGAATCTGGTGCTGGGGAGTCCGTGAAAGAAGAGCAAGTCATGCTCGATCTTCATTTGTAAGGCAGGCAGGGCTGCGGAGGTAACAATCCATTTCTCTAGGTCCTAGCTGCTATGCCGGTGGTGAGCTCAGCGGGACTGCAGTGATCATGCAGGGCGTAGGCCGCCCACCTGTCAGAGGCTGTGCCAGGAGGACGCAGTGTGTGTGTGGGGAGCTCCACCTTGGCAGAGGTCACTTCCCACCCCCAGATTCTCTGCCTACAAAAACCCTGCAATCTTGTGACACGGTAGAGTCGGATCTCATTATTTTCTGACTCTCAAGGTCCCATGATACTGACAGCCCCCAAATGTTAAGTCTGCGGTTTGCCCACGCCCTAGGACCCAAGATGAAAACAAAAAGTGATTTCTACAAGGATATCCTCGGTAGGTGGCGGAGAGTGAGAAGTGTACCCCTCCCCACCTCCAAGAAGCTTTAGGGGTACAGCTCAGGCACAGGGGTGTCGGGGACGTCGCGAGACTGAAGTCCGAGACATCGCTGACAGCGCCGGAACACGTGACTGGCTGTCGGGAGAGCAGCCCGCGGAGCTGGGCCTGGTCTGTCACGTGATGAGGGGGCGCCATGGGGTGATGTGAGATACGAGGCTCTCAGACTGCGTGCAAATGACGCATTCCCAACCCTTTGGGCAACTAGATTTCAGTTCTAATATGAGATGTTCCGGTGAAGGGGGGCGGGCTCTCGATCCAGGCAGCCTGGCTTCCGTTCGGCTGCGGCTGTTTCCGACCTCCGCCTTTCCCTCTAGCGAGGAAGAGACAGGACCTCGTGCGCATGCTCGGAATCATCCACCGAGGGGCGGGGCCGCAGCTGCGGGAGCAGGATGGGGGGAAGAGAAGGGAATTCCAACCTGTAGAACTTTGGGGGTCCTATGGTCGGGTTCCTCCCGGCGGCTGTGGATGGTGAAAGGGGCGGGGCCTTTGGAGGCTCGTGGGGGTGTTGGGGTTCGCAGGGTGAGGAAGGGAGTGTCAAGTGTGAGAGAGAGGTGCAGGACTTCCAAACTTAGAACCTTGAGGCCCTCAGGGCTCAGGTCCGGGGACGGGGCGCTCCGGCCACCATGCGCGACAGGACCCATGAGCTGAGGCAGGTGAGAAACTGGGGCCGGGAGGGCAGTGCTGGAATGAGAAGCTGGGGCCGGGCGGGCGCGCCTGGATTGAGGACTCCTGGTTTGGGGTCCGGGAGGGGTGGCTGATGGCCAGGAAGGAAAATCCCGGAAGCCCATGGCTCCTGCGGGACGAGAACCGCAGCAGGCAAACGGTGCCAATGACTCCGGCCCTGGCAGGGGGACAACAGCTCGGACGATGAAGATGAGGTTCGAGTCGCGCTGGTGGTGCACCCAGGTACCGCCCGGCTGGGCAGCCCGGATGACGAGTTCTTCCAGAAGGTAAGGGTCCGGGGGACCGAGGAGTAGGGAGGATTACAGTACCACTTATGTCTTCAGTTCCCTTGTTGATCCTCCCTAGGTCCAGACAATTCGGCAAACTATGGCCAAACTGGAGAGTAAAGTCCGGGAGTTGGAGAAACAGCAGGTCACCATTCTGGCCACGCCCCTTCCCGAGGAGAGTAAGCGAAATCCGGGCTCACGCAGTCAGCCCGGTGGATTGTGGGGGGTGTAGTTCTATATTAGATGATAGCCAGGGTGGGTTTGGTTGTGGTTTGTGGTAGAGGCTGTGGTTTGGAAGTGTTGACCTTCTCTCGTTTAGGCATGAAGCAGGGCCTGCAGAACCTGCGCGAAGAGATCAAACAGCTGGGGAGAGAGGTCCGGGGACAGCTAAAAGGTGAATGAATCGCAAGGGCCTCGGCCAGGTCATTCCCTGTGATTCAGCCCTCTTGCTGGGGAGTTGTTGCCTACACAATCAAGTGATATATCCAGGTCACACAGCAGGCCTGGGTCTAGGATCTCTGCCCTGTGGCATCCAAGCCGTGATAGTTTTCATTCCATGTGCTGGCCTCTCGAATTCCTTTATTATTATTTTAAATTTAAATTCAAAACTCCTTACTGTTTTAGTTCTTGGCCCAGTGTGTATTCTTTGAGCAGACAGGTGAGGGATTTCTTAGGAGACCTCTTCACACTTGTGGGAACCCACTGGTATAATACAAAGAAAAACTTCTCTTACAAGTTCAGAATTAGCCTCCTCCTCCCCCACCTCTCCCTTCTATGTAATCCAGGCAGGCCTTGAATTCACAGAGCTCCATCTGTCTCTGCCTCTTGAGTGCTGAGACTAAATTAAAGGCCTGCCCCAACCATGCCCAGCTGACTGACTGATCTCACTTCCTTCTTTCTTCCTCCTCCTCCTAGTTCCTTCTTTTCTTCTTCCCTCCTCCTCTCTCTTCCTCCGCCTTCATTATGTGTCACTACTAAAATACATCCCTGCTCATAAGTCACGTTGTAATAAAAATTCTATGAAGACAAGAACCTCCTTATTACGTAGCTGAAATTTGGATGTTGCCCTGTGTTCTGGTCCCCAAACAATTTTTTTAATTTTATTTAAATTTTTGTATTATATATTTTAAACCTTTATTATTTTTGGGAGACACACTATGTAGATCATGCTAGCCCAGACAGAAATCAGCTGGCCTCCCAAACAAGTTTTAGAAGTCTCAGGGCAGACCCTCCTTTCTAGCAACCCTTGTGTTTCTCCCACAGCCATAGAGCCCCAGAAGGAAGAAGCTGATGAGAATTATAACTCAGTCAACACAAGAATGAAAAAAACCCAGGTGGGTTTCACTTTCCTGGAACTAGGGCATTTTATCAGGTGTTTCTTAGGTTACTGAGTGATGACCGCGTAGCACTTAGAGACCTTGATTCTCGGATCTCTGTCTGTCCTGATGATCTTCTATATGAGGTAACAGAGAGAAAGGATTTGGAATAGGTAGCGGATCCCGGTCTCAAATGCTCAGTCCATTATAACACCCTGCCTCCTCCCTTCGAAGAGAATGTGCTGTGTCATATGTGACATAGGCCTGGCTATGGGAGGCATACTTTCCCAAAACTGAAATGGGGAATTTGCACTGAATAGGGAACAAAGATATTTCTCGTGTAGGACTTGGTCCCTAATTGCTCTCTTCAGGGAAGCGACAGAAATAAAAAACTGGCAAGCAGGGCTGGAGAGATGGCTTAGTGGTTAAGAGCACTGACTGCTCTTCCAGAGGACCTGGTTCAATTCCTAGCACCCGCATGGCAGCTAACAACCATCTGTAACTCCAAATCTAGGGGATCTGACACCCTCACACAAATATACATGTAGGCAAAACACCAATGCTCATAAATTAAAAAGAGTAATAATAATTAAAAGAGCCAGGTGTGGTGGCAAAGGCAGGCAGAGCTCTGTAAGTTTGAGGCTAGCCTGGTCTACAAAGCCAGTTCCAGGATAGCTAGTACTGTCGCACAGAGAAACCCTATCTTGGAAAACCAAAAAATAAATAAGAAGAAAAAATGACAAGCAAGGACATCCTTGACTCCATAGATAGAATTTGGGAGATGAAGAGGGGCTGGCAAAATGGATCAGTGAGTAAAGGGTGTCAGCTTCTAAGCCGTACAACCTGATTCACTGATCCACATGGTAGAAGGGGAACTGACTCCTGCAGGCTGTCCTCTGACGTCTACATACGTGCCATGGACACATGCCCTCCTCCGTGCACATACGCTAAAGGACCATGTTAACGAATAACGTAGGGGCTGTACCACTTTTGCAGGGGAACTGAGTTCAGCTGTTGCTGGTCCCTGACACAGCACCCACGTCAGGTAGCTCCCAACCATCTGTCAGCAAGATCTCTAGGGCAAGGCCTCTGACCTCTTCAGGCGCCGGCACTACCCACAGATGAATGCACATAATTAAAAATATGAAAATATATATTTTTAAAAACATTTTTAAAAGGAAGGAGTTCTGGGGCAGCGGTGAAGTGGAAGTCATATCAGGCAGTGTCTTAGTGAGGAGATTTGACGCGACCTGACAGGGCCCCTCTGGGTGCAGAGTCAAGAGTGGTTGGGATTTGTGGAGGTCAAGACTGGAGTAGGAGGGAGGTTTGGGCGTCTTGAAAAGACGCAGAAGTGGGAGTTCAGAAGAGTGCTTATGAAGGAATCAGGAGAGGAGCAGGACCCACAAGAGGGCACCTTTGTGGTTATTGGTGTGAGAGGGTCCTGTCACCCACGGTAGTAGCATGGTGCCCTTGATTTGGTGAGTGTACCTGCCTTCGAGACAGTGACAGTGGCATTCAGTCAGCCTTCAACAATGCACGCCGAGTGTCTGTGTGCTAAACTGTTAAACTAAAAATTCTACCCTTGAGACATTTACATTATAGTGGGGCAAAACAGTCACTATATCAGTATTTTATTTTTTACTTATTTGAGTCAGGGTCTCACTAAAGAGATCTCACTGGACTGGAACTCACTATGTGGATAAGGCTGCGCTCAGACCTGGAGGTCTCCTCGATTCTGCCTCCTCAGTGCTGGAATTAAAGGTGTAGCCACCCCACCTGGCTTAAATTATTTTATAATCTAATAAGTAGTAGGGGTTAAAACAGAAAAGGAGGGAAAGTGCTGGCAGGGGAGGGAGTGTCATTTAAATGAGGGGAAGAGTAGAACTGAGAGGTGGACTTTGTACTTAGCCTGGAGGCCCTGCCTCTGCCTCCCGTCTCACTTAAGACATGCTGGGATCACAGCAGCATGCACGCCACCACATCTGGCTTTTTACCTAGGTTCTGGGATCCTTGACGATGGGTTGTCATGCTTGCACAACCAGCATTTTTACAGTCTCAGCCATCTCTCTAGTCCCTCCCACCTCCAAATAAATTTAAAAAATAGCTAAGGGCTGGAGGTGTCAATCAGTTCTTAGAGTGCTTGCCCAGCGTGCACAGGGCCCTAGGTTAGATTCCCACCACCGCATAAACACAGCTCCCCGTTGGTGCACACCTGTGATGAGAGGAGGCCAGCCTGGGCTACAGGGGACCCTGTCTCAAACCAAAGAATAGTAATGACAATTAATAAATAGGATCAAAATTAAGAACTCAAAAAGAGCTGGGTGGTGGTGGTGCACGTCGTTAATCCCAGCACTCCGGAGGCAGAAGCAGGCAGATCTTTGTGAGTTTGAGGCCAGCCTGGTCTGCAAGAGATAGTTCCAGGACAGGGTCCAAAGCTACAGAGAAACCCTGACTCAAAAAAAAAAAAGAACTCAAAAAGAAGTGAATCCAGACAAGTAATCATAGCACTTCGAAGGTAGAGACAGGATCCAGGAGTTCAAGGTCACCCTCAATGAGCTTAAGACCAGCCTGAGCTATGTATGCCTATGTCTCAAAACCAACTAGCCAACAAAAAATAAGTAAGACGGAGTCCGAGAGATGTCCCTGCAGTTAAAAGTGCCAGCTGTCCTTCCAGAGGACCTTGATTCTCAGCACCCACGTGGTGGCTCACAGTCTTCTGTAACTCCAGTCTCAGGGGTCTGACATGCAGGCAAAATATCCATACACATAAAATAATAATAATACAAATTTAAAAAATAAAGGATTGAAGACTTAAAGGTGCTTGTGGGGATGAGCATTCTAGGCAGAAGGAACAGCGTGCAGAGGCTGATGTGAGCATGTTTTGTTGAGGAAGAAGCTACTGGGGAGGGAGGAGAGAAGGAAGTAGTGAGGAGGGGTGGGAGGAAGCAAAGTCATGGGCGTGATGGGGGCCCTGACAAGACCTTTGGCTTTTGTTTGAGGAGTAAGGGAGCCTGCCAAGGTCCCAAGGTGGTTGTGGCCTCGGCACCTCCAGGTAGTTCCTGCTGATGCCCAGCCAGACTTTCTGTTCTTAGCATGGGGTCCTGTCGCAGCAATTTGTCGAGCTCATCAACAAGTGCAACTCAATGCAGTCGGAGTACCGTGAGAAGAACGTGGAGCGCATCCGCAGGCAGCTGAGGATCAGTGAGTCGGGGCACCCCACCCAGCGGGCTTGGGAGCGCGGCTTTTGGCTTTGAACTGGCCTTTCCTGTTACAGCCAATGCTGGGATGGTGTCTGACGAGGAGCTGGAGCAGATGCTGGACAGCGGGCAGAGCGAAGTGTTCGTGTCCAATGTGAGTGACCACAGCCAGCATCGCTCTGGGGCCTTCCATCTTTGAGTCCTGGTTTCTTTGTGTGGAGGGCAGACCAAGGTCCAGAAAGGAGTGACCTGGAATGCTGGGGTCATAGGTTAGAGGGCTGTTCCAGAAGCTCAGCAGAAGCTTTGGACCAGCTGTTGTAACATCCCTGTAACATCTTCACCAATTCTTGTCTGCCCTCCAGATACTGAAGGACACACAGGTGACTCGACAGGCCCTGAATGAGATCTCGGCACGACACAGTGAGATCCAGCAGCTAGAGCGCAGCATCCGTGAGCTCCATGAGATCTTCACTTTTCTAGCGACCGAGGTGGAGATGCAGGTGGGTACCCAGGGAAGCCCTCGCTGTGACCTGGAGTTAAGCTCCACCCTAAGACACTCACCTGGGCTTTCATGCTCTTCCAAGATGGGGCATGCTCCCACGTGCCCCCCACTTCATCCTTAGCTGAACTCTCCCCATCTCCACAGCCACCTCGGTGTCACTCCTTGATCCATAGGGTCCCACCTGTGCCTCCAGCCTGCATGTCACCTGGGCATGGCCTTGATCATGGCTTCTCTTGCTGTGACAGACCTCCCTTAGTGCTGTCCGAGCTGTGGAGAGCTGTCCCTAGAGGGCCAGCCTCTCAGTCTCTAGAAGGTTGGAGTGGTACCCATAGGCCTGGCTGTAGGGGTCCAGGTGAGCTTCCAGCCTTGTCCTGACTGAGCTGAACTCCACGGTGCTGCAGCCAGTCTCTTCTGCAGCTGCCAGTCATGGGAAAGGGCTGTGATCCAGTGGGAATACCAGGCGGAGGCAGGGAGAGGGATGGAGACAGGCCTAGAGTGAGTGAATTCAGACAGAAGTTTACTGCTATGAGAAAGGTGCTACCATACGAGGCATCGACTGCAGGCCCCCACTACAGATGGAGGGTATATGGGACCCAGGAGCAGAGAGAAGGGATACCATGACAGGAGTGGGGCCTTGAAGCCATGCTTACTCTGAACGTTTCTCAGTTGTTGTCCTGCTGCATCTTTGTTAGTTAGTTTTTTCTGCCAAGAATGTCTTGGTGGTGATGGAGGCAGGCATTTCTCTGTGAGTTCAAGGCCAGCCTGGTTTACAGATCAAGTTCCAGGACAGCCAGGGATACACAGAGAAATCCTGTCTTGAAAAACAAAACAAAAACAACGACTATCTTGATCATTTCAGGCTGGGCTGGGCAGAGTAACTGTTCCCCGCCTCTGTGCCTGGTTATCCGTCCTCTCTGAACCGTCCCTTTCCTGAGCAGGGGGAGATGATCAACCGGATTGAGAAGAACATCCTGAGCTCAGCAGACTATGTGGAGCGTGGGCAAGAGCATGTCAAGATGGCCCTAGAGAACCAGAAGAAGGCGAGGAAGGTAAGCCTCGTCTCTTGCCCCAGCAGTGGGCTCTCCAGAGTGGCTTTCCATGACCCTCCCTCTCTCACAGAAAAAAGTCATGATTGCCATCTGTGTTTCTGTCACTGTGCTCATCTTGGCGGTCATCATTGGCATCACCATAACCATTGGATAATACCACATGTTCTTGGTGAGATATGGTGGACGCGCCCCATCCCTGGCACTGGCCTTCCTGCCTCCTGTCAGACCCATTCCTCTCTCCTTCCCTTGCAGGCACTGGGAGAAGCAGAGACCCAGCATCTGTGGAGGCAGGGCAGGCCTCCAGCCGAACCCACTCTCACGCTGGCCCTGTGCAGAGGGCATATGGCTCTTGTGGGGCTGGCAGCTGCTCATTCCTGGAGTCCTCCCCTTCACGCCACAAGGCCTGGGAGAGAGTTTGCAATGTCCTGTTTGTCTGGGACACATGGTTTTGTAAAAAATTAAAAAAAAAAAGAAAGAAAGAAAAAAAACTTGGCACATTCGTGCCTGTGTGTTCCTGAAAAGGCTAGCCCAGCCCACCAAGTATCCATTCTCCCTTCTCCCTGGCCATTACTGCTGCCAGGCCCAGTCTAGACAGGCTCAGACCAGACTTCTGTAGAAGTGCAACCACAGCAGGCTGGCTCTTGGGGGGTGTGGAGGGCCAAGGAGAGCTCACACTCACTGGGATCCATGTCCCTGAAACTATCAGCTGCCTAGCCCAATGCTGGGCCACGGGCGAGGTGTGTGTGTGAGAGGTACCAGTGGCATGCCTGAGGCCAAGAGGAAGAGACATCTGAGAAACACGTGACCAGACAGGAAGAGTAGTTCTCAGTGGGGCATTCATGTGGAATGTTAAACGTACTAGGGACAGGCCGTAAGAAGTTGCCAGGGAGAGAAGCCAGCGGGACAGGTCCTGTGACCTGAGGTGGGCACTGCCTTTTATAAGAGGAGTGTTTAGAGACCCATCCCCCACAGTGGCCGCTGCCTGGCTTATGGGTACTGCCCAGTGGAAGTAGGCAAAGGAGCCTGGAACCTGGTTTTTACAAGACACGTGAGCTGCATGCAGGTCCTGATTCTGTGTCAAGGCCAGCCTAGACCACACAGCACATTCCAGGCCATCCAGGGCTGCTTAGAAGGACTGTGTCTCAGGAAAGAAACGAGTGTATAACTTGGGTTTTTTTTTTTTTTTTTTTTTTTTTTTTCCCGAGACAGGATTTCTCCATAGCTTTGGAGCCTGTCCTGGAACTAGCTCTTGTAGACCAGGCTGGTCTCGAACTCACAGAGATCCGCCTGCCTCTGCCTCCCAAGTGCTGGGATTAAAGGCATGCGCCACCACCGCCCAGCAAGTGTATAACTTGGTATGGTGACTTTAATCCCAGAATTCAGGAGGCTGAGGTGGGTGGATCTCTGAGTTTAAGCCCAGCCTGTTCTACATGGAAAGCTCCAAGACTACATAGAGAAACCCTGTCCCCCACCCCCCCCAAAAAAAATTGTAGTGTGTGTGTGTGTGTGTGTGTGTGTGTGTGTGTGTGTGTGTGTACAGGCATGCATGCAGAGCTCAGAGGTTAACTTTTAAGGCTAGCTTCTCCTTGTCCTTTGTGGATTCCAAGGTCAGACTCAGGCTGCCAGATTTGTGTGGTAAGAGCTCTTACCTGCTGAACCATCTCACTGGTTCCTGATTCTGAATCTCAAGAGCTGCTCCTCCAGGTGCCTAGTTTCCAGAGAAGGATGTAGCTTTTTATGAGGACACATGCATGGTTCTGGAGGAAGCTGCTCCTGGCCCAGGCTTGGTTAGATTCTGTGGGCCTTGGCTTTTATCTCCAGGGCTTTCCAGTCACCCTGTCCCTTCGTGCTTTCACAAGACCCCACTGCTCAGCCAGCACTCCCTGTAACTGTGCTGAGTCCAGACAGAGCCAGAGGAGACAGCCTCGCACACTTCCTGACCATCTGGGAAGGGACAGAATGGGAGATTGGCCAAGTGGCACCTGCCCATCTTCATTTGGCTGGTGGCCAGCCAACAGCTGGAGTATTGGTCCTAGCACGCTTCTTGCTGTCTGTATATGGGACTTGCTTAGATCTCGACTGGAAAGCAATGGGTTAGAGAGCCTAGGTTTCCATCAGGATTGCGTGGTGTCCAGGAAGCAGCCTCTCCCCTCAGCATAAAGTGGTTCATTTTAGGAAGTTTATATGTGCTGGGCATCACACGGACTCCCTAAAAACAGAAGAATCACTGAGTGTAAGAGACGAGCGCACACCTTTAATCCCAGTACTTGGGAGGCACAAGCAGATGGATCTCTGTGAGTTTGAGGCCAGCCTGGTCTATAGGCTCACTCCTGACCCATTTGCTGTCTTTGTCCTATTTCTTATGAGCTCACATGAAGCATACGTGGTGTGCACATGTGCCATTCCAGTGCGCCTCTGGTGAGATGGGAGTTGGAGACAGGAGTCCCCAAGAGCCTGAGAGCCAGCTAGCCTGATAAACAAGAGACAAGGTGGAAGGTGGTTGCTCTGACCTCTGCATGCACCCACACAGATATGAACATGTGCACATATACATACACCATAACACATAAACTATTAACTCATCTTTGCGACAAAGCCATATCAAGTGTACAGTTCATGTCTTTTGTTTGCTTTGGTTTTTTTTTTTTTTTTAAGACAGGGTTTCTCTGTGTAGCCTTGGCTATCCTGGGACTCCCTCTGTAGACCAAGCTGGCCTCCAACTCAGAGTTTCTGGTCTCTGCCTCCTGAGTGCTGGGATTAAAGGTATGTGCCACCACTGCCTGGCCAGTTAATGCCTTTTGCAAAAAGCCTTCATAGTGATTCCCAAAAAATCTGTTCAGTTAGTCAAGGTGATTCGGGGAAAAGAAAGATGAACAGCTAAGTTGGGTCTCCCAAGATGTCAGTAGACATCTTGGGATGATGCCAGCCATATCTAGAGAGGAAGCATTTTTATAAGGGGTTATAAGTGTTGCTCTTGTCCCAGGGAACTGATGAGAATCTAATAGGTTCTACCATTACCCAGGCAGGAGGTGGGGCGCACACCTTTAATCCCAGCACTCGGGAGGCAGAGGCAGGTGGATCTCGAGTTCAAGGCCAGCCTGGTCTACAGCGTGAGTTCCAGAACAACCAGAACTACACAGAAACTGTGTCTCGAAAAGACAAAAATGAAACATTTTCTGGGTATGTGTCATGCTTGAAATCTCAGCACTCAGGAATCTGAGGCAGAGGATGGCTATGAGTTCACAGGACTTCCGGATTAGCCCTTAGTAGTCTAAATTAGGGACTTAGTGGTTAAGAGCATTGGCTGCTCTTCCAGAGGTCCTAAGTTCAACTTCCAGCAACCACATGGTGGCTCACAACTGTCTATAATGAGATCTGGTGCCCTCTTCTGGCATGCAGGCGTACATGCAGGCAGAACACTTTATACGTCACAAATAAATCTTTAAATAAAAAAAAAGTAAGTCCAAGTTGGCATGAAGTTGTTCAATGAAGTCAAACGATCCAGGGCGGGGTTTTTGTTTGTTTTGGTTTTTAAGTGCTGTCCCTTCCCTAGGATACTGCTCTCATCTAGTGACTCAAGATGGCCCTCTGCCACTTCCACAGCCCCACCCTAGGATCAGTTTGCCCTTCCCCTAAATTGCAGTACAAGTTTTATAGGTGATTTTTGCTCTGATGTTTTTAGAATATAAATCACATCACCAGAACCAGGTACAAATGTCGCTGAGAAAGAATGTTTGTATTGCCCAGTAAGTTCTAATACTGCTGGGCAGTATTAAAGTATTAAATGTGGCGCACACCTTTAATCTCAGTACTCAGGAGGCAGAGGCAGAGAGGCAGGTAGATCTCTGTGTCCAAGGCCAGCCTGGTCTACAGAGTGAGCTCCAGGACAGCCAGGGCTACACAGAGAAACCTGTGTCAAAAAAAAAAAAAAAAGAAAGAAAGAAAGAAAGAAAGAAGAAAAAGTTCTATTACTCTGGTTTTGATTTGGCTTTTTGAAACAGGGTCTCTCTTTGTTGCCCAGGGTTGCTTTATTTATCTCAATAGGCCTGGGATTAGGGTTGTAATTGTTTTGAGATTGGATCTATACCAGGCGGGCCTTGCTCCCAATGCTCCTATATTAGCCTCCCAAGTGCTGAGATTTCCAGAAAGTATTACCATGCCCAGCTTAGGTGCTTGTTTCTTGTTCTATTGCTCTGAACTGAGGGGAGAATTAATATTTGCAAACCAGTGGGCATTGCATTACAGTCAGCACAAACATTAGCCTCTCCAGGTTATACTCATTTCTGTGCATGTGCGCATGATCCCCTAAAGTGAGTCACTATGATTCACCAGGTGGGTGCTAGGATCCAAAACTGGGTCTCCTGCAAGTGTTCTTAACCGCGAGCCATCTTTCTAACTTTCCTCGCCACATAGCCCAGGTTGACCTCAGACTTATGTCAGTTGTCTTGGCTTAGCCTTGGCGCTGGGCTTGCAGACCTGCGCTTTCCTATTGCTCATTATCAAAATTCTCACACTCAGAGGCTTCCAGCCCACATTTATTATTTCACAGCTCTGGAGTGAGAAGTCCAAAGCTGTGTCACTCACCAAAGGCAGAGTGCGCGAACCGCTTCCTGCTGGTGGCTCAGGGCAGAATCTGTTCCTCTTTCGGGTCTAATTGTTGCCTGCACCCCTTGGCTGGGGGACCCTTCTTCCACTCGAAAGCACATCTGTCTGTCATCACCACTTTGTAGCAGTAACTTCTGTGTCCTCTCATAAATGCCATTGGGGGGCCAGGCTCTGGTGGCGCACGCCTTTAATCCCAGCACTCAGGAGGCAGAGGCAGGGAATCTCTGAAGCTAGCCTGGTTTACAGAACAAGTTCCAGGACAGCCAGGGCTACACAGGGAAATCTTGTCTCAAAAAAACAAAGAAAAACAAATGCCTTTGAGATTGTATAGGAGCCACTCAGACAGTTGAGCTCCATCTCCAGCTGTCTTGAGTTGCACAGGTCCACAGATGCTAACTGTGCTGTGGGCCAGATGCTCAGCTGAGTCCGGAAATTCTCACATCTCCCAAGGCTTTTGCCATATAAATGAATGCTACCAGATTCCAGTGAGTAGGGTATGAACATGTATGTGTGTGTGTGTGTGTGTGCATGCACACACACCAGTGCCATGCTTCCTAGTCCACATTTAACTCAATTTAGCAATTGATTCATGAAATTTTTATTGAGCAAGATTTATGTTCCAGACGTTATTGTAGGTGCCTGGGGAAGAAAACTAGAAATAAAAGCAAGGTCTCTGTTTTTATACATGGTGTCGTTAGTGGAGAAGTCAGGTGAATAAATTGTTAGGATATTCTCAAACTGTAATAGGCATTATGGAAAAGAGGATGGCAGAAAGCTCTTACCTTTGGAGGGGAGGGAAGCTAAGGCAAAGGGTGGAGAATCTGATTCCAGGCTGGGCTGCATTTCCAGACTGTCTCCAAAGAAAAGGCCTGAGTCGGGATGGACCTTTTAAGTCCAAGCAAGTGGGAGGCAGAGGCAGGCAGATTTCTGAGCCTGAGGCCAGCCTGGTCTACAGTGCAGGTTCCAGGCTAGCCAGGGTTACATAGTGAGACTTCGTCTTTAAAAAAAAGTAAATAAACAAGAAATGCAGTGAAAGTGCGAGGATGGCGGAGCCAGCTGTCCTAGCGTCTCTCGCAGGAACCATTTTAGGAGAGATGACTATGCCAGTTGGCCCTGGGCCCCAGAGGGCAGGACACAGCCATGAAGGATTATTTCCACTCTGAAAACCCAAGAGAGTTTTCCAAGTGTGGAGTTTTGTTTGTGTTTTGAGACATGACCTAAATTTGTAACTCCAGCTGACCTGGAACTCACTATATAGACCAGGCTGGCCTTGAACTCAGAGAGATCTTCTGTTTGTCTCTGCCTCTCATGTGCTGGGATTAAAGTCAAATGCCACCACACCTAGCTCCTAGGTGGGTTTAAAAATATTTTAAAGGGTCATATATTTTAATTTATGTGTATCTGTGTTAAACCCAAGGAGGCCAGAGGCATTGGATCCCCTGGATCTGGAGTTACAGGCAGTTGTAAACTACCTGATAGGGGTTCTGGGAACCAAATCCAGATCCTCCGCAAAAGCAGTGATTACTCTTACATACTGAGTCATCTCTCCCGCCCTTCAAATGGATTTTTGTACATTGCTTCCAACGGGTGGTAGCTTCCCTTCCCCTTCCACCTTCCAGGTGCCTGCAGTTGTTGGGTTGTGCTTGTCCCACCCCACTGTTGGTGGGGAGCAGTGCTGGGAACGAACCCAGGTCACCATGCATGCTGGGTGAACACTGTAGGGCTGAGTTGCACAGGTCCACGGCTGAGAAACTGCACTGCGGGGCGGGCTCTACCCACAGAAACCACACTGTGGAGTGGACCATACCCACAGAAACCACACTGCGAGGCAGACTGTATCCACAGAAACCGCACTGCGGGGCGGACTCTACCCACAGTGGGACCTCCTTCTGATTTTGATGACTGATAAAACTTGGGGTTTTAGAATAGGAGACTTTTTTGGACTTTGACAGGGTTAGAATTTTGGGGAATGTCTTTTTGCATGTGGGACAGACATGGATCTTTGAAGGCCAGGAGATGTGCTAAGTAAAGTAGCAGCCCCGTGAATAGTCCATGTCCTAATGTCTATGAATATATTCCTTTACATGGCAAAAGGTTTGTGGGTTTGTTTTGCTTCCATTCTGGGGATTGAACTCGGGGCCTTGTAAATGCCAGGAGATGACCCTCTACCACTGAGCTCCACACCCCGTGACTGACTGTATGGTTGACAGATCCATGACTAGATCTCCCCAGGGAGGTGTCCCAGGCTGGTGTTCCCCTGTGGCCCTCCTGCCTCTGTGTCCCGAGGAACTGTGATTACTGAAGGTGTCATCACTTGTGCTGGCCAAAGGGACTGTGCAGATAGAATGAGAGTTATTAGCTGAGTTGAAGATTAAAATTGGATTATGCAGATGAGCCCAATGTGATCACACAAATAACAGAGAAATCTCTCCATCCAGCTGCGGAAGACTAAGGCAGAATGAAGAGTCTGAAGCTGGGGATGGGCACGCAGAATTGTACTCCCCAGCACTCAGCAGGCTGGAGCAGAAGGATTTCGAGTTTCAAATCAGCCTGGGCTCTATAGCAGGACCCTGTGTCACAAAACAAAATAAACAAACCCAAATAAGGGCGAGGAAGATGGTTCGGTCGGTAGTGTTTGCTGCAGAAGCACAAGGACCTGGGTTTGAATAGCTAGCACCCATGGGAGAGATGGGCATACAGCCTGGGAACACCAAGGACTACACAGGGCTTGCTGGCCAGGCAGGCTTCCAAATTCATGAATTCCACGTTCAGTGAGTCTTAAAAAAGAAGGTAGCCGGGCGGTGGTGGCGCACACCTTTAATCCCAGCACTCGGGAGGCAGAGGCAGGCGGATCTCTGTGAGTTCGAGACCAGCCTGGTCTACAAGAGCTAGTTCCAGGACAGGCTCCAAAGCCACAGAGAAACCCTGTCTCGAAAAACCAAAAAAAAAAAAAAAAAAAAAAAAAGAAGGTAGCAGCTCTGCTGAGGGTGGTGGCTCAAGCCTTTAATCCCAGCGCTTGAGAAGCAGAAGCAGGCAGATCTCTGAGTTTGGGGCTATCCTGGTCTACATAGTAAGCTCCTGGCCAGTCGGTTATAGTGAGACCCTGTCTCAAACAAAACAAAACAAAACAAAACAAACATACAAACAAAAGAGACAGTAAAATAGTAAGGCAGGGAAATGATTGCGGAAAACCCCTGATGTTGACTCTGGATCCCACACGTGCTCACATGTTGACTCTAGCTCCCACACACGTGTGCACACATAGGCACATGTACCTGATAAGGCTTCTGTGGCTGAAGTCTGCTTGACAGGACTAGGTAGGAGACGGAGACAGCAGAGAGACCAAGACGAAGGCTGACTCGGGGTAGGAAGGCTTCTGCTGGGCTGGGCCGGCAGTCCAGAACTGACCTGGTCTCCACCGCTCCTCAGCGCAGTCCAGAATGCCGTTGCTCCCTCTGCTTCAGCCGTAGCCCTAGCCTGAAGTGCTCTCCTCCCCCGAGGAAGCCATCTTCTTTCTGTGCTGGCCCTGAGACTCCTGCCTCCATCTTCCAAATGCCGAGGTCACAAGTGTGCACACACCTAGCCTTTCCCTTCTTCCGTCTTTCCCTTTCCCTCTCTTTCCCCTCCTTTCTTCCTCCCCCCTTCCCTTCCTCCCTCTTGCTTTTCCTGCCACCCCTTCCTTTTCTGGGGACTGAGCCCAGGGTGCGCCTGTTTCTTCACAGGGGATAATAACCACAGTCCACAGATGGAAAGCCGACGCCAGCTTTTGTCTTAGCGCCAGGGCCTATGAATCTGCATTCACCGGTTACACAAGAGCTGGCAGGAAACAGAGTTAAGGGAATTGAGAGAGGAAGACACGTGAGGGACAGAGATCAAGACTTCTAGACACTACTGTAGGCGTGATGACCCATGCCTTCAATCCAGCACTCAGAGACATTTGAGACCAGCCTGGTCTACATAGTGAGTTTCCAGGACAGCCAGGGCTACACAGAGAGATCCTGTACCAACAAAACAAAACAAAACAAAAAACCCAAAACCTTATTGACATTACTCTGAAAATAAAACTGGACAAAGACATCCCAGGGAAATGACACACCGATATTCTTATGAAGGGGTGTGGAGGCGTAACTCAGCTGGTAGGGTACTTGTATAGCAAGCACAGGGGGCTGGCTGGATCCCCAGCCAGCACAGGGGGCTTGCTGTGTGGATACAGCAAGGTAAGGCACACCTGTACTCACAGGGCTCAGGAAGAGCAAGGAGGGGATCAGAAGCTGAAAGTCATCCTTGGCTGCACAGTTAGTAGTTTGAGGCCTACCTGGGTCACACAAGATCCTGTCTTAAGGGGAAAAAAAAATCCTGGGCTAGAGAGATGGCTCAGCAGTTAACAACACTGGCTGCTCTTGTAGAGGACCTGGGCTCAGTTCCCAGCACCCAAATGGTGGGCTCACAAACAACTGTAACTCTAGACCCTGGGTATCCAATGCCCTCTGCAGCAGCAAGCACACATCTGGTGCACACACACATATACAGGCAAACCACTCAAGCATTAAAATGAATAAATCTTTTTTTTGTGACAGGGCTTCTCTGTGTAATAGTCCTGACTGTCCTGGAACTCCGTAGACCAAGCTGGTCTCAAATTCGCAGAGATCTGCCTGCCTGCCTTTGTCTTACCCAGCTCTTTCCCCCCCCCCCCCCGCCACCCCCAGGGTTTCTCTATATAGCCCTGACTGTCCTGGAACTCATTTTTGTAGATCAGGCTGGCCTTGAACTAAAATCAATAAATTAAAAAAAAACAAAGCCAAAAAACCTTAAGGAATACAGACACAGAAGTCTCCAATAAAATATTAGCAAAGCAAATCCAACCCAACATCATGTGAAAAAGTATTATATGACATGCCCAAGTAGTATTTATCCCAGGAATATAAGTTTGGCTTATTATTCAGAAGTCAAATACAGATTATTAATAGAATAAAGAACAAAAGCCATAGAATAATCACAACAGACACAGAAAATACATTTGATAAAATGTAACTTGCTTTCATATAGGAAACAGCAATTAGAGACTTAAGGTGCAGATGTAGACTACAGTGCGTGTTTTAGCATGAACTTGAGGTGCAGATGTAGAGAGTGTTTTAGCATGAACTTGAGGTGCAAATGTAGAGAGTGTTTTAGCATGAACACGTTACCTGATTTGATCCCAAGCACCAAATAAACCAAGCATGGGGTGGTCACCAGCCAGCAATTCCAGCACTCAGGAGGCTCAGAAGTTCAAGGTCATTCTTGGCTGTGTGCTGAATTCCAAGCCACGCTAGACCCCATGAAACCTTATGCACAATAGGGGTGAAAGGGAATGTCCTCATTATATCAGAAGACTGTACTGATCCAAAAGCGAAACAGACGAAACCACCCACTTAAGCTGACGAAACGACCCACTTAAACTGGTCTATAAGTCTAGCACCTGAGAAGCAGAGGATAAGAGGGTCCCAGGCTAGCCATGGCTACAGAGTGAGTTTGAGGCCAGTGGAGACTGTATGAGACCCTGTTCCAAAACGAAACTAAATGTTGTGAAGGAAAAAAACAATTCATTTGTAATAGCAACAAAAAGAGAGGAGGCCTGGAGGAGGACTAGAGAGGCGGCCCGGAGGAGGTTAAGAGCACTGGCTGCTCCGCCAGAGGTCCTGGACTAGATTCCCAGGTAAAATAACAACTCACACCTGTCTCTAACTCCAGTTCCAGGGAATCCAACACCTCCTCGGGCATTGTATGTATATTGTGCACAAACAAAACACACCCCAGCAAAACACTCATGCATACAATAAAAATAAATCTTTGAGATCAGGTGGCAGTGGCGCCGCCTTTAATCCCTGCACTGTGGGAGGCAGAGGCAGGCGGACCTCTGAGTTCAAAGCCAGCCTGTTCTGCAGAGTTAGTTCCAGGACAGCCAGGGCTACACAGAGAAACCTTCTTGAAAAACATCCCCCCCACCTCAAAAAAAGGAAAAAAAAAACCTTTAAAAATTAAAATAAATATCTAATTAAATTTAAAACTTCCCATGCTCACAGATCAGAAAACGTAATATTGTTAAGATGGTAATATGCCACAAAGGATCAACTGATTCACTACGACTACCAAAGCCTAAACTAGCTTTTTGAATTTCTTTTTTTTTTTAAGCTTTTTGAATTTCTTGACAGCAAAATCTGACAATGTGATCCAAAAGTCCAAAAAGTGTGATGACACACGTCTATAATTTCCAGCACTCAGGAGGCTGAGGCAGGAGGGCAATAGAGGGTTCGAAGCCAGCAAGGGCTACATAGTGAATTTGGGGACCAACATGCAGCTCTCAAACACAGTCCTCAAAAAACTACATAGTAAAATAAGAAATGGAACTGTAAGACCAGAAAACAAAACAAAAACAAAACTCTTGAAGTAAAATAAGTTGGGAGAAAAAAAAGTAACCAAGCTGGAAGTCTCATAGGCCCTGATTTGAAGTTCCTATAAAACTGTACTAATCAGGGGGCTGGAGAATGACTCAGTGACTAGAAGCACTTATCGCAGAGACCTAGGGTTCAGTTCCCAGTATCCACATGGTCATTTGCAACCATTCATAGCAACAGTTCTGGGGAACCCAACACCTTCTGAATGCACAGACATACACGCAATCAAAATACTTAGAAATAAGCCGGGCGGCGGTGGCGCACGCCTTTAATCCCAGCACTCGGGAGGCAGAGGCAGGCGGATCTCTGTGAGTTCGAGACCAGCCTGGTCTACAAGAGCTAGTTCCAGGACAGGCTCCAAAGCTACAGAGAAACCCTGTCTCGAAAAACCAAAAAAAAAAAAAAAAAAAAAAAAAAAAAAAAAAAAAAAATACTTAGAAATAAACAAATCTTTCAAAAATCCTACAGTAATTAAAATAGTGTGGTTTTGGTATAATGGCAGACATGAAGGTATGGCTTTGATGGAGCATTTGCCTGGCATGTGCCAGGCCTTGGGCTTGAGCCCCAGCTACAAACCAAACGAAACCCCTCATATTTACAGGTAGTTTATTTTTTTTAAAGAAAGCCAAGACAATTCAATAGACAAAGAATGGTCTTTTTAACAGATGCTTCTGAAACTGAAAATCCATAGGCAAAAAATGAAGCTGAACCACCTGCTTCAAACCATTTACAGAAATTAACTCAAAACAAGCCAAGTATCTTACGTCTAAGGGTTTCTAGTTATAAAAGCATACATAGCTTGTAAAAATGCATTTATGGCAGCTGGAGGAATGGCTCCACTGTTAAGAACTTGCTGCCACATCAGGTGGCTCACAATTGCTTGTAATTCCAGCTCCAGGGGACCCGGCACCCTCTATGAACACCTGCACTGACATGCATATAACCCACATATAAACATATAATTAAAAATGAAAAGCAGAAAGTTTGTAAGTAAATTATGAACTTTATGACTGTTTTAGTCGTGTCTCTGTGTGTGTGTGTGTGTGTGTGCGCACATCTGTGTCAGAGTGCACAGAAGGTCAAGAGGGTGACTTTCTGTAGTGAGTTCTCTGCTTCGACAATGTACGTTCCGGTGATCAAACGCAGGTCAGCAGCCTTGGTGGCTCTACTAGATCCACCTCCTTCTGTCTCCCGAGTACCAGTGTTAAAGACCCATGCCCTCCCCTCCCCCACACAACTTATTTTTATTATACCAAAGTCCTCATTAAGAGCTAAGTAAATGCTCTACCGCTGAACTACATACACTCTCAACTCTAAAGATCCCCCATCTTAGACATTTAGGGGTGTGTGTGCATGTACCACGCTGCTTGTTGGAGGTCAGAAGACATTTAAGAACCAGTTCTCTCCTTCCACATGCAGTTCTTGGCTATAGAACTTGGGTTGTCAAACTTGGTGGCAAATACATTTTACTGGTTGAGCCATCTCATGACCCCCAAAAGATTTCCCTCTAAATACTACTTTCTGAGAACCTGGGCAGGACTGCTCTCTCTGCCACTGAGACTCTTTTTCTCCTGGTTTACCATTCCCGAACTATGGCTGCTCGCTGCAATGTCCCCCGTGACTAGCATGTGAGCATGCAGGTGAACTTCCCAACACTACCAACGTGGTGGTTCTCAGCTCTTACAACAAGAGCACAGAATCCCAGTCTGATGGGACATGGCTGTAGTCTCAGCCCTTAGGAGGCTGAGGCAGGAGGATCACCTCTAGTTCAAGGCTAGTCTAGGCTAACACAGGAAGATGAGAGAGGAGGGGCTGTATAGCAAGATTCTGTCTCAAAAAGGAGGAAAAGAAAATAAAGAGCTTAGGAAGGGAGTTTTGGCTCACTTAGGGTTACAGCTACAAAGGAAAGGGGGTGGCTATAATGTATGACCTAGAATCTTCTTCAGCAGCCTGCTAGGCAGGCAAGGTGGCTCAGCAGGTAAAGGAGCTTGCTGCCATCCCTAGGTCCCAAATGGTAGAAAACTGACTCCCCAAGATGTCCTCTGACTCTATGTGTGCACCATGGTACACGTGCCCACACACAAGATAAGTATATTTTGGGGGGGTGGTTAGAGACAGGGTTCCTCTGTGTAGCCCTGGTTGTCCTGGAACTCACTCTGTAGAACTCACTCAAACGCAGAGATCTTGCCAGCCTGTTTCCCAAGTGCTGGGATTAAAGGTGCATGCCACCACTGCCTGTCTAAATATAAAGTTTTTTTTTTTTTAAAGATGCACTCCATGAGAATCTGAGGACGTATGTAACCTGACCCTAAGGGGAGCATGCTAATGGCTTCTGCCCCTCTACACTCCAAAATTCTGTCTGTAAATTTGAGCCTCACACTGTTTTTTCTTTTTGGGGGTTTTGTTTTTTGAGACAGGGTTTCTCTGTGTAACAGGCTTTGTGTTTTAAATTATTATTGTTTTGATTTGAAACGTCTCACTTCACTTGAGACCCCTCCAAATCTGCCATGTAGCCACGGCTGGCCTTCAAATCTTCATCTCCTGCTTCCGCCTTCCATGTGCTGGGATAACAGGCATATGGGCTACACCTGAATAACCCGTGTCCTGGGTATCTTCCCTGTGTGTGTGTTCATGCATGCATGTATGCTCATGTGATGATGGAGATAAAATTCGTGGCCTCATCTAGACATTTTTCAAGGGAAGCTATGGACTACTCTATCTTTTCCCCAGTGATATGAACAATTACATTTGTCATCAAAAAAATTCACAGAAACTGTCAGTAATCCCAGCATTTTAGATGCTGAGTGAAAACACTCAAGGGCCACCCTGGGCTACACAGCAAGACTGTCTCAAAAACAAACAAACAAAAAAAAAAAAACCAAACACAAAGGAATGAATGATAAATGTGTTGGGCTTGGTGGTACAAGTCTGTCCCAGCTGCTCAGCAGGCGGAAGTCTAGTCAACTTTGTCTCAAAATAAAGACGACAGAGGGCTGGACATCAGTACTGCAGTGAGTTCACAGACACACTCAGGCTGCTTGTGGATCTTCTCACTCTACTGGTTGACTTTTATTTTTGTACCAATCACATATTTTTTATTCTAATGCTTTGATTTTTGGTATCAAAGACATCACCTGTTTTTTTTTTTAAGTTATCATGGGCTGGAGGTGTAGCTCAGTGGCAGAGCGAGTGCTAATCATGTTCCACATGAGCTTTGGATTTTCAGATTGGGGACTGAAAAATCCTCTGGGCTCTTTCTGTACACCATAATGGCACAATTAATGTGCTGCTGGGTGCTTTCAAAACCATCAATAATGCCAAACAGGAAAACATCAGGCTGGTAGCAAGCCATGTGCCAAGTCACCTTCATTTTCTAGCTGTGGTGGCGACACATGGCCATATTGAAAACACTGATGGTCACAGCCCTGGGAAGATTGCTGTGAACTTCATAGGCCAGTCAGAGTCTGGACGGTGAAGAGCCCCAGGTTTGATACAAATCTCACAAATCTGGGAAAATGGCAAACTACTCTGCTCCCAAGTTTGGTTTCACTGCGCTGACAACCAGCTAGCCACACAGGAGAGGGAAACCCTCTTAGGTTTTGTTTCCCCTACAAACAAAAGACAGTCAGGTGTGATGGCAGACGTTTGGGGAGCTAAGGCGGGAGTACCAGTTTCAGGTCAGCTTGGGCTGCACTGTGAATTTAATGCTAGCCATAGCTGCATAGGCAGTGAATTTAAAGATTAAACTGGGAAAGTCAACTTCTTCCTTCTAATACTCTGGATAGAACCCAGGACCTCACACATAGAAGGTAAATGCTCCTCCACCAAGATAAAACCCTGCTGTCAACTTTGTGTGTGTCACCATGTGGCCTAGAACTCCTGATGGAGACCAAGATTGCCTTGAACTCACAGGGATCCCCTTACCTATCAGCATTTTTTAAAATATGTAGTCCTGGCTATCCTGAAACACACTATGCAGACCAGACTGGTCTCAGAGACCCGCCTGCCTCCGCCTCCTGAGTGCTGGGATTAAAGATGCGCACCACCATGCCCAGCCAGCACTTTTAAAATGAGGTTCATCCCTTTGTAGTTCATGGGTTTTGATGTGAAGAGGGATCTTTTTTCTTCCAAGCATGTCTCCTAATGTGTTACTGTGATAAACAGAAAAGATCATTTTTTTTTTTAGTTGTCTCACACCCAGGGAAGAATTTTTTCCCTGGTAGCTGGAGAGACAAGCTGGGTACTTTTTTATTGTGAGCCTTAGCCTTTAACAGTGGAGCCATTTCTCCAGCCAATTGCTTAAGCCCAGCTTACTATCTATAAACAGATAGAAGCACTCAGTAAAGGTTTCATTATCCTGAGTGTAGGCTAAGCAAAGCTACATAGGGTTTTCATTGCAGGACTAATGCTTCAATACACCTTTTAACCAACAAGAATTCTCAAGAGGCACAGACACATTCCTGTCCTGACTTGGCCACTGAAAGCTCTTTCACAAGAAACCCAAAATATACTTTGGCAAACAATGAATTGCAAGACCCTTCTAGGAACCACTTGTGGCGGTAAACACCTGGAATCCTCGTACTTGGGAGGCTGAGGCAGGGGGATTGGTTGAGTTCAAGGGGAGCCTGGGCTATACAGTGAGTTCTGGATCAGGCTAAGCTGTGAGAGCCTGTCACAAAAGAAACCACCACCAAGACCCTTATAATTTGTATTAATCCGGAGCCTCCACTTAAGTTTAACTCAACCAGAATACAGAAGACAGCTTGGTGTCAAAGCCAATGCTTTAATGAGTGTCTCTCACAAGCACTGCCGGCCTCCACTGTCCCCAGCTCTTAGTGGACTGAGAGCTGAGCCAGTTGCTCAGTGGCAGAGATATGGAGCCTGGGAATGGGCATCTGGGAGTGTGGCAGAGAGAGCTACAGCTTCAAGCTGACCCTTCCTCTGGCATTCCTAGCAAAGCCACAAGAGGCTCCAGGGGTATGGGGGCTCCGATTGGCGCAGGGTGAGTGCGCTCATGTTTGCGCAGGTCACTGGCACTCAAGAAGGCTTTAGGACACTGGGGACAAGAGTAGGGGCGTACAGAACTGTGGGTGCGGCTATGTTTGCGAAGCCCAGCCCTGTCTGAGAAGCTCTTACCACACTGGGTGCAGGGAAAGGGCCGGAGCTCCGGGTGTGTGCGCTCGTGCCTGCGTAGCAATGTCAGTGTGGAGAAAGTTTCCTTACACTCGCGACACACAAACTGTGGAGGCTTCTCATCAGGCTCCTCACCCCCCACCTCCCCTGCATCTCCTAGGGTACCAGGAGCTTCCCCGACGCCAGCATCCTGGCACTCCACGTGCTCCACAGTCATGCCCACCACTTGCCACTGTGTGGCTACTACACCCCCAGACTCTGCAGGTAGCCCTAGCAGCCCGGCTGGAGGGTCCCCTAGCCCTGTGCCTGCCACGGGGGCGGCTGAACCCTCACCCACGACACCTACAGGCAGCGCCAGTCCCAGTACCAGCTCCTGCTGGGGGGCAGCTCCTATAGCCTCATTGCCTCTATGGGTACGCTCATGCTTCCTGAGGCTGGATAACACCACAAAGGATTTCCCGCAGGCATTGCAGTGGAAAGGACGCTCGCCGGAGTGCATGCGGCTGTGCTTGGTAAGGCTAGCTCGCTCAGCAAAGGCTCGCCCACACTCCTCACAGCGGAATGGCCGCTGTCCTGAGTGCACCAATGCATGCCGCTTGAGGTCCCAGGAAGCCACGAAAGTCTTGTCGCACTGCAGGCACTTGAAGGGGCGATCGCCCGTGTGCACTCGCCGATGCATGGCCAGGTCGGCTGGCTGCCGGAAGTCCTTGCCGCACTTCTCGCAGCGGTAAGGCTTCACGCCCTCATGCGCCCGCTGGTGGCGGCGGAAGCTCGAGGGATCAGAGAACATGCGGCCACAGCGAGGGCATAGGAAGGGCTTCTCGCCCGAATGCGTGCGCTCATGGCTTTGGTAGGAGCTGAGCTGCGTGAAGCCTTTACCACAAGCCGGACAGCGATAGGGTTTCTGAGCCGCGTGGATACGCTGGTGGCATGTGAGGGAAGAGGATCGGGAGAAACTTTTCCCACACTCAGAGCAGAGGAAGGGGCGCTCACCCGTGTGGGACCTGTGAAGCAACGGAGGCCCTGGTTAGATGGCAACAGACTCACGTGGGACAGGTATAGCCTGTTTGGGCTGCAATTCCCTAAGAGCCGCAGGGTTGTACCGAGAGTAAGAAATTTAGCCGGGCAATGGTGGCACACGCCTTTAATTTCAGCACTTCAGGCAGGCAGATCTCTGTGAGTTCTAGACCAGCCTGGGCTACAAAAGCTACACAGGCTCCAAAGCTACAGAGAAACCTTGTCTTGAAAAACAAACAACAAAACAAACCCCCCCAAAACAAAGCTAGTTCTAGGCCAGCCCAGGCAACTAAAGAACTCTGTTTTCAAAACCAAACCATCTAAAGAGCCGTTTTTCCTAGGACCTACCCACATATGTCCCTCCCCTGTGAGTGACAGATCCCCCTTTCCGGCTGTACTGGAACCGAGGCTAATAAGACCCCACCCGCTCTCAGGGTTCCATCTCCAGGAACTCTGCTCTGCTACCAAGCCTGACCTGTCCAACCAGGTCTCCCATTTTTAGGTAAGTATCCAGCTGCCCCTTTTCCCATTGTCATAATCTATTAAGATGCTAGTCCCCACTTAAGCTTCCCAGCCGTATCCAGGGGTCTCACCGTTCATGGTTACGTAAGTCCTTGAGCTCGGCGTAGGCCTTGCCGCAGCGCTCGCAGCTGTAGGGTCGCAGGCCTGCATGGGTGCGCCGATGCTTGCGGAACACTGAAGGGTCAGCGAAGCTCTTGCCGCAGTCGGTACAGGCATAGGGCCGCTCACCTGTGTGCCCACGCTGGTGGATCTTGAGTTTAGAGAGTGTACCATAAGCCTTGGGGCAGTGTGTACATCGGAAGGGCAGCTCGCCGGCATGTGAGGCCAGGTGCACACGCAGGCACACCGGCTGCATGAAGCGGCGGCCACACTCTGGGCACGGGAAGGGCTTCTCGCCAGTGTGGCTGCGCCCATGGCTTCGTAGCTCAGGAGCTGTCTTGTAGGCCTTGGGGCACAGTGGACAGGCATAGGGCCGGGGCTTGGCCACTGAACCAGACACCTTGTCTCCACTGGCTTCCTCAGCCTTGGGCTCCGCATCCACCTTCGGCTGGACCTCATTCACCTCCTCTGTGCAGTCTGCGGGTGTATGCGTAGCAGCATGGCGCGCTGCCCTGGGAGCATTCGGAAATGTCTTTGTACAGAACAGGCACTTAAAACGGCGTCCAGAGCGCTTGTAGCACGGGCCTGGGGACTTGGCCTCTGTAGCCTCCTCTTCCATGACCTTGGTGAGTGGGCCTTCTCTGCAAGAGAAGCAAAATTAGCCCAAAGCCATCCTGCTGTGTTCTTTAAGGCTTCCCACTTTACTAAAGTTCTCTCGATATCTAAGGAACCATGCCTTTAAGGGAAAAATTATTTTTATTTTACATGAATGAAGGTTTACTGACACCATGTCCCAAGGACCTGTGCTCAGGAAGGCTGTTCCATCCCGTGGAACTGGAGTTACATTTGTTTGTGAGCTACCCTGTGGGAGCTGGGAATCAAACCTGAAAGGCATGCAAGAAAACCAAGCCACCGGACTTCTACATCCTTTATGCTAATGGTCCTCAGGTTGATACTGTGTTCAAGTCTCCCTGGTGATCCCCAGTAAATAAGAGGCCAGAACCACAAAGAGCCAGCTATATGCTACTCCTTCCCTCTCCACTGTCTAACCTGATATTCTCACAATGCCTACGTCCTATTACTCTCACAATCGTCCTTTCTTAGTTCCAACCAAGACTTTAAGGTCTCCAAGCGCTCAGGAAGATGGGTCCAGAGAGAGGAGTCGATGTTTGGAGGTAATGGGTCTCGGATATGTGCATTACCCTCCCCATGGTTGGTCAGCTCCTGGAGAAGCAAGCATTCAAAGAATTTTGACCATGCCTGGCTTTCAGGGACTCCACCCCAGTCAGGAATTTTGGTCCACCCTCTGATCTGGAATCCCTTTTAGTCCCTGCTCCAAAACTCTAGAAATGGGAGCTCACTCTCAAGGCAGCCTGACCTACTGTTGGCAGTCACAGCTGATATGTCTGAGCTAGCGAGGCCTCCTGGGATACCAGCTCTTGCTGAGTCCCTACTTTCTGGCCAAGAGCCCAGACAACATCCACACAGCTGCTCCCAGGATCATAGTTGGGAAAAAATAGGATTAACAGCTGCATTGGTCCTAACACCCACTCATCCTCCCAGAGGGATGAACGGAAGAGGATCAGGGCAGATCCTCTTAAGGGGAGCTTAGATGTGGTGCTGGGCAGGGCAGAGTGGGCAAGGAGAACCAGGTGTGCCCAGAGGGTGGCAGGCCAGGCCTCTATGTCCAGCCTTGTGGGTCATAGACCCATGTCCTCATCCATACATCGCAGGAGCTGGGGTGGAGAAGGAGGATGGAGCTGAACTAAGTCTGTGGTGGGGGAGATGGATGGGTTCAGGGCCTATTCCAGAAAAGGCCTACAGAAGCAGTTTATCTGGTTGGCTGAGGGAGCCCTGAGTGAGATGCTCCTTAGGGTCAGCCAGCCGTATACCAGGAAGCATTTTTTTTGGAGGGGGGGAAGGAAAGTTTTGAGACTCGAACCCAGAGCCCGGTGCAGGCAAGACAAGTGCGCCACTATTGAGTCACATCTTGGCCTAAATTTCTCTTAAAGGGAAAAACAAAACAAAAACCAGGCTGAGGATGCAGGAGACTTTGCTAGTCTTGATCCCAAGAATTGCTTTTTTTTTAAAAAAAAAAAAAAAGACAGCTTACATCTATTAAGTACTTGCCAAAATCACAGCATCCTAACCTTTTTTACACACCAGCCCATCGTTACATCAGCACCACAAGAAGGCAGGTCCAGAGTAACCGTGCTTCAGTGCCACTAAGTAGACTGAAGGCCCAGCTTCAACTCCAGCTGCCACCACTTCCCGCTGATGTGACTTTTGTACAACTGACCTCAGAACCTCAGTTTTCTCACCTGAAAAATGGAGGTAAAAATAGGACTAGCTCACGGGGTCCGTGGGGACTGATCCAAACCAGATCCGACCAGTCTTCCCTAAGTCCGAGTCGTCTCAGAGCCAGCCAGCTGGGTGTGGCACCCTACATAATTCTCACACTGCCTGAAACAGGAACCACTGACCCCATTTTATAGATGAGGATGAGTTGAGTTTTAAGAGTAGAGAGCCCTGTTGAGTCATACGGTTAGGAACTTAACACAGCTGAGACCTGGCTCTGGGCATTTAGAGTGTCTGAGCCCTAGCTCAGAAGTCTGGGCCTGCCCCAGGGTCCAGGAGCCTGGGCTTGTGTGGCACCTATCCCTCCTTTCATCTTGCTAACACTTCCCTGAGACTAGAGCCTGGAGCCAACAACATCTCACTCAGACTCATGAGCTTCTATCCTGGCCCTAGCCAGCTCTGTGCTTCAGTCTTTCTGCTGGAGGAGTACATCTATCCCAAGGCACTTACAGGGAGTGGAGGATCCTTCCCAAGGCACTCAGGAGAAATAGTAGGGAAGCATCTAATAGGTCCCAGCAGGCACCTAGCTCCGTGAAGAATGGAGAGCCAAGCAGGTCATGCCTCATCTCACCCACTACTTCAAAGAGTAGCTTTCCCAAGTGAGGTCTGACAAAGCCCTGCAGCAAAATCCTCATCTAGGAAGCACACTTACAATTCCAATACTTGTGAGGCCAAGGCAGGAGGATTGTTAGTTCAAGGCCAGCCTGAACTATGTAGCAAGATCCTGACTTAAATAACAAAAACAAGGGGCTGGAGAGATGGCCCTGTGTTTAGCGATCTTGCTATTCTTACAGGACCTGAGTCCAGTTCCTAGTTTCGCATTGAGAGGCTCATAACCACCAGCTCCAAGGGATCTGATACTCTCTTTTGGCCTCCTTGGGCACCTGCAGACATATCTGAAGGCACACATAGATATGTGCATGGGCGCGCACACACACAAAATCCTTTAAAAAATATCAAACAAAAGCCAGGTGGTGGTGGTGCACTCAGTTGAAAAAGGCAGGTAGCTCTGAGTTTGAGAGTCTAGTCTAGTGAGTTCTAGGGCAGTCAGAGCTACAGAGAAACCCTGTCTCAAAAAATGTAAACAAAAGGAACCATCAACTAAGGAAGGTGACATAGAGTGCTACAATCTGTATTTTCAGTTGTGTGTTTACTATGTATACAGTCTTCTGCCTGCAGGACAGAAGAGGGCACCGGATCTCAATACAGATGGTTGAGAGCCACCATGTGGTTGCTGGGAATTGAATTTTGGACCTCTGGAAGAACACCCTGTGCTCTTAACCTCTGAGCCATCTCTCTAGCCCCTACAATCTGTATTTTTATTCTTTGAAATTAAAAAAAAAAACACAGGCAGGAGAGATTGCTAACCGGTTAAGAACACTCCCTGATCTTCTAGAGCAGCGGTTCTCAACCCATGGGCCTCATCTCTTTAGGGGCAGAACAACCCTTTTATAGGGGTCACCTAAGACCACTGGAAAGCACAGATATTCACATTACAATTCATAACAATTATAGTTATGAAGTAGCAATGAAATTAATTTTATGGCCGGAGTCACCACAGCATGAGGAATTATATTAAAGGGTCACAGCATTAGGAAGGCTGAGAGTCACTGCTATAGAGGCTATGAATTCGGTTCCCAACACCAATGTTGGACAGCTCCAGTGGGCCTGACAGTTTCCTGTCCTCTGTCTGTACATACAAACACGCACAGATTTAGAGTATTTTTTTTAATTCTTCAAGACAGGGTTTCTTTATAGTCCTGGCTGTCCTTGAACTCAGAGATCCACCTGCCTTAGCCTCCTGAGTGCTGGGAGTAAAGGGGTGCCACCACTCTCAGCAGTGTGTGTGCAGAGGACAGCTGGGAGTCGGCTCCCATCTTTCCCGTTGTTGACTGTGGTCCCGTGTACTGTTTCTGTCGCTACACTGTCCTCTAGACTAGACAGCTGGCCAGCCTCCTGACCATTCTGTCCACATTCCATCTCCCCACAGCAGTGCCACCAAGTCCAGCTTTTTGCATGGCTTTCGGGGGGCTTGAACTCAGATTGTCAGGCTTGTATGGCTAGTGTTTTTATAACCCACCAAACCATCTCTGGAGCCCTGCAATCTGTACTTTAAACCAACTCTGTGGACCATTAAGAACCAGACATGTTGGGGGCTGGAGAGATGGCTCAGAGGTTAAGAGCATTGCCTGCTCTTCCAAAGGTCATGAGTTCAATTCCCAACAACCACATGGTGGCTTACAACCATCTGTAATGGGGTCTGGTGCCCTCTTATGGCCTGCAGGCATATACACAGACAGAATATTGTATACATAATAAATAAATAAATATTTCTTAAAAAAAAAAAAAAAACCAGACATGTGAGTCAGGATACTTGCCTGACACACACGAGGCACTGGGTTCTATCCTCAGTACCACAAAAAAAAAGGAGGAGGAGGAAGAGGAGGAGGAGGAGGAGGAGGAGGAGGAGAAGAAGAAGAAGAAGAAGAAGAAGAAGAAGAAGAAGAAGAAGAAGAAGAAGAAGAAGAAGAAGAAGAAGAAAGACAGACAGAGACACACACACACACACCTCCTAGGTCTCCAAGTGCTTCCAGGAGGAAAACATTTTTACTACAACTGTTTTAAATCCTCACAATGCAAAAAGTGCACACAGCTAAAATGTCCTGAGTCAAAGATGAACCCTTCCTGCCCTCGAGCTAGCCTCTTGCAATCTCTCTTGATTCACCTGAAATCCTTTAACAAAATCCTGACGCTTCCCAGGACAAAGACCAGTATCTTCCTATGATCAGCAAATCCCCAATCCATCTCACTCCTGCTTAGCTCTGTTCAATTCCCTGCTTCCCTCACTAGGCGTCACCCACACCTCCTGCTTCATTTTCAGCTTCAATTTCTTCCCACCCCATGCTGCTTACACGAGCAGTTCTCCTGGTCAGAGCCATGATTTCTCATCATCTCCTGCGTATCTTTATGTATTAGCTCTTTGGTTATATTGGGTCTTAGCTCCCAGACACTTCCTTTATTACGGCTTTCTTCTTCTTTTTTTTAATTTTATTTACTCTATGCACGTACACTCAAGAGTGTATGTGTGGCGGCCAGAGGACATCTTGCAGGAGTCAAGCCTCTCCTTTTACAATATGGGTCTAGGAGGCTGAACTCGGGTCTCAAGCTCGGCCATCTCCCACCCACCCCCTCACCCCCCACCCCCCCGCCGCCTAAGAAGGCTTTCCTGGACACTGGAGAAGGCACAGCGTTATGAGGAATTACTCTTCTTCCAGAGGACCCAGGTTTGATTCCCATCACCCACATGGTAGCTCACAATCACCTATAACTCCAGTTATAGGCACCAGGCATATACTTGCTGAGCAGACGTACATGTAAGCTAACACTCATATACATAAAAAATAAAGGTTTTCTTGACTACCTTTGTGTGTTTCAGGGTCCTACTATGTAGCCCAGGCTGGCCCCAATTCTTCCTGCCTCAGCCTCCTCAGGGTTGGGATTACAGGTGTGGGTGTGTACTTTGATCAGCTACCTTCCTTTGTTTTTGGCAGATCTTAGAATTGAATTTAGGGTCACATGCATGCTTGATAAGCAAGCATGCTTCCACTGTGCCACTGAGACAAGGGTTCACGACATAGCCTTGGCTGGCCTGGAACTCAGAGCTATGTCTGCCCGTCTCCCAAGTGCTGGGATTTTAAGGTATGCACCACCACACCTCATAGACTCTTTTTCAAAATGATATCTTCATCCTGGCTATCATTTAACTTCTCCTTTCAAAGAAAAATTTTCTCTATGATGCCATCTGGATCAACTACTTCTCGCAGGCTTACTGATATGGACTGGGTGTCGTCAGCATTTCATACACAGCGGTCCAACTACTCAAGCTCATCTCGTAAGTCCTGGAAGTCTGTTATGGGCTAAACATTTGTGTTCTTCTTAAATTCTGTGTTTGGAAACAAGTTCTTTTCAGAAGTCATTAAAGTTAAATAAAGTCATAAGGGCAGAGCTAGCAAGATGGCCCGGTAGATAAAAAGGCGTCCAAGTCTGGCACCCTGAGTTGGATCCTCAGGACCCACAAGATGGGAAGAAAGAACAGACTCCAGTAAGTTGTCCTCTGACCTCCACATACGTGCTGCCAGCACACATAAGCACACACAAGATAAAAAAAATTTAATTAAACAAGTTCTTGAGAGACAACACAGAAATGCCAAGTAACTGGTCATAGATTGAGCTAGTACTGGAAGCCAGGCAATCATATACCCAAATTTCTGCCATCTGTTCCCTTAGCTATTGCTTTATTAGTACTAACACATTTTATTATCCGGTTGTGCACTAGGGTCCAGGGAACGTTGTTCTATGCACTCTTTATGTCCAAAGCTGTTTGGTGACTGAGAGCAAACTGCAGGAGGAATTCAAAGCCAGGTCTACAGCCTCCGTCTCTTCCATCGTAGGAGTTTGTGAGATTCAGCTACCAACTCTTCATTAACCGAAATTCCCCATCTCTACAAGGTCATCTGGCCCCAGGATCACCCCAGTACCCCGATTTGTTCGCTGTTGCGATGGAACATAGTGTCACTAATCGCCTGTGAGGGGATGACATTTTGCTGTCTCTCAAGCTAATGAAGACTCAGTTTCCCCAAAGCGGTTATTTTTAACCACTCCAGCCGCAAGTGCGGCCCATTCCCCAACCTCTCCAAGACAGCAAATCGGCTACCAGACCTTGGGCCTTTTGATGAGTTGAAGGAACTGTGCTGGGGTGAATGTTTAATTGTATCCTAGGCCTTCTGAGTTAGCTCAAAAATGATCCCATTTTCCCAGCCAGTTTCTGGGGCGGTGTTTCCTCTGGTCAGCAACCTACGTTCCATCCACAATTCACAAACTTTACCACCTCCATAAGCAATTCCCTTTGCCCTGGAGCCCTCTTTTTCCTTTTCCCACGGGAAGATTCGTGCATGCTTCCAATGCTCCATTCCCCAATACTCCGTGCCCTTAAGAACATTTAACGAGCAGTAAAGATGAAGGATGAGTAGCTTTCTGGACCTCAATTTTTTCAATCGAATGGGGCCCCTGAAGCAAACGGGAGTTTGCAGGGCGGTAGGGCCTACCAGACTCTCTGAGGAGGGACAAGAGCTGCAGAAACCCAGCGCTCCTCGCTCTCTGCAACCGTGTTTGTGCGGGTGTCCACGCCAGACAGGCAGCCCCTGCGGAGCGGGGCTGGATGCTGACTCATTTGGGACTAAACCCTAGGATAACGTGGCTTCGGCGAGCGTAGCAAGACAGAATGAATGAAGAAGGAAGGAATGAACAAATGAATGGACAGAGGAGAGAAAGCAGGACAAAGGCCTGCAAAATGGCGTTCTTTAGGACCGCGGGAGGGGCGGATGAGACCTCGGACCGGGAGGGGGGCGCGCAGACGCGGAGGACTTGGCTAGGAGGCCCTCGCCACACAGACAAAAGCCCGTAACATGGCGGACTCTAGGACCCCCGGGCCCGCGCGGTGCAAGCCCGGCAGTCGCGTCGGCCGAGCCTAGGCATCCCCAGCGCTGACCGGCGAGCACCGGGCGGGTTCTAGGACCTGCTGGGCCCGCAGCCCGCCCGAGACCGCTCACCGCTCGCCCCGCCCGCGATGCTCGCGCCTGGTCAACTCCGTCCGCTCGGCATTGGCGGGGAGACTGAAGGCAGCTCAAACCGCGCTGGTGGCCGCTGCCTGAGACCCTTGCGACTTCCCGCAGACGCGTCCTACCTGGTGCGACTTCCACAGGCTCCGCAGCATGGGCGGCGGTGCCCAGCACCGGCAGAGCCCGGGACACTCGAGGAGGGGCCGGCGCTAGGACCCAGCGGGAGGGAGGCTAGGGGCGGGGCCGGCGGCCAGACAGCGGAAGTGGAAAGGCGCCTTCCTTGCTCAGGAGGAAGGAAAAACTTATGGGAGCCACCCCGAGCCTCCAGTAGCAGAGAAGTATCTCGCGAAGGGTCTCTGGGTGCTAAGGGGATGGGACGCCAGACCGATTGACGGCGTAGACCCGCCAGGTCGCCGGAAGTGTCTCCAAGAGCTAGGAGGTGGGGAGAGAGAGTGGGCACTGAGGTTTCGTAGTGCCCTAGTCCGTTTAGATTCCACATTTTCTCTAACAGCGAGTAGTGAACTTAGGATCCCCCCACGCCTGTCTTGGGAAGAGTCTTTTATGGAACCTCGTGAAAAGTGTCACCAAAGTACCTTAGCCAGGGCTGCAGGATATTTTTTACTACTGTGCTTACTGAATAAGCGCTGGAACGATTTTAGCAGCTTTGGACGGAAGAGTGGCTTAACTCCATCAGAACGCCGCGCTGACCTGCGTGGGCGGAGCCAGAGCTGTGCCCACAGTCGAGCGTGGTAGCTCCCGCCGCCTGTAATTCCAGCGTTCCCGGAGTTGAGACAGGAGGATTGCGGCGAGTTCGAGGCCAGCCTGGGTTGCATAGTTAGACCCAGTCTCAAAACCAACAAAAACCAAACATAGAGTTGGGCCCACCCGGAACCTAGCGCCGGAAGCTTGTCCGTGTAGGAATACGGCTCGGAGGCGAGACAGGAAGTGTTCCTAGGCGGAAGTTTCAGGGGGAAGCTTTAGCACCTGGGACACTTCCTGATTCCTAGTAACAATAGGAAGTGTCCGCGGAACTGGGGTAGACTCTTGACTGGTACCAGCCGTGCCCTGTTACCCCTAGCTCCTTCTTTTCCCCGCTTCTTTCCCTCGTCCTCCACCCCCGGGAACCCTGGCTGAGAGTGCGTGTGTGTGAGCTCGAGAACCCTCGCACCAGCCACCACTTAGGGCTCGCGGCTGCAGTTAGGGTAAGGGTCCCAGTGCGCAGGCGCGCTCCCGTTCACGACCTCCAACGGACGCGCCGGCGGCGGGAACCAGAAGGCACTCCTGGTGCGAGGTAGGGATCTAGAGAGGAAATTGGCAGAAGAGACTAGTGACTCTAGAGAGTCGTGATGGTGGTTGGTTAGGGAAAGGGACTCTTACATGACGAAGTTTTGAGAAAAGAGAATTCCGGGAACAGATTCAGCTGGTGAGATTAGAAATAGTGTTAGGGTACCAGGAGACTGGAATCCGCCTCGGAGAAAGAGAAGATGATGTGGCGGAAATGAGTGACAGCTACTGGGAAAGCGAGGGCTTTGGAATGAAGATTGCCTCTTGCAGTGAGTTTATGTGAGAACTGGGGAAACACAGGCATTGGATTTAGTGGCATAAATACACTTACAAGGCGGGCGTGGTAGCCCACGACTTGAATCCCCCAGTACTTGGGAAGTTAGGACTATAAATATTTATAGTGAGACCATGTCTCAAATAACCTCTCTCCCCAAATAAGAGTACACTTAAGCCGGGTGGTGGTGGCGCATGCCTTTAATCCCAGCACTCGGGAGGCAGAGGCAGGTGGATCTCTGTGAGTTCAAGGCCAGCCTGGTCCACAGAACGAGTTCCAGGACAGGCACCAAAGCTACAGAGAAACTTTGTGTTGAAAAACCAAAACAAGAAAAAAAAAGTACACGTAACAGCAACGCCTGGCACGTGGTACTGCGCAGCCTGAGTTGATGTCATCTTAAGAATGTAGAGAGGAAGTAGAAGAGAAAATGAAAAATGATGATGCCAGGAGGTAAGGCAGGCAGGGGTTAGCAAAAATACAGAGACAGGACGGGATTACACATATGTTTAAAGGAAGCAAGTAAAACAAACGCCAAAAGGTGTGATGCTGAAGAAACAGGCAGGGCCTCTAACTTGTGTGAAGCCCTAGGTGGCCGCTGAAGAAAGCAGCTGCTTCGTCAGTGCTTTGAGACCATTCAGTTTGCTGAAGGGTGAAGAAAGGGTTGTACTCCTCGTATTGCAAGGCCTGACCAGCTGTGGCTCTCACCTATAATTGAGCTCATAGGAAAATCCATGAGTGTGAAGCTATCTTGGGCTTTGAGCTCCCAAGGAACTTAAGCTATAGAATGAGCTAGGACCTTATCTCAAAACAAAACACCAGCATCAAAGCCCAAAACAGTTCTGGTTTGCTGTTAAAATTCATAGATAGTTATTAGTTTTTCTAGAAAATTCATAGATAGTTATTAGTTTTTCTAGAATTATAGAGAGAGCAGAGCCTTAGGCGTAGGAAGAAACACACACATATACTGTCTAAAATACAAAATCAGTTAGGTCTCGAGACTCTCGTTTCCTTATCTCTGGCTCTAGAGATGCCTTAGTCCTCGGGGAACTTTCCTAGACGTTTGTACTTAGTAAAGCTGTAAACGGTGGTCCCTCTAGACCCATAGAAAGCAGGGCCATGGCATGGTTGATTGGGAAGCCTCTCTGTGACTTCTAGTGAATGTGGTGCTCATATAGCCAAGAAGCGAAATTGACTCAATCCTTCATTCTGTCTGTCCCTTCCTTTCTAGGCCTTGACCCCTTCTGCAGGGAAAGATGCTGCTGCCACCTGTCTGTTACTCCTGAACCTCCAGGTTTTCTACCACGTTGCCCCATGGAGGACATGCCCCTCTCAATCAGTTGCTCTGACTGTCAGCGCCACTTTCCCAGCCTCCCGGAACTATCACGGCATCGAGAGCTGCTTCATCCATCCGCCAACCAGCACAGTGAGGAAGCTGACAGTGTCCAGCGGAACCACGAGCCTGGGCTTTTCCCCTGTACCACCTGTGGCAAGGACTTTACTAATCCCTTGAGCCTCCAGAACCACATGAGGACTCATGCTCCCGAGGGCCTCCAAAGGCACAGGACCCTACATGCCAAGGAAACTACTTCACATCATCAGAGTGAGACAATGGCTGCTGAACCCTGGGGTCAGAGGCTTGGCTCTAGGGAAGGCTGGGGAAATCAGACGAAGCATGTACGAGAGACACATGAATGTGATGCTGGAGTGGATCCCAGCACAGATCCGGGGACCTGGGAAGATCCACTGACAAAACAAAGAGAAGACTTAGAAATGCAACCAGATCCTAAAGGAAGTGCAGAGGACTGGGTACCCACCACCAATTCTGATGGAGCGCCACTGCTCCCCACTCCAGCTAGCAGCCTCCTCAGCAATTTGGAACAATATTTGGCTGAATCGGTAGTGAACTTCACAGGGAGCCAGGAGTCCACTGAGCCTCTTCCTGCTGAGGAGGAGCGAAGATACAAGTGCAATCAGTGTGGAAAGACCTACAAGCATGCTGGGAGCCTCACCAATCACCGCCAGAGCCACACTCTGGGAATCTACCCTTGTGCCATCTGTTTTAAGGAGTTTTCTAACCTTATGGCTCTGAAGAACCACTCACGACTCCACGCTCAGTATCGGCCGTACCACTGTCCCCACTGCCCCCGTGCCTTCCGGCTCCCTCGGGATCTGCTGGAACATCAGCAGTCCCATGAGGGGGAAAAGCCAGAACAGCCGTGGGAAGAGAGAGAGATGCCTACTACGAATGGACACGCAGATGAGAGGAGCTGGAATCAGCTACCTAAAACACAGATGCTGAACGGTTCTGGGGATCTAGAGGATGGTAGCCAAGAGGAGTATCGACCTTTCTGTTGTAGGGACTGTGGCCGGACTTATCGCCATGCAGGTAGTCTCATCAACCATCGAAAGAGTCACCAAACAGGTATCTACCCCTGCTCAGTTTGTTCCAAGCAGCTATTCAATGCAGCTGCTCTGAAAAACCATGTTCGTGCTCATCATAGACCCCGGCAAGGAGCTGGAGAAGATGGCCAGTCATCAGTGTCCTCAACTGCCCTTATGTCGGCTGAGACTACCCAAAAAGAAGAAGAGGTCCTCACAACCAACCTGGACCATCGTCCCTATAAGTGCAACGAATGTGGTCGGGCTTATCGCCACAGGGGGAGCCTGGTGAACCACCGCCACAGCCATCGGACAGGAGAATACCAGTGCTCACTCTGTCCTCGGAAATATCCCAACCTTATGGCTCTGCGCAACCACGTGCGCGTCCATTGCAAGGCCACGCGCCGAAGTACAGACCCGGGGACTGAGGGTTCCCCTAGCCCTGTCAAGAGGGAACAACCTGACCCAGTGGGAACAGAAGCAGCATTCCCCACAGATCAGGGGCGGGTATACAGACAAGAAGAAGCCACCAGTATTCCCCCAACGGCAGATAAGACAACGCCACAGATATGTAACATTTGTGGTATGTTCTTTGAAGATCTCAAGAGTCTGGAGCATCATGGCAGGACACACAGGGCAGGGGAAGGAGAAAAGAGCAGGACAGACAACACCAGGTCACCACCTAGAACATTTGCTTGTCGAGACTGTGGGAAGAGCTATCGCCATTCGGGCAGCCTTATCAACCACAGGCAGACCCATCAGACAGGAGACTTCAGCTGTGGGACCTGTGCCAAGCATTTTCATACTATGGCTGCCATGAAGAGCCATTTACGACGTCATAGTCGGCAGTGGAATAGGAGGCGTCAGAAACAGGATAGTACTGGTGAGGAGGAGTCCAAATGCCCACCTGTGGGCACCTGGACTCAGAAGTTGGAAAATGATGAGGGCTTGGAGTCTTCCCAAGACCCTCTGGGAGAAAGTCCTTGTGGAACTGAGGGCCACCTGGCGAGGGGTGGGGACTGCTTGCAGGCAGGATCCCAAGACAGCGAATATGGGCTTGGAAGGGATGAATCCCATTTCCTGGGTGGTAAAGAGGACACTGGCACCGAGGAAGGACTAGAAAAGAAGGAAGCCTGTTTCCTTCACCACATGGACAACCCAGGTGATAAAGAAGGCAGTGAGGCTGGCTTTTGTGAAAGCCTCCCTGGGGTGGATAGTGACCAGAAACCGGGCATTTGCCAGTCCGACTCCTCTCCCCCTGCTCACGGCGACACTGTCTGGAAGGCAGAAGTCACTCACACATGTTCTGATTGTGGGGATTCTTTCCCCCAAGCTGCCGACCTGCTGAGCCATAAGTCCTGCCACCCTCCAGGCATCTACCAATGCTCTCTCTGTCCAAAGGAGTTTGATTCTCTGCCTGCCCTGCGTAGTCACTTCCAGAACCACAGACCAGGGGAGGTCGCCTCAGCACAGCCCTTCCTCTGCTGTCTGTGCGGGATGATCTTTCCTGGGAGAACTGGCTACAGGCGCCACCTGCGCCAGGTTCATGGTGCTTCTGGCATACCTGAGGGCTCAGAAGAGGAGGAAGAAGGCACAGCGGAAGCAGCCTCTACCCACAGTCCTCCTCTACAGCTCTCCGAAGCAGAGCTGCTGAATCAGCTTCAGCGAGAAGTGGAAGCTCTAGATGGAGCAGGTTATGGGCACATTTGTGGCTGTTGTGGTCAGACCTATGATGACCTGGGGAGCCTGGAGCGTCACCATCAAAGTCAGAGTTCCAGCAATATGACCGAGAACGTTCCTAGCCACTTGGAAGGATTGGGTGATGCGGTAGAAATGGTTACAGATGATGTCTTTGAGGGCACAGTGACCTCTATTTCAGAAGAAGGTGGGGACACACAGTCTGAGGAGGGAGCAGGTGGCACAGTTGTAAACAGCCTTTGCATGCAGGCTGGTGAAAGCTTCCCCAAGTCCCATCCCCGCCCTTTCCAATGTAACCAGTGTGGCAAGACCTATCGCCATGGAGGCAGCCTGGTGAATCACCGTAAGATCCACCAGACAGGCAACTTCATCTGCCCTGTCTGTTCCCGCTGCTACCCCAACCTGGCTGCCTACCGGAATCATCTGCGCAACCACCCTCGCTGCAAAGGTTCAGAGCCCCAAGTGGGGCCTATCGCAGAGGCAGGAGGCAGCAACGAACCCCAGAATGTGGCAGAGGCAGGGCAGGAACAGGCAGTCGTAGGGCAGCTCCAGGAAGAACTTAAAGTGGAGCCCTTGGAGGAGCTGGCGGGAGTAAAAGAAGAAGTGTGGGAAGAGACCAAGGTAAAGGAGGAGGAGCTGGAGCAGAGGCTGGAGACGGCAGAGAAAGGCTGTCAAACTGAAGTTAGCTCTGAGCGGCCCTTTAGCTGTGAAGTGTGTGGCCGAACCTACAAGCATGCTGGCAGCCTCATCAATCACCGGCAGAGCCACCAGACTGGCCACTTTGGCTGTCAGGCCTGTTCCAAGGGCTTTTCAAACCTCATGTCCCTTAAGAACCACCGGCGCATCCATGCAGACCCTCGGCGTTTCCGCTGCAGTGACTGCGGGAAAGCCTTTCGCCTGCGGAAGCAGCTGGCCAACCACCAGCGGGTCCATACTGAGCGGCGGAGGGGAAGGGGCACCCAGAAGCTGACTCGTGAGGATCGGTCTTTCAGGTGTGGGCAGTGTGGCCAGAACTATCGCCATGCTGGCAGCCTCCTGAACCATCAGTGCACCCAGGAGACAGGCCAGTACAGCTGCTCCTTCTGCTTTAAGACTTATTCTAACCGCACAGCCCTGAAAGACCATCAGAGGCTGCATTCTGATAGCCGGAGGCGGCGGGCACCCCGGAGGGGAGCAACTGTACGTTGTACCCTTTGTGGCTGTGGCTTTCCTGGCCAGCGATCTCTGGAGCGGCATCTGCAGGAGCACGAGGAGACCAAACTAGAGCTGGCCAGTGGCCAGGGAGACCCACATGATGCTGAAGGCAGTAAGGAAAACCTTGCTGATGACTGGGGAGTGGAGGGCAGACCAGAAGGTACTCAGTCAGTACCGCAGTTGGAGCTTGGAACCAAGAGGCCTGGGGAGCATAGTCAGAGTCCCAGCAGGCCAGCATGTTCAGAAGTCACAGAATCTTTATCTTGGGAAGTGGGGAAGGTAGATGGGTATCGAGGAGAAAAGGGACAAATGACTCACAATGGTGCCTGGGTTCCGCAGGATCAGTTAGCCAAGCCAGAAGGCAAGTTGGAAGATACTGGCTCCAAGAATTCTTGTCACCTCTCTGAGAGCCAGTCCAATGATTCTACCGCAAGTTATATGGATAGCCAGGATGGTGGAGACAGCAGGTTTCAGCTCCAATCAGAGAGCCACCCCTCTTGTAGCCAGTGTGGAAAGACCTATCAACCTGATGGCCTTTTGAACCCCAGCATTGACAAGAGAGTTTGTCACAGTTGTTTGCTCTGTTCCCAAGAGATACTGAATCCTGTGACCACTAAGATCCACAACCACATTGCTGCCCAGACCTTTGCTTGTCATAACTGCAGCAAAGTGTTTGCGTCCCACAGTGAGCTGGCCATACACATGCAGACTCATGCTGTTGATGATAGCCAGGTGCCAGGTCAGGCAGAGGAGACCAGAGAGCCACAAGCATGGATGGCAGCAGTAGATCCCCCTGGTCCAGGGAACGCTCAGGAAGCCCAATCCAAACCTCGTACAGACCCAGAAGAGAATGGGGAGCCAGCTAATGGAGGACAAGAAACAAACCTCACAGCAGCTGAAGACAAGGAGCGTCCCTTTTGCTGTGCCCAGTGTGGGCGCTCCTATCGCCATGCTGGTAGCCTGCTGAACCACCAGAAGGCCCATACCACTGGACTCTACCCCTGCTCCCTGTGTCCCAAACTCCTGCCCAACCTGCTGTCTCTCAAGAACCACAGCAGGACCCACACAGACCCCAAGCGCTACAGCTGCAACATCTGTGGCAAGGCTTTCCGAACAGCTGCCCGGCTGCGGGGCCACGGGCGGGTCCATGCCCCTCAGGAGGGACCATTCACCTGTTCTCACTGTCCCCGCCATTTTCGCCACCGAAATAGCTTCCTGCAGCACCAGCAGCAGCACCAGGAGGAGTGGACAATGTCTAGTTCAGGTATGTGGGGTGAATGGGTTGGGTAGAGGATTGAGGGGACCCAGAAAGAGGTGGGCACATGGTGGAGAGAAACCTTGGCACTGAGTAGGTAAGGGAAGTAAGAACAGAATCGAGTGGATTCTGAGAAGTGGCAGAAGTGTGGACATGGACTAACAAGCGATTTTGAGCCACTGAAGTATGAATTGTGGGTCAGAAAGATGGACACTGGGGTGGGTGGGTGGGTGGGGCAGGAGCGTGGAGTGTTGTATAGCCAGAGTGACTTTTCTTTCAGTAGGCCAGGGTGTCTGGGAACTGCCACATATGGGAACCCTGATTTAGCCAGCAATGATTCCCAGAGGGAAGGGTGAAATGGGCTGTGTTTAGGTTCTGGTCTTTCCAAGAATGGGCAAGAAGCCAGAGAACGAGAAAGGGGGGTGGGGAGGGTTGCAGATTCCTGGGTTGTCTTGCAGGTAGATAGGGAATAGCCTGCAGGGTTAAAGCCAAGGTGGGTCTGCCTGCTCAGTTGGTGACGCTAACTGGCTGCTTTCCTGCTGACTGGGCCAGTTTGCTGGCTTACTGGTCACTACTCACTCTCCGGCCCTCTTTCCCTATGGTTTGTCTCTGCCTTCCAGCCCCCTTGGAATTGAGGCCTCTGGTCCTTCTGTGAGTAGTGGTCCTTCTGTGAGAAGATCTTTTGATCTTCCTTTTAATTAACTTTTCCCTCTCCTTCTGATACAGATCTTGTAAGAACCAACCAGACCGCCCTCTCCACCAGCACCTTTAACTTTAACCTCCCCAACACAGCCCTTTAACTGAAGGGCTGACTCATGGATAATTGTTTCTTTGAAGACAGGCCCATCTGAGCAGTGGCAGTCATTAGTCTAGATCTTCCCTCTATCACAGTGAATCTCTCGGGGGTGGGACTGGCCTCCACCCAGCCCACTGAAGGGCAAAGCTGTGGAGGCACGGGGCAGTTTGTGCACTCAGCAAGCCTTATGCTCATATTCCCCTCTGCAGAGGACAATCCATTCCATCTATAGCTGCCAAGGGTGGGTGTCCCTGAAATGATGCCCTTGACCAGAGCCTGGCTGAGAAGGACAAAATAGTGATGGGTCCTGAGAACTGAAGAAATGGCTCTCAGGACCAAAGATTCACAGAGAGCCTAGTAACCAAGGCTGTAAAATAATTACAATTATTTTTATGTTATATGTTTTGGATGAGGGGGAGATGCTAGGCATGGTACCTAAAAAGCCTTATACATGATAGGCGAACTCTGTGACCCTGAGCTATTTATCCTGGCCTCTTGCACTTGTCTGTCTCTCAGGGCCATGTCAGGAACTGACCCGTAGGTCTGAGGGTAGCTTAGGCCTCCCTCAGTGACCTCTTCTTCTCTTCCTAGGAGCTTCCATGGCACCAGCAGCAAGCAGAGGGGACGGGGACTCATCTACAGCCTCACTCCTGAACCCCTCACCCCCGTGGCCTGCAGACCTCAACTTCTCCCTCTGAACTTCAAGTCTCCAAAGAAGAGTTCACTGAAGCTGGGGTGCAGGCACAGAGAGGCTTCATCTCCACATTCGCTCAGGATTGCTTGGGTCTCCCCATCTCCTCTTCCCTGAAGAGGAGCTTGATCTGGCTTCTCTCTCAAGGGGATAAGGTAGTCTTCATGTCTGTGTCCATGAAGGACCTCCTTCCCAAGCCTTTGTCACCATGTTCTTCCACGGCCAGGCTCTGCCAGAATGCTGTGCTAGCCAGATTCTAACCCAGAAGAGGCATATTCAGAGCGCACACAGTTGCGTGTGGAAGGGGAGCCTTTTACTATAGTTTGTAACTTATTTTCTAAAATCTATTTTGTAACAATTTATTTAAGTTTTAAAAAAGGAAAATTGCTCCCCACCCCCCCAAAAAAACTTTTTTTTTTTTTTTCACAACAGCTGCTGGTGTGGTTGTGTATGACGGGTTATTTAAGGAGTCCTGGAGACACCCCTATTGGATTGCAGAGCTTGGGGGTGGGTCATGGTCACACACAGAAAGCATCCCTGGGCTGGCTCATTCCCAGTCAGACAGTTGTTGGGCTTGCCTCAGGGCAGGGAACCACCAACAGGGAGGGGACAGGCTGGAGTGGAGAACTGGGTGTTGGTGGGAGTTGCCTGGCTTTTCTGGCGTCTTGTGAGTGAACTAGAGTGTCACCATCAACAACCGGCGGGTCGGCCTGTCGAGGAGAGGAAGGAAATTAACTTGGCCCCATCCCTAGAGCCTTATTACTTATCTTGAAGAAGCAGGATCCATCTTGGCCCCTGTGGCATATGGGAGACCTGAAGACCAAGAAGCTGAGACCCCTGCTGCCTACGGTCCATGTGGATCTGTTTGTTGCTTACTCTGCACCCAGGCAACTAGAGCCTGAGTATCTTCCTTAGATGGGAGCCCAGGCTAAGGAGGAAGAACCAAGAGGGACACGTACTTGAGTTGACCAGGCAGCTTCCAGGCTCAGCCTCGGGCTCTGGCTCCTCAGCAAAGTAGACCTGCCAGTCTAGACTGCTGACCCAGTCCTCATAGGCAGAGAGTGCCGCAAAGACCGCAGGCCTTGCAGGGCCTTGGCAGGTGTCTCCAAAGCTGTGCAGTCCAGCCAGGAACCACGTGCCCCTGACCTCGTGGACAAGTGGTGCCCCAGATAGGCCCTGTTAGGGGGAGCAAATTACACTTGGTGACTTTATGTATGGGTGGGAGGGGCTTGGGGCTGTAGCCTCGGCTGTTTGGGAGCCAGCTGGCAGGAGGACTTAGTTTCATGTGAGAAGCAGGGCTAGTAACCAAGCATGGTAGAAAGGTGAGAAAATGCCAGGGGTCTGCTGGGTAAGGGTTGGGAACTGGAACTCACCTCACATTGAGGCAGCTCACCCACGACAGTGGTGCAGACCATCCCTGGCAGGATGGGAGTGCCCATGCTCCCAGGGGCTGCGTGTTGTTGGCTACAGGCCATTCGCCCCAGGACTCTCACAGGCACTGTCTGTGGGTGGCTGTTGGCTAGAAAACAAAGGACGAGACCAGATACCTCAATTGCCTGCAAGTCCAGTGGACCACTGCCAAGATCCCCGTTACTATGTACCTGCTCCTGGAGTCAGCCCCAGAACCCAGCCATGTGCACCGTCAGGCAGGTGGTGGTCAGCATAGGGCAAGCAAAGGGGCCTCAGGCCAGGGCCTAATGTCACAGGCTGAGCCAGCAGCAGGAGGGCCACATCATAGCCACCCTCTGGGTGGGTGTAGGCCCCATGCAGAATGAGTTGTTTCAGGCTCCATTCCTCTGGTCCAGCCCCCAATCCTACACTCCATTCCTCTAGGGTTTGGCGCCTGTTGAGAGGCAGAGTTCTCAGCACCGAGAGACACAGCTGGGGCGGGGGCACAGAGGAGAGTGACATAAGGCTCACCCGATAAAGCAGTGAGCAGCAGTCAGCACCACCACCTCCGATACCAGGGCTCCACCACAAGCCAACTTCCCATGGTGCTTCAGCCTGGCATCCCAGGGCCACTGAGAGAGCGCTCCTGCCCGGGGGCCTTCACTCCTCAAGGAGCCACACGCTGAAATAGGTGAATTACATCACCCAGTTAAGTGGTCACTTAACGCTAGGACCTGTGTTGAGTGCTTGCTTCTGTATGTCAGCAGGTCTTCCCAGTTGATTCTCAGCTTCATTACCAAAGGTAAGCTAATATAGATTAACCTAGCTCTGTAACCAAAACCAGGTAGCCCACTTGGGATTCAGAGCCAACGTGCATGCTTTTAATCCTGATGTCTGACAGTAATCAGTGCCAGCCTGAAGGTCTCTGCCCCACTCCCCCACCCACCTACATTTCCCCAAGCCTGGACCAGTCCTAAAATCCCTAGCTTGCTCTAGCTATTCTGAACATCAGAACTGAGCTTCCTTCCCTGAAATGACTTTGCATGCAATTTGCATTGCAGTCACTGCTCTGTCTCACCTTCCTGGATTTCTGCCTGGAAACTTGCAGCTTTCCCCCGGAAACCAGCCAGAGATTTCAGAGACACCAACCTGTAAAACTTCCCGGTCCCAGTGGGGCTGTTTCTATCCCAGGAACTAAAAGGGCCTTACAAACCTCCGTTGGCAATGTCTAGACTCAGTGTATGAGCTGAAGTTTGCTTCCTTGTGGCTTCTACCCATTGCCCAGGAAGCCTTCATGTGGCCTGAGTGTCCCTGTCCACTCCACTCTTAATACCATGAGCAGACCTACCTACCTACACAGCTGTTCTCATCGCTGGTCTCCACAGCTCCTGGGTCCTGTACCAGGAAAGCTGCCCCATGAACGCGGGCCTGCAGCCATGAGCTGTGAGTGGCCATGTCAGTCAGCAGCACAGGAGTGTCCTCTTCAGCACATTTTGATGTGAAGCTTATGATCCCAACCTGGACCCAGTGTCCATCAGGCTCACGGCACATCACAGGTCCCCCAGAATCTCCCTGGAGCCAGGCAAAGGAGTCACCTGAGCCCCAATTCACTAGGCTGTTCCCCGTCACCCTTTTCTGTGGGCCCTTGGCCCAAGACTAGGCCCTCCCTTTTCCCCTGTACTCATCAGGACCTGGCAGGGTCCCTGTACCCCAGGCTGGGCACCCCCACACAGCATCCCAGGTCTTGCTGGGCTGGCCAGCAGCCGCTGGTGTAACCGATTATAGAGACAGTTGCAGGTGGGGCGGCTGATGAGACGAAGGCGCAGGTTCCGTAGGGTCCTGGAAACTGGCAACAGAGATGAAGCTGAGTCTAGCTCTGGGAAACAGTGGGGCCCAGGCAGAGTGCCTTCTAGGCTTTCGTCAGGACAGGACTTACCATCACTGGTGTTTTGGTCCCAGCCTGTGGCCCAGCAAGAAGCTCCAAAGGGAAAGTGATGGGTGGACCGGGGCAAGCAGAGGGTTGTATGGGCTGTGGGGTGGCTGAGCTGGAGCAGGGCCAGGTCTGATCCCTGGCTGTAGTGGTTATAGGCCTTGGGCAACTGCAGAGCAGCAACGGGCACCTCTTCAGCCCCAGGGCTCAGCCCCTCCTGCTTCAGAGAACCCAGGACCACGGACCAGGAGCTCAGTTCTGTTGTGGCCACCCTGAAAGGAGAAGGGCCAGACCAGGACAGCTGAGTGCCAGTGGAGCACGGCAGCTGGGAGAACAGCACAGGTGGGCAAGATGAGCAGACAAGAACCCGACTTCAGCCACGTCCCTCCAGTTCCCATTTCCTCCTCTGTAGAACATGAAAGATTGTGAAGGCTGAGCTGGTCATAAATGACACCGTTATTCTAGATGCAAAAGAGTCTTCTTGCAAGGTACAGGGACAAGTCCACCCTCAAATCAAGAGACTGAACCAAAAGCACGACTCACTTTTCAAAGCAGTGAGCGGCTGTAAGGACCCAGTTATCGGCCACCAGTGAGCCGCTGCAGATGTGTACCCCCTGTCGCCTGATGCTGGCCTGCCAGGGCCATTCATGTGGTAACGTGTTGCCTTCCTGGGGCTCTGGAGGGCCAGGGCCACGCTGCCCACAGGCTGTAGAGAAGGGTGAATCATGGTCACTGCAGACAGTGTGCTGACCTCAGGACCTCACAAACGCCATCCCCCCTCATTCCCCCTCCATCATCCCCGAGTACAGCCCAGGTTTCATGTCCCCACAACTTACCACGCTGAGCTGCTTGAAGACCTAGGAAGAAGAAGACACAAGATGTGGCAGGCCCAGATTTGGTGGAGGGGGGGGGGATGAGTCGGGTCCTTATCTATGACTGGCTACCTCACCAGCCCCTCCCAGAATGCAAATATTTATATGAGGCTGAAAAGCAGCTTTTATTGGAGCCCATTCAGAGTACTCAGCCATTAACTCTCTCAGCTGTGCTCAGCACTCCTGGGCCCAAGAAGCAAGGCCTGAGATTTATCTTGGGAGCAGGCCAACCCTTCAGGCTTCTGAACCCCTAACTCCTGCCCCCACCACTGAGTCAGGGAGGTGGCCAGTGTATGTGAAGGACATTAGCTTAATTGTCCCTTCAGCTGTGGAAGCCTGAGACGCTAGATTAGAGGCCTGTGTCATGTCCAAAGTGGGGGAGGCCCCAAGTGAGACTCACTCCACCCCTGTGCTAATGAATCAAACTTTTCCGGAGGAGGCTGACCTTTCCGGAGGGTCCCTGCCCTGCCTGAAACCCATCCTGGGCTCACACAAAGAGGCCTACTGCACATCTGAAGCAGAATTAGCGCGGACAGCTCCAAGCCAGCGGGGCCAGAGCAGGCCTGAGGTCATTCTGCAAGTAGAGGATCAGAAGGGGTGAAATACACACACAAGTGAGATGACCGCATCCAGACAGTGATCTCAGATCCTTCCCTGCCCAGGCCAGACGCCAGGCTGCTCTCAAGCACTTCACTTAGCTTTTCTGCCCTTCGGTCTCCTCACCAAGATAGAACTACTGTAGGATTTGATGTATGGGCACAGGTTCTTACACAGTGCTCAGACTTGGCCCAGGAAAATCCTCCATTTGACAGCAGGCTGTGTGTTACCTCCCCTCACCCCTCATGATACACACACACACACACACACCTAGTCAAGGATATCCACAGGGAGACTATAACCCCTTGGGATCCCTTACATCGCAATTGCAGTCCACTTGAATGGCTTACCCTCTAGCAGGACCACAGCTCCTACAATAAGCAGCCCTGGTCCCCAGCTCTGTCTCATCCTGCTCCGGGCCACTCAGTGCGCTGGTTCTCGGAGGAGCCACCTGGGTCTCCCTGGCTCCACCCCAGCTCCGCCCCCAGTCAACTAAGAGTCAGGTGTTACTTTTCCTGGGCTAGAAGGGAACCAACAGCTTGGGGCGGTGGTTGTGTGGTCCTTACCCCTTTCTGGAATTCTGTCAATGGCCACACTCCCCCAGTTCAAATCCCAGTTCCCCCATTTACTGCACTGGTAACTTTAAACCATGAAGCTCTTTCAGTCTTGCCTGAAAAACTCCAGGGCTTTGGGGGGTGGGAGCTGGAGAGATGACTCAACAGCTAGCAGCACTGACCCGATCAATTCCCAAAACCCATAGGGCAGTTCACACCACCTGTAACTCCAGTTCCAGGGGATCTGACACCTTCTTCTGCCCTCCCAAGTCACCAAGCATATATGTGGTGCACACATGCAGGTAGGACACTCACATACACAGAATAATAGTAAGAATTTCAGATTGGTCCCATCAAGAGGCCTGAAAGGAATGTTTTTTATGATTGTTTTATCAATTATTTATTCTAGAGAGAGGGCAGGCAACCTGTGAGGGCTTTTTTCTTCTACTATGTGGGTCTCAGAGTTTGAAATCACATGGCCAGGTGCCTTTACCTGCTGAGCCATTTCACCAGGTCCATAAACAAAAGATATTTAGGGGGCTGGCACAAAGACACTTGCCACCAAGCCTAATGACCTGAGTCTGTTTCCAGGGACCCACATGGTGGAGAAAGGATTCTTGCAAGCTGAAGTCTACACACACGCCATGGTATTCAGCACACACACACACTCATAAATTCCAAAATATGTCTGGGGTTGCCGGGCGGTGATGGCACATGCCTTTAAACCCAGAGGCAGGCAGATCTTTGTGAGTTCAAGGCCAGCCTGGTCTACAGAGTGAATTCCAGGACAGCCAGGGCTACACAGAGAAACCCTGTGTTGAAAAAAAAAGCACTTAAAAAAATGCCTAGGGGCTGGAGAGATGGCTCTCATTGGTTTCTTCACTGGCTGCTCTTGCCAGAGGACCACGTTCAGTTTCCAGGCCCACACAGCAGCTGATAACCACCCGTAACTGCAATTCCAGGGGATCCAACACCCACTTATGTCCTTTCCAGGCACCAGGAACACATGTGTGCACAGACACGGGCATACACATAAAATAATTTTAAATTCTTTTAAGATGTATTTATGGCCGGGCGGTGGTGGCGCACGCCTTTTATCCCAGCACTCAGGAGGCAGAGGCAGGTGGATCCATTTTTTTTTTTAATTCTTAAAAGCCCAGCATAGTGGTGTACGTCTGTAAGCCTAGTACCTGGAGGCTGAGGCGGAATTTTGAGGGTTTTTGTTTGTTTGTTTTTGACAGAGAAACCCTGTCTCAAAAAAAAAAAAAAAAAAAAAAAAAAGAAAGAAAGAAAGAAAAAGAAAAAGAAAAAAAAACCCAAACAAACCCAAAAACCTGACTTCTAGACCAGTTACTTGCCTCCCTAAGGCCAAGGCCAGATAGGTTTCACACATGTCCCGTGGTTTGCTTCAGAGGCCACATGTGCAGAGCTGTGTCTTAAAGGGGTGGGTCTCATGCCAGCGTTGCGCTCCTTACAAATGCTGGGCTGGAGGTTAGACCCTTCCAACTCCTCACTAGCTAGCTCCATCCAGGAACCCTGACCCCAATGGCGACAGCTGTGAGCTGAGTTGGCTTGGTGGACTCAGAGCGGGAGACAAGGGCTAGAGTACAGCTCGGCGGTGGCGCTCCCGCCCAGCTCGCCCAGCTCGTGCAGAGCCCTGCAATGTGAGCTGTGGGATATGTGCTCATTTGAGATTCCCCTCCCCCAACTCTTTCCCGTACTAAAGATGTAGTCTCAGGCACATTAGCTTCTCTGTATCTAAGCTGCCTCACCAATATAGAAACAATGGTGGTAACTATCTCAAGACAATTACTTTGAGGATTAAATTAACTATCAATTTCTTAGACAATGCTTGGGATGTCAAGTCCTTGGTGTACGCTAGGAAAAACAGAGAATCTGAGCCTGGCCCTCTGCAGGTGTTAACTGGCTCGGGTTGTTAGGTGAGGTAGTTGCAGAGGTTCAAGTTGGACTACAGAAGAAATTCCAAGCAAGCTTGGCCTCCAGGTGTGTGGCAGCCCCTCCTACGACAGAAGTCTGAGCCCTAGGCGGCCAACGCAAGCTTGTTTCCTGGACGTGGGGGCTGATGTGCCAGATTTTGCTGACTATAAACATGCTAGAGATGATGCAGCCACCCGTCCCAGACAGGCCCCTCCATGCGCTCTGACTCATCCCCAGTTCCAGAGAAGGCAATAAGGAAAGACCAACACCCCAAAGGATCCCTGGCAGACATATGCTTCAGACTTGACCAACTTAGGAAAATTTATTGTTCAAAACCATTCTCTTTAGCCAAGAGCAGAAAGCAGTCCTTGAGAACAGAACTTAGAGGCACATCTGGTCATTGTCCTATGTGTGGTTATGGAGGGGGATTGGAATGTAAGGAGAAGGGCCCTCTACGGCCCACACATGACCCTCTTGGGCAAGGCTCATGTGCCAAGGCAAAGCAGATGACGTTAGCCTGGCAAGAGTGGGATCTCAGTGCTTTTTGGCCTTGTGTTCTGGCGCCTCCTGGAAGCTAAGCAACATCAAACCCACATTGACAGCATAGGTGGTGATGCAAACGATGCAGAAATCATAGAGCACAAAGAACAGGACCCAGGCCAGGTAGACAGAACCAGCGAGGGACATCAGGGAACTCAGGACCAGTAGGATGGAAGCCCAACGTCCCCTCAAACAACCTGCAAAACAAGAGAGGATCATTAAAGGCACATCTAGAACTCGGCCATTCTGATCCAGTGGGCCTTATCTGTTCACTAACCCTTGGGACCCAACAGTAAATTCTCCTGCTGAACTCTGTATGAGATGAAACACAAGTCACCTTTGGAGTCTCCTCAAAAAGAATTTGTAAACTGAGCCAGGAGGTGGTGGCACACACCTTTAATCCCAGCACTCAGGAGGCAGAGACAGGCACTCGAACTCACGGAGATCTGCCTGTCTCTGCCTCCCAAGTGCGTGCACCACTACCACCTGAAAAAAGTTATTTATTATTTTTACTTTTTAATATATGAGTACTTTGTCTGCCGCTATGCTTACATGCTAGAACAGGGTATCAGATCCCAGTATAGATGGTTTTAAGCCACCATGTGAGTGCTGGGAATTAAACTCAGGACGTCTGGAAGAGCAGCCAATACTCTTAACCTCTGAGACATCTCTCCAGAGCCAAGAGAGGTCTCTGTCTTAAGAAAATTAAAAACTGAAGCCGGGCGGTGGTGGCGCACGCCTTTAATCCCAGCACTCGGAAGGCAGAGGCAGGCAGATCTCTGAGTTCGAGGCCAGCCTGGTCTACAAGAGCTAGTTCCAGGACAGGCTCTAGAAACTACAGGGAAACCCTGTCTCGGGAAAAAAAAAAAAAAAAAAAAAAAAAAAAACCAGATAGATAGATAGATAGATAGATATAGATAGATAGATAGGAAAGAAAGAAAATTAAAAACTGGCCAGCCAGGAGGTGGCTGTGTATGCCTAGAACAGAGCGAGTTCCAGGAAAGGCACCAAAATTACACAGAGAAACCTCTCAAAAAACCACCAGGTGGTGGTACATGCCTTTAATCCCAGCACTTGGAAGGCAGAGGCAGGCAGTTCTCTGAGTCTGAGGCCAGCCTCAGGTAGAGTGAGTTCCAGGACAGCCAGGACTATGCAGAGAAACCCTGTCTTGGGTGGGGGAAGAAGAAAGAAAAGGAATTGATATCATAGGAAATCTTTGAGGGCCCTACAGCCTCTGGCTATCTAAACTACGGCACCCCTGTTAATGTCTTCCTTTCTTGTCCCCTTGTGATGAGGATGTTCAGTGATTAGCTGTGATTAGTCGACTGTCAACTGTCTGGGTCACCAAGACATGGGGTGGTGCTGATCTGGCTTAGGGAAGACAGGTCAGGAAGGGACAAAGCCACTCACCTAACAACAGTTGTATGGTGTAAAACATGCAACCAAATATGCTGTTGGATTGGTTGAGGACGCTGTCGGCTCCTAGCACATGCTCCACCAGCCCAAAGCCACGGCCCCACCTGGCGGGAGGGAAAGAACCCAGGGAAGTGTGGTCAGCCTAGTGCCTCCTGGAAAAAAAGCGATTAGCAAGACTCTCCACCCACCAGGAATTCAAAGGTCAGTGACCCTCTGGTGTGTCATTGACTCTATCCTGTTCTGTCATCATAGACCATTAGTAACTTCAGGAGCTAGTGAGATGGCTCAGCTAATAAAAGTGCCTACTTCCAAGCCTGTCAACTGGGTGGAATCCTCCAGACCCACGAAGTGGGAGGGAACCACCTCCGATTTCCACGTGCATGTACTGGCATGCACACGCAACCCCACAGACAAATGAATGGAAAAAAATATTTTTAATTTTTTCAGCCTGTTCGCGCTTTATGGTGACCACTCAGAGAAATCTGGAGCACAATCTATTTGTTCCCTCGCCACCAACATCTGGTCCTCCAGCACAACCAGAGTGAGCCACCTGTGTTGTGTCCCTGAGCAGAGCGATGACACCACATCCTGTCATTCCGCATCATCCTCAATCTCTGTTTACCATTCTGCCCTGCCTCCTCCAGTTTTCCAAGCACAGTTATTCGCTGGCATCCTCAGCCTTCAAACCCCAGTATCTCTGAATGGTCCAGGCCCTGTGCACGTCTGAAAATCCTGGGGCAGCACTCTCAAAGTGTCCGTTCTGCGGACCCTGCGATCCCAGACTCCAAAATCATCCGGCAACCTGGCCGTCAGGTACACCTGGCCTTCAGGGACCCCATGCTTTCCATTTCTGCACGCACCGAGAGGAGAAGACCCGTGAACAGCTGATGGAGGTGCCCACGTCGCAGAGCGCGCGGTAGTCCTCGTCGCGGGCGCGCGCCGCCTTCACATGCAGCGCATACAGTGAGAGCGCGAAGCCGGCGAGGCAGAGGGCAAACCGCACGCGTCCCGGGTTCCTCCAGGTGGTGCCCATGTCGTCGACAGTCCAGACCACCAGGAGCCGGAGGGGAGAGCCCGCCACGGGACGGGGGCGGGGCCTCGCGGGGCCACGCCCCTCCGGCCCGAAGGTTGGCCGGCCTCGGCGGGCATCCTCCTATCCAATTGATCGTTCTTAGGCAAGGCAGCTAGGAATGCGGGGCTGGTAAACTGGTTTAAGGAACGTGAGGAATCATTGGTACGGTTGCTGCAAGGCATGATGGGAATCGTAGTCGGAAAGACTGCAAGAACGCAAAGAAAATGGAGTCTCAAAAGTTGTGAAGCTACTATTAACAGACGGTGCTCAGCACGTTCTCTGTGCCAAGGTCCTGTTTTGTGCATTTGGCTTGTCTAGAGATCAACGGACTAATGGAATGCATCGAAAACTGTGATGCATTTCAGGAAGCATTTCCCCTGAAATTATTTCAGATGCATTCGGCTATAAGCCGAGCTTCCAGGTCGCCGCCAGCCATCCCTCGCGCCTCACCAGCGCCTCTTGTTGGCGGAGCGCGCCCTTCATCTCACAATAAATTCCGTTATCTTGGCTACACTGCTGGCAGTTTCCTAGACCTTGGCACTGATGTGGTACCAGCCTTCTTGGCAAAACTTGAACCTGAATCAATCCAACAATCCCTGTGATATTATTTCCCCTTTACAGATATCCCGGCTATCGAGGACCCTTCTATATTGTCCACCTCGTCATCCTTCCCATTTGTGTCAAGTTCCTTCACCAGCTCCCTCTACCTCTCTCCCCTACTGTTCTTAATCTAATCCCTTCACAGTGAAGTTTAGGGAAGATTTTACATTCCCAGTATTCCTTAACTTTTTTCTTGCTATTTACATAATAAACTAGCTGCCCCTGAACGTTTGACTCCTACTGCAAGTATGGCAAGACTTGTGGTTTGACCTCCAAGTGGTATTAGTTGCTGCTCTCAATAACCTTATTCCTTGATAGATGCCTTCCTCCTTGACTGCTTGTTCTCAGATCTACTACTTTTACGTCAGAGAATGTGATGGGCACAGCATCGGTTTCCAAAGATGCTTAGAACTTGTGACTGTGTTAGGCTGTATGGCAAAAGGGAAATGATGATGCATAGAATTAAAGTGAGCACCCTGATCTTTCATTTTATTCCTGTTGAGGCCAGCCTGGTCTGAAAAACGAAAAGTCTGGACAGTCAGGGCTGTTACACAGAGAATCCCTGTTTCAAAAAAACAAAAAAGTGGGGCTGGAGAGATGGCTCAGTGGTTAAGAGCACTGCCTGCTCTTCCAAAGGTCCTGAGTTCAATTCCCAGCAACCACATGGTGGCTCACAACCATCTGTAATGGGGTCTGGTGCCCTCTTATGGCCTGCAGGCATACACACAGATAGAATACTCTATACATAGTAAATAAAAAATATTAAAAAAATATTCACTTTATTTTCTTGCCATAGATTTTTACTATTGTTTTAGGATTAGCATTCAGAGTAATGGGTTTTTATCTTGGCATCTCTGTACATATGTACTTATACTTCAACTATTTATCCCCCCATTAATTCTCCTCTTCCCCCCCATGCCTCCCAGCTAGTTCCCTTCTTCCCCCAGTTAGCCCCCTTTCTGCTTTCTTATTATATGTATTCTGTTTCTTTATTTCCCATCTCACTTATTTAAGATCTTTTCCTTTTATTTCTGTAGACGGGATCTATGTAGCACTGCCTGTTCTAGAACTCTCTACATAGATCAGCCTGGCCTACAATTCACAGGGATCAGCCTGCCTCTACCTCCAGAGTGCTGGGATTAAAGGGGTGCATTTCTATGCTATCTAAGGTCTTTTCCTTTCCTTTTCAAGGTCTTGTTTCCAGTTATGACCTACAGAGAAACAAGCAAAAATAAGTAAATGCATGCAGGATAAGCTAGGCATTGTGGTAAACTCGGGAGGTGGAAGCAGGCAGATCAAGAATTCAAGGTTATCCCAACATAAACTACACGAGTCTCTGCCTCTAAAACCAATAAACAAATAAGCCAGAGCTACTACCCTGGATCATTATGCAGGTCCAATTAAAAAAAAATGAAAGCTCACAGGAAAACGTCACAGGGAAGTAGCCACAGGAGAAACAGAGGGAGTCCTGAGCTAGTAGTGACTGTCAGTGGCATTGAGCAACAGGGAAGGGCAAAGAAACAGAAAGAAACACATCCTCCCTAGAGTTTCTAGAACGGTCTCACCATACGGCTCTGGCTGACATAAAACTTTCCCAATAGTCCTACCTCAACTTCCTGAGTGCTGGGGCTACAGATGTGTCTCATTACATCTGGCCAGAATTAACTAATTAATCAATTAATACTGTGCTCAAGGGAGCCAAGGAAGCTGTGAATGAGTGTATAAGGACTGAATGAAGTCCTAAGTGAATGTGTATTGTTGGTATGGTCACGGCCATCTCAAGGACCAATGCCCCAGACCCATGGGAAGTTGGCAAAGCTTGCTCAGTCCTGGGATGAGGCTCAGGGAGATGGCGAAGTCTTCCCCTAGTCCAAGTGGACGTGCTGACAGTATGTGCAAGTATAGGTGTTTGAGAACAATTGACCAATGTGAGCGCAAAGTAGCAGCTGCAGCTCCACCTACCAGATGTTGTTACAGCCTGAGACTGTTCACCCACAGACACCTCCTCCCGAGACTCGCTAACTCCTGTCCCTCTGCTGAGGTTTGAGGACTGGGTAGTGAGGGTGGGCTTCGAGCAAGCCCAGTCTGTGTGTTTGTGTGTCTACTCTTTCTTCATTCCTTCACTGCCCCAGTCAGGTTTCTGGGACTAAGCCTTCTGGGATTCAGTGGTGTGGTATTGTGCAAACTAGTCTCCATCCTTTGATCCCCTCGATTTTCTTGCCTCCAGTTCCCAAGTACGAGGATCGCAGACCAAGATCACCGGACCCAAAAAGCTGTTGTTACTTTTATTTTTGTCTCGTGACGCCCTTTGAAGTCTATTTTACTCTTTTGCTAAAGAGCAAAAAAAGACTCTTTTGGAGTCTTTGCTCTTTGTTCTTTGGGGGGCCCAGCACCCAGATCCCAAATAAATCACACACGGAATCTTATTCTTTCTTATAAACGCCTGGTCTTAGCTTGGCTAATTTCTTACCAACTTTTCTAAACATGATGTGTCCTGACTACCTGTTGCCTCTGGGTTTTTTCCTTCTCTTACGTCTGTGTGATGCTACTTTCACTCTTACTCCATGGCTGGCTGGGAGGCTGACCCCCGACACCCCCATTCCTTCGTGTTGCACTTCTTCCTTAGCTCTCCTCCTGTTTATACTCTGTCAGCCCCGCTCATCCTTGCTCCTGCCTTGCTATTGGCCATTCAGCTCTTCATTAGACCATCAGGGTTTTATTTTTTTAAAGATTGATTATTTATTTATTTATTTATTTATTTATTATGTACACAACATTCCTTCCATGTATATTTGCATGCCCGAAAAGGGCACCAGATCTCACCAGAGATGGCTGCGAGCCACCATGTGGTTGCTGGGAATTGAACTCAGGACCTCTGGAAGAGCAGTCAGTGCTCTAAACCTCTGAGCCATCTCTCCAGCCCCCCATCAGGGGTTTTATTTTATTTTTTTAAATATTTATTTATTTTTATTTATTTATTATGTACACAATATTCTATGTGTATGCCTGCAGGCCAGAAGAGGGCACCAGACCCCATTAGAGATGGTTGTGAGCCACCATGTGGTTGCTGGGAATTGAACTCAAGACCTTTGGAAGAGCAGGCAACGCTTTTAACCTCTGAGCTATCTCTCCAGCGCCCCATCAGGGGTTTTAAACAAACAATAAAATCACAGCTTCACAGAGCTAAACAAATGCAGCATAGACAAAAGCAACACATCTTTATATCATTAAACAAGTGTTCCAAGAATAAATAAAAGTTATACACCTTAAAATAATATTCCCCAACAGACACCTATATCAGACTTCTGAACTAAAGAAAATTAGAAATATTTAGCTAGATGAGATTGCTCAGCAGATAAAGGTTTACCTGCTGCACAAACCTGATGACCTGAGTTGAAACCCCAGAACCCACATGAAACTGGTGTGAGGTCAGAATAAACCTTGAACAAACTCTGCAAGATTCTGACCTATGAACTAAGGCTTGCTGAAATCCATTGCCGCTGTGTTGACACTCCAGCCTCTTCCTGTTCACTGTCATTGCCTGAGTCCTGTTTCTGCCCACCCCCCCACTATTACCTGCTTCCAGTGGGGCAAGGTAGATTCTAAAGATAAAATGGCTTTGTGTGGACAAACAACTCGAGGATGGAGAGACTGCTGACCTTCCTGAAGCTGTATTAACTTCCTCGTTCTCAAGCCCTTCACTTGCCTCCGTTTCGGTCCCCAACTAACCTCCTTTGGCAGAACTCCTTTCCCACGGGAGAGTGTCTGTTCTTTGATGTTTGAAATAACAGTTCTTTCTGTTGAGGCCAAACTCTGGTCTCTTTCTACCTTGTTAAAAAAAGATTATTTGCCGGGCGGCGGTGGCACACGCCTTTAATCCCAGCACTCGGGAGGCAGAGGCAGGCGGATCTCTGTGAGTTCGAGGCCAGCCTGGTCTACAAGAGCTAGTTCCAGGACAGGCTCCAAAGCTACAGAGAAACCCTGTCTCGAAAAACCAAAAAAAAAAAAAAAAAAAAAAAGATTATTTATTATGCATATAGTGTTGTGCCTGCATGTATGCCTGCAGGCCATAAGAGGGCACCAGATCCCATTACAGATGGTTGTGAGCCACCATGTGATTGCTGGAAGTGAACTCGGGACGTTTGGAAGAACAGCCAGTGCTCTTAACCTCTGAGCCACCTCTCCAGCCCCTCTTTCTACCTTCTGTCTCTTTACTCTGCACCCCAAAATCTAACAGTTGGAATGACAGAATTGTAAGCATTATGCCAGGAATAGCATAGGTACAGCATAGCAGTTTACAGCCCTGCTCTAGGGAAGGTTTCCCCAAAGTGACATCTCTGCTCAGGCAGGAGAGGGCTTCCCCAGGGAAGTTGTTACAGTTTGGCTCTGCTGCCCTACAGTGTAACAACTCTGCTAGGCTAGGAGGTTTCCCCAGAGATAGTGTAGAGCGTAGCCTCTGCTCTTCTGTCTCTGCTTCCCCAGTGAAGTTGAAAAACCAAAAAAAGGGGGGGGGGGCTGGAGAGATGGCTCAGAGGTTAAGAGCACTGTCTGCTCTTCCAGAGGTCCTGAGTTCAATTCCCAGCAACACATGGTGGCTCACAACCATCTGTAATGAGATCTGGTGCCCTCTTCTGGCCTACAAGCATACATGCAAGCAGAACACTGTATATGTAATAAATAAAACTGTATATGTAATAAATAAATAAATCTTAAAAAAAGAATCAACTCCACAAAACTGTTCTCTGATCTCCACATGTGTGTGCACATTTGTACTCCCACACACACATTTTTTAAAAGAAAAAGAGAATTGATTTGTGATGTTGCAAACTACCAAACCTGTGGCAAATTGTTATAACAGCTCATGGAAATAGGATTTCGGCCTATTTCCCAACTCTTGTTATCTGTTGCTGACTTCCCCTGGATTAGAAAGAGTGATGTGAGAAGGAGAAAGACAGGAGCCACAGCTGAGCATGATGGTCGGCCCTGTAATCCCAGCCTGTGGGAAGCAGAGCCAGGAGGATTGCTGCAAATTTGAGTCTAGCCTGGTCTGCAGAGTAAGTTTCAGGCTAGCCAGAGCTACATACCGAGACCCTGTCTCTAAAAGCAAAACAACAAAAAGGTGTGTGGAAGCCACCGTTACTTTATGATTCGGCCTCATATGCCACCACTTTTTCTGTCTTATCTAATTAGGTCAGTTCATTCCTATTCAACATGGGAAGAGACCACATAACATGTAAGGTTGAGGACCTCCTATCAATACCTAGTAACCATGAAATAGCAATAACAATTAAGTAATAATAAGTTAAAACAATAGGAAGTGATGTTGGACCAGGCAGTGATGGCACACACCTTTAATCCCAGCACTCAGAAAGCAGAGGCAGGTGCATCACTGTGAGTTCGAGGCCAGCCTGGTCTATAGAGTGAGTTCCAAGACAGCCAGGGTTACACAGAGAAACCCTGTCTCAAAAAAAAAGTCATGTTGGTGGCACACATCTATAATTCCAGTGCTTAAAGGACTGAATCAGGAGGATTGTAAACTTTGGGTCAGCCTGAGTTCTGAGTTATATAGTATGATCCTGTTTGAGAAAAATAACAAGAATATATATATATATATGTGTGTGTGTGTGTGTGTGTGTGTAATATACTATGTAAAGATGTATTTGTTTGCGCTGCATTTGTTTAACTATGCAAAGATGTATTGTTTTTGTATATGTTGCATTTTTTAAGTAAAGATCTGTTGATGTTTTACTTTTTCTGCCTAAGGCACCTGATTGATCTAATAAAAAGCTGAATGGCCAATAACTAGGTAAAAGAAGTTTAGGTGGGGCTGGTGGGCAGAGAGGAAAGGGAGCCAACCAGCTGGGGCCCAGCAAGCTAGGGGCCAACCAGTCCGGCACAGAGGAAGTAGGAAAGCGTGATGGACAGCAGTTAGATAAGGTAATCGAGACTCAGTGCAGCATAAAGGCGAATAGAAATGGGTTAATTCAAGCTTAAAAAAAAAAGCTAGCTAGAAACAAGCCTAAAACTAAAGCCAAGCATTCATAATTAATAAGTCTCCATGCCGTGTGTGCACGCGCGCTGGTTTTCATTTTTTCTTATCTTTATATAATATACGTTGGTGTTTTGCCTGCGTGTGTATCTGTGCGAAAACACTGGGGCTCCTGGAGCTGGAGTTACAGACAGTTGTGAGCTGCCGTGTGGGTGCTGGGAAGTGAACCCAGGTCCTCAGGAAGAACAGCCAGTGCGTTTAGCCACTGAGCCATCACTCCAGCCCCGTGTGTGCAGTTTTTAAACATTTATTGTGTGTACAAATTTACACACTCATGGTGTGCTACACACATGAAGGTCACAGGTCACTTTGCAGGAGTCTGTTTTCCCCTTCCACCATGTGGGTTCCAGGTGTTGAACTCAGGTTGTCAGGTAAGGACCACCTCACTGGCTCTTCTCTTAGCTTTTGCGTGTTAGGATTTAGGAAGAGAATCTCGACCGGTAGTATGTTGTGGAATTATCTTTCTGTGCACTGTGAAGATGTGTCTCTCGGACTGGTTTAATAAAAAGCTAAATGGCCAATAGCTAGACAAGATTTTTGGGGCAGAGAGAACGCTGGGAAGAAGAAAGCAAAGTTGCCAACTGGACTCAGAGGAAAAATTATATGTAGGAGATGAGGTAACAAGCCACAAACCATGTGGTAACACACAGATTAATAGAAATGGGTTGAGTGTATAAGAGCTAGTTAAAACAAGCCTAACAGCTGGGTGGTGGTGGCACACACCTTTAATCACAGTTTGGGAGGGAGAGGCAGGCAGATCTCTGTGAGTTTGAGGTCATCTTGGTCTACAATCAATCAGATAATGGCTACAGTTGGACTGGTTGGATGCTGAAGCCGCAGAGATAGCCTACCATGGATCACTCTGTCTCTCTCTCCACCAGGTGTGTGTGTGTGTGTGTTAATGTAAACTCGGGCTATCCATGCTTTCTGTCTATATAGATCTATATAGGGCTTTTGCACTGCAGAGCAGCTTGAAGACTCGGACAGCCAGCTTTTCAAACAATCCCCAGTGATGTCTGTATTCCTACCATTGTGCAGTCTCTTCCCACACTGAACAAGGCTGAACTCAATCAACAAACGGATGCAAGGCGAGAGTTACTGGATACCTCCTGGCTGTCAACACCTGGAGTCTCACAAGTTATCAAGAGCACCGCATCTGCACTGAAGCCCATATTTCACCCATTCACCTCTCCTCTGGGCTCTCCTATGTTTTGTTTTGTTTGAGACAGGTATCTCTGCATAGCTCTGGCTGTCCTGGAACTCAACACACAGAGTTTCACCTGCTTCTGCCTCCCGAGTGCTGGGATTAAAGCTATGCGCCATCATGCCTAGCTGATTGTCATTTTAAGTCAGTTCCAAGTTATTTTTCATCTCAGTTACGGCGGTAACTTTGTTAGACTTGTCCCCATTCCAAGATCTGTTCACCACATGACAGAGCGATCCTTTTTTTAAAAAAAAAAAGGTATATAAGCGTGTGTGTGCATGTGTGTGTGTTGGCAGGCCCTTTGGTAGCATGCAGGCATGATGCTCTAGCTCCCATCCCTAGGACTGTAAAAGCAGACATGGTTTGTCACTCTCTGCTATTGCATGTCATTTCAACAGTTCCTAGCGTAAAATCCAACGTTCTGTTCCTTTACTTAACAAATGTGTGTTGTGGTTATTACTTTAACTGTGTAAAGGTATGTTACTTTTGTTTCTGCTGTATTTATTTAATTATGTAAGTGTGTGTGGCATTTGTTTCACCTTCCCTACCTAAGGCACCTGATTGGTCTAATAAAGAGCTGAACAACCAATAGCTAGGCAGAGAAAGGATGGGCGGGGCTGGCAGGCAGAGAGAATTCATAAGAAAAATTTAGGCTCAAAAGAGGAGGAATGAGCCGGGCGGCGGTGGCGCACGCCTTTAATCCCAGCACTCGGGAGGCAGAGGCAGGCGGATCTCTGTGAGTTCGAGGCCAGCCTGGTCTACAAGAGCTAGTTCCAGGACAGGCTCTAGAAACTACAGGGAAACCCTGTCTCGAAAAACCAAAAAATAAAATAAAAAAAAAAAAAAGAGGAGGAATGAGAGAAGGAAGAGTAGAGAATGAGGGAGACACCCATCAGACATAGAGACAGCAGGAAAGAAAGAAAGAAAGAAAGAAAGAAAGAAAGAAAGAAAGAAAGAAAGAAAGAAAGGAAGGAAGAAAGGAAGGAAAAAGGAAGGAAGAAAAAAGGAAGGAAGGAAAAGTAAAAAGCCCTAAAGCAAAAGGTAGATAAAGAGAAGCAGGTTAAGTTAAAAGAGCTAGCAAAAAGGAGCCTAAGCTGGGCCAAGCATTCAAAACTAATAATATGTCTCCATGTCATGATTTGGGAGTTGGTTGGTGGTCCAAAAGAAAAAGCCTGATACAGATGTTCGTTAAGAGGAAGAGCAGCAGTATACACCAGTAATGCCAGCTACTCTGGAAGCAGAAACAGAAATACAAGTTCACAATCAACCTTGGCTGCCTAGCAAATGTGAGACTTTTCTGGGCAATTTAGCAAGATTCTGCTTCCAACTAAACCTGAAAAGACCGGGAGTGAGCTCAGTGGTAGAGGGCAGAGACCACGGCCAGGCTCTGGCTTCAGTTTACTGGCACTGAAAAGATAAAAGAAAATAAAAACATTTAAAAGAAGGGAGAGGTTTCGGGGCTACAGCTATGTTAGTGTTTGTCTAGCAAGCAGAGGGCCCTAGGTTTAAAGTATGTGTGTGTGTGTGTGTGTGTGTGTGTGTCTGTGTCTGTGTGTGTGTGTGTGTGTGTGTGTGTGAAAGAGAGAGAGAGACAGAGAATTGGATTACTAGATTAGGAGTGTGGAATTAAACAAGATACAACATACATTTTTGTTATTTTGTTGTGTTTTCACTTTATGTGTATGGGTGTTTTGTTTGCATGTGTATCTGTGCACCATGTGTATGCAGTGACCTTAGAGGCCAAAAGAAGATGTCAGATCCCCTGAAACTGAAGAAATAGATTTTTTTAAGATTTATTTATTTAGTATGTCTACAGTGTTCTGCCTGCACGTATGCTTGCACACCAGAAGAAGGCATCAGATCTTATTACACTCATTATAGATAGTTGTGAGCCACCCTGTGGGAGCTGGGAGTGAACTCAGGACCTCTGGAAGGGCAGCCAGAGCTCTTAACCTCTGAGCCATCTCTCCAGTTCCAAAATAGATGGTTGTTAATTGACATATGGGTGATGGGGTTCCAATCAGGGTCTCTTAACTGTTAAGTCACCACTCCAGCCCTGTCAAACAAATACTTTACATGTTGCCTTCTTTTATTGTTGAAAACAGGGCTTAGCAATTGATAAATTTGGGGGCGGGAGGTGAAGATCAATGGTAGAACTCTTGCCTAGTATGTACGAGCTCCTAGGTTTGATTCACTATACTTCCTACATGTACATGTATGCACATGTATGTGTCATATATATATCCCTCAGTATATGGATATATAATCTCCACAGTGTGCATGTTATTGGTGAGAATAGTACAGACAAGAAATGGGTAATAGCTGGGCAGTGGTGGCACACGCCTTTAATCCTAACACTTGGGAGACAGAAGCAGGCAGATCACTGTGAATTCAAGGCTAGCCTGGTCTACAGGGCGAGTTCCAGGGCGTCCAGGGTTACACAGAGAAACCCTGTTTCAAAAAAAAAAAAAAAAAAAAAGAAAGAAAGAAAGAAAGAAAGAAAGAAAGAAAGAAAAACAAACAAAAGACAAACCCTAAAACTAACTAAACAAAACTAAAGAAATGGGAGATAATGGTCCAGGCAAGAGAAAGCAAAGTGAGGAAGATGGAAGCGAACGGTATTTTAATTAGGATGGACAGTGTGAGCTTCATCCATTTGAGTGAAACCCCGGGGGAGATGAGGAAACACGTTATGTGGATATCTAGGGTATGGGTGCTCCCTGCAGAGAAATCAGCCAGTGAGAGGTGGAATAAGCCCAATATGTTTGGCGAACCACTGAGAGGCCACGGCTCTGACTGCCGTAGAACGAATGCGGGAGGTGAGGATAGAGAAGAGAGAGACGAATCTTTTAATCTTTCGGTGTCCCAATTCTAGCTTCTGTAATAGGAAGACGATAACAGTACCACCTGATAGAAGTTACAGCACTTGGAAGAGTGCCTAACCACCTCTAAGCTACCAATGCGCCGGCAGCTTTTTGAACAGGAGCTAAGGACGTGTGTGCCCCACCTAGATAGCCGGCAGCTGCAACCAGTCCCTGTGAAGCCTTAGCTTAGAGTCGGGTTAAATGAGGTGAAGCGGTCGCCAGACGCCTCCGCCTACTGGCTGCTGCAGTAGCCGCCTGGGGTGGCTCCAGGCCACGCTGCAGCCACGTGACCTGCAAGTCCAGGAACCCAATAGGCACTCGAGTCTTTGCTTGTGATGAAGTCGGTCACCCTTCTCTCTCCCTTCTTCCACGTGCTAAAGTTATGCCTGCCTGCCAGGATGTTGCCAGGAAGTTGTAAAAAAAAAAAAAAAAATAGGGGGAGGGGTAGGATTGGAGTGAGGAAGCAAGTCTGGAAGGTGTCTCAGTCAGGTCATCCATCATCCATGTGACGGATTCCACCCCTAAAGCGCGACATCCCTTCCTTTTTCTCCCCCCTCCCCCCCCCCCCCCAGGGTTTCTCCGTGAAGCAGTCCTGGCTGTCCTAGAACTCACTGTGTAGACCAGGCTGGCCTCAAACTCAGAGATCCGCCGGCCTCTGCTGGGATTAAAGGTGTGTACCACCACCTCCCGGCATAGCAGGACATTTTCAAAGGAATCCCCTGCTTTATTTAACACTACCTTTAAATATTAAGAAATCAACACACACACTCTGAAAATCTCCCCATCTAATTTCTGCTAAATTGTCTTAGTTCTTTTTGCCATCTGGTCGATCTTCCCATCACCACAGCTAGAGGGTTCTAAAGAGGAGGGGACAATTAAAACCCTTAGGGAACCCATATGCGGTGGCCCTTGCCAGGAAACTGAGGTTGAGGTAGGAAGGATCAGTTTCCCAGGCTTGAGGCAGGAGGATAGAGAGTCCCAGGCCAGTCTGTCCACAATAGTGAGACTCACTTTTTGAGATTGGTCTCAAGCAAAACCAAAATCATTGGGTGGTTCCTAACTCCCAGCTGTTGGCCACCCCTACCACCCAGATTCCATATTTCTCCAGTTATGCCCTCACATCATCTAGGCTGTTGTTTATCCGGTCCCAGTATTTTGACCATGTTCTCTTGCAACCTCCTGTGAAGCCACTAGCACAGCCACCACACCCTGTTTTCTTCCTCAGAGTTCTCAGAGTAGAGGGCTATTTATTTGAAACACCCTACCTCCCTTGTGGGTCAGAAAAGTCACCCAGTCATGTTAACTTGCAGGCAGGTAGAATTAGTAACGCTCGTGCGAATTCCACACCTAGCCCTGTTCTAGGCAGCTTGGATATATAAACTCATATAACCTACAGAGTTCCTCATTTTGACAATAACAAAATTAATGCACTGAGAAAATAGCTAACTTTCCTCGGGTGTTAAGGGAGCTGAGGGGAGTTTGAAATAGGCAGACCATGAGTGAGTTAGCAGCTTGAAGGATGGGACTTTAGAGAAACAGGTCGGATCTATTCTGTACACATCTAAGGGTTTTTCCTGCTCTCTAGCACTTTGCTCCCAGGGAGCTCATTTTATAGAACAGAAGATAGAGTCGATGATAGGTCACTGGTAACTTCGAGACCACCGGAGGGAGCTAAACTTATTTGAAGGGGTTGGGGGATAGCCTAGTGGGCAGGAGCCCACGCGAGTCCTAGTGGTCAAACTACAACTCCCAGGAGGCACTGGGCACACACAGCCCGCGCGATGTTACAACGGAGGAGGGCGCAGGCGAGCTCGGCTAGCCGGGCGGGTCGACTGCTTCGGCGGTTCCGCTCGGACCCCGGCCCCGCGTCTGGCCTCACGGTAAGTGGAGTAACTAGTGCAGAACCCCTCCGGCGGACGCTCGGCAGCACACGTCCTCAGCCTCCACTCTGCGCGGGAGTGCGCATGGGCGGGGGCTGGCATCTACCATATGGGGGGACCCTGGCCGGACTAAGTGACCCAGGGGAGGGGAGCTCCGATGGGGAACTCTGGGACTGCAGTTTTGCTGCATGCACCCTGTTCTCCCGTACGCTATTCGTGTACGCAGGCGCGTCTTTAAGGGCTCGGGTCCCGTAAAGCCGATTAGGGGCCAGATCCACCCCCTGAATGGGGTGGTCCAGAACCTGAGGGAGCTGAGGAGAGGTTTTATGGCTAGAGTGTACTGGAGATTACTCCACCCTCTTCTCCGAGCGCGCCCACACGCCGTCAGGTTAAGTTCACATGGAAGAGTAGGACAACCCGGAGAGGTGTTGTCCGACCTCCGCTCGGCCTGAGTGTCTGGGGACATGGTGGTTGTAAGGGCTGGGCAAGATTGTCTAGGTTTAAGGATACTGGCGTGCACTTGGAGAAATAGCGCAAACCATCTGGATTCGGATCCTTACCACCGACTTCTGCCACTCTAATAGATGGAAGCTGTTGTGCCGGCGCTAAGCAAGTCAGCATCCTCGAAGGACCGACATCCCTGAATTCCGAGAAAAGCCCTACACACTCTTTGCTTCGCTTTGGGGGGTCACTGCTGCCTGTCGGGTCCTCAGCCCTGTAGTGGCAGCCTAGTTCAACAAAGAAACAGGACAATGCTACTGACATTTGTGCTGGGCAACGGCCCTTGGAGAGGGCCTTCACTCCGGCCCCTCTTGGGGTCCTCACTGTCACTCAGGACTCACTCAACATCAGCCACCGATACACACCATGTAGAGCTGGCCAGGGAACGCTCCAAGACTGTCACCTCCTTTTACAACCAGTCAGCCATTGACGTGGCAGCAGAGAAGGTATGATGTCTGGGTGATTAGCAGAAGGGAAGCTGGGATAAGTCTTGAGGAAAAGCGTTGAGCTAATGTGGAGTTGGCGGGTCTTGAATGTCTGGTGCTCAAAGCCCACCTTCTGTTTTAGCCCTCAGTCCGCCTCACTCCCACCATGATGCTCTATTCTGGCCGCTCACAGGACGGCAGCCACCTTCTGGTAAGGCTCTCTCTTTCCTCTTTGCTCCAGAGACTCTAGCCAGCTGCTTAGGCCCTCCCCTCTGTTTCTTACAGAAAAGTGGCCGCTACTTGCAGCAAGAGTTACCAGTGAGGATTGCTCACCGCATCAAGGGCTTCCGTAGCCTTCCTTTCATCATTGGTTGCAACCCCACCATACTGCACGTGGTAAGGTAGAGGGGACTTTATCAGTATACGCACTGCCCAAGAGGCAAACGGGGAGCCCCAGCCTGCTGCTGAAAGGTATCAGGTCCAGATGGCACTAAGCCTCGGGACATCAGAGGTCAAGACTACCTAATCAGTGGGTACTGGAAGGGTCTGGGGGCTTGGACCTTGCTAATTGAGTTGGGTGGTGATCCCTATGGGTGACTGTTTTCTACTCAAGTGTCCGTGACTTCCCATACTTATTCCATGCAGCATGAGCTATATATCCGGGCCTTCCAGAAGCTGACAGACTTCCCTCCGGTGAGGCTGGGCTGAGTAGGGTGAGGGGCCAAGGTCAGGGTTGGGCCACCATGCTTATCACTCTCTGACCTTGCAGATCAAGGACCAGGCAGATGAGGCCCGGTATTGCCAACTGGTGCGACAGCTGCTAGATGACCACAAGGATGTGGTCACCCTGTTAGCCGAGGGGCTTCGTGAGAGCCGGAAACACATAGAGGTCAGAGGCAATGGAGAATGGGCCCGCTGAAGTAGGAGGGTTGAGAAGGGACAGAGGTTTCACAGGCCCCCTATTTCTAGGATGAAAAGCTGGTCCGGTACTTCCTGGACAAGACTCTGACTTCGAGACTTGGGATCCGCATGCTGGCTACCCATCACCTGGCGCTGCATGAAGACAAGGTGGAGCTGACCCCAAGACTGACCCGCCTGAGAGTGTTAAAGGGGGCGGGCACCTGAAGGGCTGCCCTGGCATTCCTGAGATTGTAGGCGTTTGGCAGCTGAGGTGGGGTGGGGTTTTGCTAGTTTTGACCTTCTTCTTTCCTGCCAGCCTGATTTTGTTGGCATCATCTGCACTCGTCTGTCACCAAAGAAGATTATTGAAAAGTGGGTGGATTTTGCCAGGTAAGGCTAGAATGGTGCAGGTGGTAGATGTCTCAGGGGCAGCGAAATGTCTGTATGGGTCTTTGTATGGTCTAGGACAAGGTTTTTGTTTGTTTTCTTTTCTTTTTTTCTTCTTGAGACAGGTTTTCTCTGTGTAGCCTTAGCTGTTCTTAGCTGTCCTGGAATTTGCTCTCTAGACCAGGCTGACCTTGAACTCACAGAGATCTGCCTGCCCCTGCCTCCCAAGAGCTGGAATTAAAGGTGTGCATTACCACTGCCTGGCTTTTTTTTTTTTTTTTTTTAATTATTTTATGTGTAGGGGTGTTTTGCCTACATGTGTGTCTGTGTGTACCATGCATGTGTAGTACCATAGAGGAAAGAGGAGGATGTTGTCAACCACCGTGTGAGTGCTGGGGAACCAAACGTAGGTCCTCTGCAAGAGAAGCCGTTTAACCGTTGAATCATCTTAACTGTTGAGCCATCTCTCCAGCCCCCACTAAGCCATTTCTTTTTCTTTTCTTGAGATCAAGTCTCACTAAGTAGCTCTAGCTGTCCTGGAACTCTCTTACGTAGACCAGGCTGGCCTCGAACTCAGAGATCCATGTGCAGTTTAGGCAGGGTTCTCAGCAGTGGCACTATTGACATTTCTTCAAAGAATTAGTTGTTTTCTATGTGTATATGAGTGTTTGTCTGCATGTATGTATGTGCATCATGTTTGTGTTTGGTGCCCAGCGGTCTTGATGGAACTAGAGTTAAAGGCAGTTATGAACTGCCCAACACAGGGGGCAAGGATCTTGATTCTTCTATGAGAATAGGTGCTCTTAACAACCAGTGAACGATCTCTCCAGCCCCAATATTGGCATCTTAAGGTAGTGGAGGACTCTTTTGCATTTTTCATAGGCTGTTTACTGCAACCTTTGGCTTCTATTCATTTGACACCAGAAATGCCCTTTAATGTGATCAGCAAAACGGTATCCATGTGTTGCCCAATGCGCCCTGGGAAGAATTACACGTTGGGAACCACAGCTCCAGGGATACCTACTGAACCTTTATATCCACAGACGTCTGTGTGAACACAAGTACGGCAATGCCCCTCGAGTCCGCATCAATGGACATGTGGCTGCCCGTTTTCCCTTCATCCCCATGCCACTGGATTATATCCTGCCTGAGCTGCTCAAGAATGCCATGAGGTAAGCAGGCTGGTTGTGCTGGGTGGGGGAAGACAGAAACTAGGGTGCTACCATCTACTGGTCTTTTTCTCCTGAATAGAGCCACAATGGAGAGTCACCTAGATACTCCGTACAATGTTCCTGATGTGGTCATCACCATCGCCAATAATGATATTGATCTCATCATCAGGTTTGCTCAAGTAGAGTTGGGCTGGGGTGGATGAAGATTCTGGGCACTATTTCTAACTTTATAGGACCTCAAAACCAGAACCCTGCCCACCTCTGAGAGTTAGACCCTGGTTAGGAAAGACATTCTCTGATCCTGAGATTGCCAGGGCCAGCTGAGGAACCAGAAGTTGGGCAAATGGTGTTTGATGGGAGTAAGAATAAATGTCGAATCCCCTAGAAGGTATAAGCAATCTATGGCCCAGACAGAGGTGACAGAGGTAAATAAAGCCATATTCCACCCTCAGATGGAACAGGAAGTCAGACTCAGTACTGTCTGCTTAGGGGGCCAGCGAGACCTCATCAGACTGACCAAATCCATGTTGTCAACATCCTGCCAGGATTTCAGATCGGGGTGGAGGAATTGCTCACAAAGATCTGGATCGAGTCATGGACTACCACTTCACCACAGCCGAGGCTAGCACCCAGGACCCCCGAATCAGCCCCCTCTTCGGCCACCTGGATATGCACAGTGGCGGCCAGTCAGGACCTATGCATGGGTGAGGACCCACCTGCCCAAGAGGGGGGGAAGGGTGGACCAGGTCACTCAAACTTCTGAAGCCCCCATCCTATCCTATCCACTGCCCCCAGCTTTGGCTTCGGGCTGCCCACGTCCAGGGCCTATGCGGAGTATCTCGGTGGCTCCCTGCAGCTGCAGTCTCTGCAGGGCATTGGCACAGATGTCTACCTGCGGCTCCGCCACATTGATGGCCGGGAGGAAAGCTTCAGAATCTGACTGCGGATTTTGGCCTCCTAGCCTGCCACACTCCTAGGACCTTCTAGGCCTGGTGGGGGCCCACTAAGCACCACACACTGCTGCTCTGTGGAACTTAGGGCCTCAGACAGGTGGACTTACACGGAACTGGGCACCACTCCTCCTCAGCGGGGCCCACTGCTTCCTACCGCCACGTCTTGGAGGGGAGGAAGCAGGAACCCTGGAGGCCTCTAATACCAGCTCTGCTGTTCTCACTCTTGAGGAATCCTTATTTGACCTGCTGTCTATTAAAGTTTGCATTTTGAATGCCCTCTTGGGCCCCAAATGTTGGGAGGGCAGGTGAGCTTTTTTCTGACCCTTTTGGGTTCCCTGGGCCCTGAGAATTAACCTGGTCATGTCCCAGCCTCTTGCTAGCCTGGCACCCTGGCAGGAGGACTGGCTCCAAGGCTCCTGCCTATTTGACTTGGCAAGAGTGGGGGTGACTTTGGCAGCTTCTGCTCATTGGACAAATCTTTCTGGGTCCCAGACGATATTAGAGGCCCAAATGGAACTCTTCCCTTCCTGGCAGTCACAGAGTTTAGAGGTGAAGGTCACTAGACTGGGCAACCTTTTAAGCCACCTGATTCCTGAGCTTGAGTGAGGTTAAAAATACTACCTGCCAACCGTGCTGCTGTGTCTGCCAAAAGAAATGCCTAAGGTTATGCAGAGACCACCTCACCCAGATAAAGGATAATTCCTCTTGGGAGGGCTGAGGACCTGGGCAGAAAGCACGCGAGCAAAACCGCGTGAAGTGGAACTTCAAATGGAATCCTCCCCTTGTTTAGGAACTGAGAGCTTGCCTGGTGGGACTGCATAGAAGAATCAGATCTTTTTGTTTGCTGGGGTTTTTTGTTATTGTTTTTGTTTGGTTTTGAGTCAGGGTTTCCTATAGCCCAAGCTGGCTTTGCAGTTGCTATTAGTCAAGGGTGATCCTGAACTTCTGATCTTCACCAAGGAAATAGTCATCTAATATCACACCTATTTTTATGCCGTGCTGGGAACAGACCGCAGAACTCCTTGCATGTTAGACAAACACTCTTCCAAGTGAGTCACATCCTCATGCCCAGACTTTTCTTCTTTGAGACTGCTTCTCTGTAGCTGGCTTCAAACTTGACTTCAAGACCAGGCTGGTCTTGAACCTGCCACAGTCTCTCCCACCTCTGCCTCCTAAGTGCTGGGACAGATCCATTTCTTTCTTTCTTTCTTTCTTTCTTTCTTTCTTTCTTTTTTTTTTTTTTAAAGATTTATTATGTATACAGTGTTCGGCCTGCAGGCCAGAAGAGGGCACCAGATCTTATAGATGGCAGTGAGCCACCACGTGGTCACTGGGAATTGAACCCAGGACCTCTGGAAGAGCAGCCAATGCTCTTAACCTCCGAGCCATTTCTCCATCCTCAGACCCACCTCTTGAGCTCATCTCTGATTCCTGACAGTTCTCTTCCCGAGGCTGGTTGTGGGTCAGTACCTCTCCTGCCTCCTGGGTAGAACTGTTGGGTTGAGGGGAAACAGGAAATTGTATCTGGGGGCTAACTGGCAGGAAGCTACAATGCCTTGCTACACTGAAGATTTCACTGGCTGCCAGAGGTGGGCAGCAGCCAATGTGCAGTGCTTGGCACATGGGCCTTTCCCTGAGGCAGTACGGCTCCAAGGATGGCTTTTAAGACCAGAAGGGACAATTCAGGTTGGATTCTTTTTAAAGATTTATTGTGCTGGGTGGTGGCGCACGCCTTTAATCCCAGCACTCAGGAGGCAGTGGCAGGCGGATCTCTGTGAGTTCAAGGCCAGCCCGGTCTAAAAGAGCTAGTTCCAGAACAGGCACCAAAGCTACAGTGAAACCCTATCTCGGAAAAAAAAAAAAAAAAAAAAAAAAAAAAAAAAAAAAGATTTATTTTATTATGTATACACCGTTATGTCTGCATGTTTGTCTGCACACTAGAAGAGGGCATCAGATCTCATTGTAGATGGCTGTGAGCCACACTATGTGGTTGCTGGGAATTGAACTCAGGATTTCTGGAAGAGCAGTTAATTCTCTTAACCTCTGAGGCATCTCTCCAGCCCAGGTTGGATTCTTTAGGAGCTGATCCTGAGGAAGATTTGTGTCTAAATAGTAAAAGTGGTCCCAGGGCTGAAGAACTATAATGTCTTCAGTTCCATCCTGTGTGTGTGTGTGTGTGTGTGGAAGGTGGGGGGTGGTAACTTCCAAAAGCAAGTAGGGGAAGCAAGTGATCTATCTTAATACAAAGTCCAGAGCTAGTCCACTGTTCTTCACAGCAGACCCTAGAGAGTTAAGCTCCATGGTAACCGATTCCCTCACCTGACAATCCCTGTTCTGGGACGTGGAGATGAGAAAGTATCTAAATTCCTAGACTCTTAGCCGAAGGTGGTGGTCCACACCTTTAACCCCAGCACTCAAGAAGCAGAGGAGGCAGATCTTTATGAGTTTGAGGCCAGCCTGGTCTACAAAGTAAGTTACAGGACAGCCATACCTGTTACACAGAGTAACCATGTCTCCAAAAAACAAAAACAAGCTGGATGGTGGTGGCGCCCGCCTTTAATCCCAGCATGCATGAGGCAGAGGCAGGCAAACCTCTGTGAGTTCGAGGCCAGCCTGGTCTACAGAGTGAGTTCCAGGACAGCTAGGGCTACACAGAGAAACCCTGTCAAAAAATCAAAAAAACAAAACAAAACCAAGAAAACAAAACAAGACTCGTTCACCTTTTCAGGCAGAATCACACCTGTGATTCTGGCACCTGGGGTACTCAAAGAAGGATCCTGATTTCAAAGCCAAGTCTGCTACTTGGCAGAGCCCAGTCTTAACAAATCCTTTAGGCAGTTGTCAAAGAAGAGTCTTATGTTCTAGTTTTTGAAAGTACATAGATGTGATACAAGTCTTACGTTCTAGTTTTTGAAAGTACATAAATGTGATACATACGGAGAAATAACAGATCTCAACAGCAGTAACAAAAAAGGGTCTGGGCCCAGGGAGATGGCTCAGCAGGTGAAAGCACTTGCCGCTGAGTGTGCCCGTGGAACTCATGGCAGAAGGTGAACTGAGTCCTGAAACGTCCTCTCACCTGCCTGCAAGTGCGTCCGTGCTCACACACCCGATGGTAAGGGGTGGCCCAAGTGCAGTCTCCACAGTTCCAGGAAAAACGTTAGCATCACGGCGGATACTGGCATGAAGGCAGCATGGGGTGTGAGTGTGCTCAGAACTGATCAGTGAATTACTGAGCCTAGGCTAATCCTTACTTAGGACATCATTGGGAACTGAAGATATCAGGTGATGTATTATGTGAGGTAACAGAAGCCTGGGCAAATGCAACAACAATCCTGAAAAGGGTTGTATAGTAGTTTTGGTTTTTTTCCTCTTTGGGGGCTTGCTATCCAGATCCCAAACAAATACATGGAATCGTATTCTTATGAATGACTGGCCTTGGCTTGGCCTGTTTCTGGCTAGCTTTTCTAATGTAAATATCACGTTTCTCTTTAACTACATTTTGCCTTTGAGCTTTTTACCTTTATTTATCTTTCCTACTTTGTGGCCAGCTGGGTGGCTGGCCCCTGGTGTTTTCCTCCCCGGTCTCTTTTTCGTTCCATTTACTCTCTCTACCCACCAGCCCCGCCTATACTTCCTCCTGCCTAGCTATTGGCTGTTCAGCTCTTTATTAGACCAATCAGATGTTTTAGATTGGCAAAATAACACAGCTTTACTGAGTTAAACAAATGCCACATAAATGAAAACAGCAGATATCTGCATCATTAGACAAATATTCCACAATATAAACTCATGTAACACGTCTTAAACTAATATCCCACGACAGGATTGGAATGGGAGAAGGTCTCTTCGGCTTGTCTGTCTTAGGATGTCAGTCAGATATCTGGCACTGTCTATCAAAACCACCAGTCCTTCCTAGTGCCTTTTCTCTCCTATGTGTCTGCCTGTGGGTGTATGCATGTTACTGCAGGTGCCTGTGGAGTCAAAGAAAGTGTAGGCTCCCCTGGGAGCTAGAGTTCCTCAGATCCACAAGGGCAGTACATGCTCCTAATTGATGAGCCATCTCTCCAGCTCCCCCTCCCCACAAAAAAGATTTTATTCCCCATGCCATGTCTCACAGAGATCCAGTGGCCAAATTTTTTTTCTTTTTTTGAATTTTTAAAAAATATTTGTTTATTATGTATACAATATTCTGTCTGTGTGTGTCTGCAGACCAGAAGAGGTCAGCAGACCTCATTACAGATGGTTGTGAGCCACCATGTGGTTGCCGGGAATCGAACTCATGACCTTTGGAAGAGCAGGCAGTGCTCTTAACCACTGAGCCATCTCTCCAGCCCCTGAATTTTTTTTTTTTTTTTTTTAAAGACAGGGTTTCTCTGTGTAACAGTCCTGGCTGAACTGGAACTCACTCTGTAGACCAGGCTGGCCTCAAACTTACAGAGATCTGCCTGCCTTTGCCTCCCAAGTGCTGGGATTAAAGGCGTGCGCCACGACAGCTCAGTGAGATATTTACTGGGACATAGTTTCTGGATCCCGACTTCAAGTTGCATCTCTCTTAACAACTGTTGTGAAGACTGATAACCAAGTTATGAGTCAGAGACCTTTCAGAGAATGTCTAGACAAGATGCTTACGAAGTTCCTGCTCTGCCTCACACTGCCTTGTGCTGTTGGAGAAGTTCGTGGCAGTGCTGGGCATGCTCACCATGTGGTGGGACCCAGTTCGTCCAAACGACTAGGGTGAGAAAAGGATCTTTATTCCAGTAAGCCAGCTGGTGAGAAGTTGTTTAACTTGAATGTGCTCATATGGTTTGGATAATCTTATGACTTGACCATGTGGTTTAATCTTCACTGAACCTGTGAACTTAGTGCACTTCTCAGAAAAGGGCCATTACTCAAGATTCCTCAGCCACTGCCGAAATAGCTCTTTACTGCATCTGCTCAGCCCCTAACCCCTCTTTTTTTCCCCTTTTAAAAAAAATTTATTTTGTATACAATATTCTGTCTGTGTGTCTGCCTGCAGGCCAGAAGAGGGCACCAGACCTCATTACAGATGGTTGTGAGCCATCATGTGGGTGCTGGGAATTGAATCAGGACCTTTGGAAGAACAGGCAATGCTCTTAACCGCTGAGCCATCTCTCCAGCCCCCTAACCCCTCTTTTTTTTCTTTTTTCTTTCTTTTTTTTTTTTTTTTGGTTTTTCGAGACAGGGTTTCTCTGTGGCTTTGGAGCCTGTCCTGGAACTAGCTCTTGTAGACCAGGCTGGCCTCGAACTCACAGAGATCCGCCTGCCTCTGCCTCCCGAGTGCTGGGATTAAAGGCGTGCGCCACCTCCGCCCGGCCCTAACCCCTCTTTTTAAGAGGTGCCATTCTGGCTGGAGATGTAGTTCAGTGGCAATGTTTGCCTAGCATTGATGAAACCTTGCGGTACAATCTGTACCAGTGCATGAACCTGGTGTGGTAACACACATCCTAACCTAAATATTTGGGAGGATAATGAAAAGAGACCTCAAGACACCTATGACGACATTACAGGTTTGAGCCCTGTTGGAACTAATGTGATTCTAAAAAAAAAAAAAAAAAAAAAAAAGTTTATTCTCTGAAGGTAGTTTATTTGGCATACTCGTTCTTTCCGTGTCTCAACAGATTTTACTCCCATTGTAAACGAGAGGCAGGTGGATCTCTGTGAGTTTGAGGCCAGCCTGGTCTACAAAAACAGAGAGGAAAAAAAATAGAGATAGAGAGAGTACTACACAGAGAAACCCTGTCTCAAAAACACAAACCAAGCCGGGCGGTGATGGCGCACGCCTTTAATCCCAGCACTCGGGAGGCAGAGGCAGGCGGATCTCTGAGTTCGAGGCCAGCCTGGTCTACAAGAGCTAGTTCCAGGACAGGCTCTAGAAACTACAGTGAAACCCTGTCTCGAAAAACCAAAAAAAAAAAAAAAAAAAAAAAAAAAAACCCACAAACCAAAAGCAAAACAATAAATTCAACAAAATTCAGACTGAGTCCGGGCGTGGAGGCGCACGTCATTAAACTCAGCAGAGTAGACAGGATCTCTTGTGAATTCAAGGCTGGCCTGGTCTACATACCGGGTTCCAAGTCAGTCAGGAGTATAAAAATCAGATTGGACGGTCTCTAGAGTGTAACTACCGATAGCTTCCCCGGGTACCCACGACACAACAAGGGCACATCACAGTCTTTAACGCTGAGACTCCGCCCCCTCCGGGCTGACCCGGAACTAAAAGCTCCCGTCTCGCCAGTTTCCAGCATCACTTCCGGTACCGCAATGGCGGCACAGGGAGCAACAGCCGCGGTTGCTGCAACGTCTTCGGGAATTGTTGGGGAGGCCGAGTCCGGGCCCGGGGAAAATGCAGCAGTCGAGGGGCCTGCTCGGTCCCCGGGCCGCGTCTCTCCGCCGACCCCGGCGCGTGGCGAGCCAGAAGTCACCGTGGAAATCGGAGAAACGTACCTGTGCCGGCGGCCCGACAGCACCTGGCGTGAGGGCGGGGTCCAAGGCCTAGAGGCGGGGTCTAGGGATGGGCGGGGCTTACGGACGGGTGCGCTGTAGGGTGGGGTTTGGGGCTGGGCGTCTCGGGGCGTGGGTGGTAACTCAGGTAAGCCTAAAGGAGGCTGTAGTCAGGGATTATGCTTTCTCCTGTAAAGCCACCAGCGAGGTGATCACGTTGTTAGCGTGTGAGCACTCACTCTTGCCTGATTTCGAGCTTCATTTTTCTCGCTCTGTTCCTTCACTGGCGGTGTTTTTGTTTGTTTTGTTTTTGTCTGTCTTTACATTTCTCTCGTCCTCTAGGTCGCCAGCCAAGAGGATGCCCAATTCATAAAAACAAGTTTCCCTTCTACTTAGGTTCCTTTTTCTTCCCTCTTCAAAATAAATCCCATGCTCCTGGTTTCAAAATAAACCCCAAGCCAAGATGGCTCAGCAGGTAAAGGTGTTCCCCACCAATTGTGACCCATCTGAGTTCTATTCCCGGAACCCATATAGTGGAAGGAGACAGTGATCTCACTGGTTGTCCTCTGACCTTCACGTTGAGGCTCTCCTCCACTCCCCCTAATAAGATAAATAAATGTAGTTTTAAAACTAGAATAAAGTGGGGCATGGTAGACACACCTTTAATCCGAGCGCTGGGAAGGCGTATCTGTGAGGGCAGCCTGGCTTGCATAATGAGTTCCAGCAGATCCAGGACCCTGTTTCAAAAACAAAACTCCTTAAAGTAACACTTGCATGTCTGAGAACTCTCCATAGTTTCTTTAGACAGGGTTTCTCTGTGCAGCCTTGGCTGTCCGGAAACTTGCTTTGTAGACCAGGCTGGCCTCGAACTCACAGAGATCCACTTGCCTCTGCCTCCCAAGTGCTGGGATTAAAGGTGTGCCCAGTTGATCTCCCTGGTTTCTAGGCACTCCTAGTAAAGGCCATTGACTCTCCGAAGATTGCCTTTATAAGCCTTTTGTCGCTGGTGCTTTCTTATTGGAATGTGTTAACCTTTCTCGTGTTTGCGCTTTAATTCATCTCTTTATCTCGCATGCTGACCCCATTCTTGACCCCTCAGGCAAAGTCAATTGCTAGTATGTTCTGTAATAGTTTTTTTTTTCATGCCTCAGCCATAATATATGTAACATGTTAAACTTGTCTGCTTTCCTCTGTTAAATGGGAACCTGCTAGAGAGCAAGTTCACGTGTGACTCATTATTGTATCTGCCTTCTGTGTCCAGCAATAGCATCATAGAAGATCAGACTAACGTTAGTGTCTAGACAGATCTGCTAGGTATCTGCCACTGTGCTAAGCATTTTAAGCCATTCTTTTACCCCTTTAAATAAGCACTATTCTTACTTTCCAGATAAAGAAACTAAGGTTCAGGAAGTCAATATAATGTGGCCAGCTACCTTCATCTAGGAATGTGGAGGAGGAATTAGATAAGTTTAACCTGTCCTAGTCCCCAGCCGGCTCCCGTGTCCCCACAAGTGAGTGACTACAGTGAGCACTGACTTTGGAGTCAAACACACTTAAATACCAGGTTTTCTTGTTTTTCAAATCTCTGGTCTCTGTAAGCCTCACCCTCCTCCCCCGAAACTAAAGTCCTGGCCCAGCTCACCTTATAGTTAGTGTGAGTAAGTGCTCTAGCAGATGTGGACGGATGAATCTGGACATTATCCCTCAGTGCATCAGATCCCATTTTTTCTTTCCAGATTCAGCAGAAGTGATCCAGTCTAGAGTGAATGACCAGGAGGGCCGAGAAGAATTCTATGTACACTATGTGGGCTGTGAGTGTTTGGGGCCACTGGGCCTGGGTGGAAGGAAAAGGTAGCAAGTCAGTCCCTCATGGTCCATCTTAACAGTTAACAGGCGACTGGACGAATGGGTGGACAAGAACCGACTAGCACTGACCAAGACAGTGAAGGATGCCGTGCAAAAGAACTCTGAGAAATACCTGAGTGAGCTGGCGGAGCAGCCTGAGCGCAAGATCACGCGAAACCAAAAACGAAAGCACGATGAGATCAACCACGTGCAGAAGGTCCTGGCCCTTCCCCCCTCTAGGGCCCAGTAACAAAACCATGGCTCCTCCCACTTGAGGTCTTGAAATGTGCCAGGGATTTTATCATTTATTCTTCATTTGTAAAACACCTCAGCTTATAGAGAAAAGAGACTTGCTGTCTCACAGAAGGAAATAGTACAGGTAGGACTGGGACTCTGGAACTTGAAGTCCAGAGGAAAGGAAAACAAAACAAAATGATGTCGGTAACTTGGTTTTCCAGCACCATGCTGAGTGCTGTAAAAATTCATCAGATCCTCCCCAGTAGTCCATCACCACAGGGAAAATTTGTTCTTTTTGTACATGAGGAAGTAGGCTCAGAGAAGTTCACATGTTATAGTTAGACAGCTGGTTAAAAGGTAGGCAGGAGTTAGGCCACCCGTTAGTGGTCTGTGAGCGGCAGCACTAAGATAGACTTCATTCCCTCCTGTCACTGGCATTGCAGACTGGCCTTAATCATCATTCTTTGTTTACAGAGGGAACACAGGTGGGTTTAGAAATGTCACTGGAGAACTGCAGAAATGGTTCAGCGGTTAAGAGCACTGGCTGTGCTGGGTGGTGGTGGCATGTGCCTTTAATCCCGGCACTCCGGGGCAGAGGCAGGCGGATCTCTGTGAGTTCGAGGCCAGCCTGGTCTACTAGAGCTAGTTCAAGGACAGACACCAAAGCTACAGAGAAACCCTGTCTCGAAAAACCAAAAAAAAAAAAATTGGCTGTTCTTCCACAAAGTACCTGGTTCAATTCCCAGCACCCACATGGCAGTTCACAACTGTCTATAACTCTAGTTCCAGAGGATATGGCATCCCCAGATATATATTCAGCCAAAACTCCAATATATAAACATAAAAAATAAATAAATCTTAAAAAAAAAAAGGCAAGGCAGTGGGGGGTGGGGCAGAGGCAGGCGAATCTCTGTGAGTTCAAGGCCAGCCTGCTCTACAGAGAGAAGAAGTTCCAGGACAGGCTCCAAAGCTACACAGAGAAACCCTGTCTCAAAAAATCAAAAGAAGGGCTGGAGAGATGGCTCAGCGGTTAAGAGCATTGCCTGCTCTTCCAAAGGTCCTGAGTTCAATTCCCAGCAACCACATGGTGGCTGATAACCATCTGTAATGAGGTCTGGTGCCCTCTTCTGGCCTGCAGACATACAGACACAGAATATTGTATGCATAATAAATAAATAAGTAAATAAATAAATAAATCAAAAGAAAAGGAAAGAAATTTCATTAGGAAGTACAGTGTTAGCAGCTAGCCCCTAACCATGGTTTTGATACATTATACAAATGTATCCGAAACCAAGATTCTTCTTTTTAAAAAAATTATACATATGTATCTAGATAGAGATAAAGATTTAAATATAATATTAAATATAAATATAAAATTAAATATATGCTTTTCCCCCATTTTTTTGCTATTGTGGGTGTAGATTGGGGTATGTGTGCTGTGATTTGAGAATGTGGAGGCTGGAGAGCAGCTTTGGGAAGTCAGTCCTCTCCTACCTTGAAGTAGGTTCCGGGGCTCAAGTCTAGGTCTCTAGGCTCACAGTGCTCACACCAGCACCCACTGAGCCATCTCAATGGCCCTCTTTATAGCCAGGCTGGCCTCAGACTTCCTACATAGCCAAGGCTGCTCTTGAACTCCTGATTCTCCTATGCCTGCCTCCCTAGTGCTAGGCTTGCAGGTGAGTCATCACGCCCAGCTGTCTTGGTCTTGTGACTAAGTAGCCCAGGCTGGCCTTTACTGTTCCCGGGGATTGTGTTCCTCCCATTCTGAAGCTCCTTTCCTTTTTCTTTCCTCTTCCTTTCTGTTTTTAAGTTTGACAATTGTATTGGAGTTTAAAAGAAAGCCCAGAAGGCAGGCAGGGTGTAAAGTTTAGGAAAACAATCTGTGCACAGAGGTCAGATACGTGGTGGATTGTCAGCTACTTGGCAGGGAGCCAAGTTCTAGAGGCTTTAGAGATGTAAGGAAGCTCACAGTGTTGGGGAGAAACCCAAATTGTTAAGGAAAGTATGCTTAGAGAAGAGACAGAGGAAAGAAAGCAAAGGAAAAGTTACATTTTTCTGACTAATTCAGTCTTGCATCGATGTCCGAGCCAAGGCCCAGCAATAGCCGTGAGCCGGGTCAGTTCTGCCCTTCCCATTCTTGGTGAACATAGTGCAGCCACGCTTTCCTCACTGTGGACTTTTGGTGTGGTGTGGAAAACATTCACTTTATAAATGTTTTTTTAGATTTGTGTGTGTGAATGTTGCCTGCATGTGTAGCACATGTATGTCCAGTGCCCACCGAGTTCAAAAGAGGGTATTGATTCCTAGAATTGCAGTTACAAGAGGCTGTGAGCCACCATGTGGGTGCTGGGACCCGAACCCAGATCTTCTGCAAGAGCAGCAAATACTCCTAACTTCTCAGCCATTTCTCCATCACTTTAAATTTTTTTTTTTAGTAGAAGAAAAAATAGGGTAATATAAACTATCAGTGTTTTCCACGTTCTTAGAGGTAAGTATTATTTTGAGGTGGCTTTGTTTCACTTGTAATCCATGTATGTATATCTACACAGACATTTCAGCTGGGTACAGTGCCAGCTCTGATTTCAGTACTCTGAGGTTAGAAAGGCCTTCCAGGTCTAGGGTGGCACTGTCCATGGGCTGTTGCTAGCCGGGACAGTAGCAACCCCTCCAGTCACCTGTGCTCTGCAGTACTGGTTTGCACATGTCCAATTTGACTAGAATTTGGGGGGGGTGGTTGATACAGGGTTTCTCTGCGTAACAGCTCTGTAGAATTTTTTTTTAAATTTATTTGTTCATTACATATACAGTGTTCTGCCTTCAAGTGTGCCTGCATGCCAGAAGAAGGCACCAGATCTCACTTACAGATGGTTGTGAGCCACCATGTGGTTGCTGGGAATTGAACTCAGGACCTCTGGGAGAGCAGACATCTCTCCAGCGCCCTAGATCTTTTTTAAAAAATGTCATGAATTTGTGTTTAAATAGCAGTTGTGATTCATGGCTGTTTTCTCGGATATCACAGGTTTAGAAGATGGTCTTCTGAGTAGAATAGTGGCTCAGTCAGCAGGTAGATAATGGGGCTGAGTCATTGATAAAACTGTCACCAGATTCTTTAGAATCAACCCTGATTGGGGACTTTAGTCTGTTGATTGGTTGGGGTTTTTTGGGGCGTGATCTCAAACTTGATATATAGTCAGGGATGACCTTGAACTGATTCCCTTGCCTCCACCTCTGAAGTGCTGAGACACAGGTGTATACCACCGTGCCCTGTTCTAGTTATTGTTTAATTCTGAATAAACTGCAACATTTAAGAAAAATAGTGGTTTTGTAATTCTTTAATGTATTTGAAGAAAAGAATTGTGCTTTGTGAAAATTGAGACAGACAGTTTATTTTTTTATTTTTATTTTTTTTTTTTTTGGTTTTTCGAGACAGGGTTTCTCTGTGGCTTTGGAGCCTGTCCTGGAACTAGGAGACAGACAGTTTAAAGAGGCGTTTGAGGAGAAAATCTTTGTTCCTTTTGTTTTTCCTGTCTTTTTTTGGAATTGGGCAGACCAAGGCTACTCTGCTGAGCTACCAGTTCTGTGACCTTGGGCAAGTGACTTTGCTTCTTTGTACCTTAGTTTCCTCTTTTGTATGGTGAGAATAACAAGCACTCTAGTTTCAAAGACTCACTATAAAAGCTAAATGAAATAATATCTATAGTATCTATAGAATGCTTGGCAGCTGCAGGTACCCACAGGCAAGTGAGCTTATCCTGGTCTGTCTGTTTACTACTCTCTAAAATTGCTAAAAGAGTTCTCTGTCAAGGCCAGGTGTGGTGGTGCTTACCTTTAGTCACAGCACTGGGGTCCTGAGGTGTGAAGGATTGGTCAGCTGAGATAAGAATTTCCTGTAAGCTTGGAATTCAAGGCCAGTCTAGGTTATAAGGCAAATTCCAGACCAGTGTGCTGTACAGAATGAGACCCTATCTCAAAAACAACATAATTAACAAACAACCCAACACAAAGAAAGAAGCGAATATAAGAATTCCTGGAAGATGCTTGGGAAGGATGTTGGGCCTTGAATGACAGGAAAAAGCAAAAATAATATACGTGATAGTTCCCAGAGCTCTGTCATAGACTCGCCTGACCTGTACTGCGGTGAGGTGAGCATCTAGAGCGTGAAGAGAGGGCCAGGCATGCTCAAGTGAAAGTAACTGTAAAGGTTGAAGACTGGAAAAAAGGTTTTCAAAGCTGTAGGTTTGAGGGGAAGAGATATAGCAAGGAACCACAGGTAGTGGTCCAGACCTAAAATAGCAAGTATTTCTATTGGGTCAGAGAGAAGTTCTACCGGAACTGATTCCAGAGATGCCATGGACATCAGAGTTGGCATCCGCTCAGTTGGCCACTGCTGAGGTCACCACCACTGTGAAGAAGAAGTCTTATGAGCAAGTTGGCCAGTGACAGTCATGTTTAAGAGAGGGCCCAGAAGAAAGAGTAACCTAGAAGTCCTTTCTGGACATCTGACAGAGGTATTCTCAAAAACTGCTGAGGTCTGCTGTTCAGGAGGGAGACCCTTGCCAGCAGTGGGTCGTACTCTGGACACGAATAACCCAGTGAAGTTGAAGCTTTTTGTTTATTTTTCGAGACAAGGTTTCTCTGTATCCCTGACTGCCCTGGAACTCAGTGTAGACCAGGCTGGCCTCAAACTCAGCAATCTGCCTGTCTTTGCCTTTGGAGTGCTGGGATTTAAAAAGATGTGTCACTACACCCTACGTCAATCTGGTTTTTGTTGTTTGTTTTGACACAGGGTCCAACATAGTCCAGGCTGGCTTTATACTTGTTGACCTAGATCCACCCCCCCCCCCCCCCCTTAGGTTCCTAGGTGCTGGGTTTAAAGGCAAGTGCCACTACTGTCACCAAAGCTCTTAACCTAACCACAAACCAGGCCTCACCCCAGCCCCTGCTTATATGTAGCTCAAGGTCCAGATTGAGGCATCTGGACGTGTGGGTCGCTAGGCAGATAAGAGCTAAGAAGAGCCAGCCTCCCAACCAAGTAGACTAAATGAGGTGCTGACATGATTATTGTTGTTACTGCAGTTATTATAGACGGCAGTAGATGAGCACTGAGCTCTAGGATGGGGGACAGTCTAACCATGTCTGTTCATCTCTGTGCACTTGTGCCCAGACCTATGCAGAGATGGACCCCACCACAGCAGCCTTGGAGAAGGAACATGAGGCGGTAAGAATGTGCAGGGTTTGGGGAGCAGCTGGGGTACTCCTGCCCTCCTTGTTCCTGCTGAGCTCTCCCTGTCTGCAGATCACCAAAGTGAAGTATGTAGACAAGATCCACATTGGGAACTACGAGATTGATGCCTGGTACTTCTCACCCTTCCCAGAAGACTATGGGAAGCAGCCCAAGCTTTGGCTCTGCGAGTACTGCCTCAAGTACATGAAGTATGAGAAGAGCTACCGCTTCCACCTGGTGAGGCTGGGCCTGCCCCACCTGGGGATGAGTCCAGAGAAGTTGGGGGAAAACTGCCCGGGAGACTAGAGACCTGGATTCCTCTGGGTATGACGATATTAACTAGATCTCTATAGAGATCAGAAGTTCAGGGCCATCCCAACTACATAGTGAGTTCTAGCCTGGTTTGGACTGCACTAAGGAAGGAAAAGCAGGACTTTGGAGAGAGAGAGAGCTCAGGAGTTGAAAACATTGTATTCTCTCTCTTTTTTTTTTTAATTAAAAATTTCCATCTCCTCCCCTCCTCCTCCCCCTTAACATTGTATTCTCTTGCAGCCAACCCAGGTTTCCCGCACTGTAATATGAGGAGGGAGCGGGCCGCATCCCACCACCCGGCTAGCTTAACCCCCGAAATGACCACACAGAAATTGTATTAATTAAATTACTGTCTGGCCCATTAGCTCTAGCCTCTTATTGGCTAACTCTTACATCTTGACTAACCCATTTCTATTAAATCAGTGTATCTTCACGTGACTGTGGCTTACTGGCAAGATTCTAACCTATGTCTGTCTCAGGCCGGAGATTCATGGCATCTGCCACACTGCCCTTCTTCCCAGCATTCTGTTCTGTCTACTCTGCCCACCTAAGTGCTGCGTTATCAAAAGGCCAAGACAGTTTCTTTATTCAACCAATGAAAGCAACACATAGACAGAAGAATCTCCTACATCACAGCACCCATGTCAGGTGCTTGTAACTGCAGTTCCAAATCTACAGCCCTCTTCTTGTCTCTGCAGGAACTTGCATTCAAGTACACACACCCACAACCGTGAATGCATGCATACACATCATATATGTGTGTATTTTGTTTGTTTGCTTGCTTTGTAGTTGTGGGCTCACCTTTAAACTCACAGACATCCACCTGCCTCTGCCTCCACCTTCAGAGTGCTGGGACTAAAGGTGTTGTAGCACCGTGCCCAGCTAAAAAATAAAAATAATTTTTTAAAGTTTGTTTAAAGAAAGGCAGGAAAGAAGAAACAAAGAAAAGACAGCTTTTCTACTACTGGGAGGGTCACTTTGACCAGCTTACTGCTACTCTCCAGACCTCAGTTTCCTCTTCTACAGAATGGGGATCAAACTATTCAAGTTCCTTGCCCTTACTAAAACCTGGTGTTGGGCTCCTCAAAGCAAAAGAGGCAGCAAACCCAGCCAAGCAATGTCAGCCAGTAGGAAAAAATGCAGTACTACAGTTGGCAGGAAGGGGGCGCTTTTCACCAGCACAGCAGGACATCTCCCTAAGCAGGACCTGAGGTGAATATAGAAGGTTTAGGAAAAGAGGAGTCGTGTCCAGACCCAAGATTAGTCGACTTATGATACTTTGCAGTTATTAGCCTCTTTATGCCTTAGTTATTTCTAAGTTCCTTAGTTAGATCCTGTTCTGACGAGGAAATGAGGGTTACTGGATAGAAAACATTGAACATAGATTGCCTGCACATGGCAAAACCAAGAGGCAGAAGACGTCTCTTAGAGAGAATAAAGGTCTAAAGCTTGTTCTCACTGCTCTCCAGGGCCAGTGTCAGTGGCGGCAGCCCCCAGGGAAGGAGATCTATCGCAAAAGCAACATCTCTGTGTATGAGGTGGATGGCAAAGACCACAAGGTGAGCTGGTAGCCCAGGGCTTATAGGAAACTGGCTATCTGTCTCCTGGGTAATTTTTTGTTTTTGTTTTTGTTTTTTGAGATAGGGTTTCTCTGTAGCTTTGAAGCCTGTACTGGAACTAGGTCTTGTATACCAGGCGGTCCTGGAACTCACAGAGATCCTCCTGCCTCTGCATACCAAGTGCTGGGATTAAAGGTGGGCGCCACCACTGCCCAGCCAAATAATTGCTACCAGTCTCTGTTCTCTTGGTCCCCCTGGATTAGCACGGGCTGAGCGTTCTATTTATTTGTTTGTTTGTTTATTGGGTTTGATTTTAGTTTTTCGAGACAGGGTTTCTCTGTGTAACAAACCTGACTGTCCTGGAACTCACTCTGTAGACCAGGCTGGCCTCAAACTCACAGAGATCCGCCTGCCTCTGCCTCCCGAGTGCTGGGATTAAAGGCGAATGCCACCACGGCCCGGCTTCCTGGGTGATTCTTACCTATCCCCTCTACCAGGCAGAGGTCAGCCTTCAGTGGGTATCTATACCTACTCTTGACCAAGTGAGGTCTCATGTCACTTGGTGCTTGGCCTGTGTTGGTGCATAGTGAACATGGCCATGTGATAATACCACCTCAGGCCAGGTCTCCCCTGTTTCTGGGGACTCCTTTTCAGACAGGGTGATTCTGGTCTGGGTAGTTATAGAGAACTGTCTTGCCTGAGGCTGCTCTTAACCAGCTTCCTTTTTTCCTGGAAGGGGAAGCATTGTTGTCAGAGATTTCACAGGCTGAGCTCCTGCTTCTCAGAGGAGTGAGTGACTCCAATGGGAGTGGATGGACTTCGGTGTTCTGTCTCTGTCTTCCCTGTCTGCTGGGTCTGACAGGTCTCTAGCAGTGTTCTGGTCTCCCCTGAAGGGCTGTGTAGTACAAGATGAAGAGGGCAGGCTTCTTAGATCACCATGTCACTTCCTGGCTGGCCTCAGACAAGTGACTTAACTTTGTTTTGTTCCTGTTTCCGCATCCATAAGATAAGAGTCATAATTATTTACCTCATCTGTTTGGTGGAACAGATGAGAGCACAAATGTCAAATGTCAGCTATGTAGCACGTGCCTGGCATCTAGTAGGCTGTTAGTAAACATGGCCTTCGTTGTTATTGGAGACCTGCTGGGGCTCAGGTGCCTTGTGCTGGGGCAATACGGAGCCTGCTCCCTGCTAGCTACTCTGACTTCCTTTAGCTTGAACTGGTGGAGTAACAGCAGTGGCCTCCAGTGGCAATGGAGTGGGGATTGGGGTGGTGTTTGCCAGCCCCACCTTGTGCCTGCTCTGACTCCTGAGTCACCTCAGACTAGCTGTGCTGGGCTCACACAGCCTTAGACTAGTTTGGAGAGCAGAAGCGGTGTGAAAACAGACACCCAGTGTGTGGTGATGCGCACCTATAATCTTAGCACCCAGGAGGCTGGGCACCCTGGGCTGGAGCTGTCTGAACCCTGTCTCAGACATGAAAGGGCTGGGTGTGATGGCAACACACCTTCAATCCTGGCACTCCTGGAAGCCAAGGCAGGCGATCGCTGAGAGTTCAAAGCCAGTGTGGAAAAAAAGAAAACAAAACCAGAAACGCTTTAAATCTATACTAAGAAGGCAGCTGCAAAGCACTGTTATCTGTCCTAATGCTGGCCTAGGCAGGCCTCTGTTTGCATCAGTTATGCGGGGGCCCAGCAGCTGTCCAGGCGGGCAGACAACTCAGGGTTTGGGGCTGGCTGCAAGCCTCTTGAGTTGGCAGTTACCAGCTTCTGCTTAGCAGCTTTGTATTGACTGCTGCAGGATGTGAGTGGGACAGAGCCTGGCCCAGCTGAGTTTCTGCCCCACATCCACCAGCCATGGAACCTAAGGCACTCTTCTTTCTGGGCCTCAGTTTCCTGTGCTGAAAGCTAATGTCTGTAAAGATTGAAGCTGACTATACACGTAAAACCCTACCTTTTATTTGGCCCTCAAATGTGGTCAGATGGCTTGACAGGTAAAAGTGCTGGCCGTGCAAGCCTGACAGCCCGAACTTATCCTGGAACCCACGGTGGAAAGAAAACAATGCCTGGAAGTTGCTCTCTGACCTTCTTTACATGTGTGCTGCCTCCCCACTAAAAATTTAATATAAAAAGCGTCAGATAGTTGGGCATGATGGTACATGCCTTTAGTTCCAGAACTCAGGAAGCAGAAGCAGGCAGATCTCTTTGTGTTTGAGGCCAGCATGTCTGCAAAATAAGTCCCAAGCCAGCCAGGACTACATAGTGAGACCCTGTTTCAAACACAAATACTAAAGGAAGCTGTGAACAGCCCAGCTTTCCTGTTACCGTTAGTGTGAACGGACTTCACTTTGGGCCTCCTTCCTGTCCACCTTACTGACAGGAAGACTCCTTTCTGCTCTGAATTCTGTTTCGTGGAGGTGCTCACTCCCGCTGCCTGCTGGATTTCTCTGTGCAGCCTGACACGTTAGAGAGCTGCAGAGCAGCTTCTGGTCCCCAGACCGAGTGGAGGTGTGGTACTGTTTGCTTAACATGTTTCTATCTCTTATCCCTAGATATATTGTCAGAACCTGTGTCTGCTGGCCAAGCTTTTCCTGGACCACAAGACCTTGTATTTTGATGTGGAACCCTTTGTCTTTTACATTCTGACGGAAGTAGATAGGCAAGGGGCCCACATTGTCGGCTACTTTTCTAAGGTACTAGATTGGGGAGACTGGGAAGAGGGTGTTATAAACTAGAATGAAGGCTGGAACCCCCAAAGGACCTGAGTACCCCATACTCCACAGGAGAAGGAATCCCCAGATGGAAACAATGTAGCCTGCATCCTGACACTGCCCCCCTACCAGCGACGTGGCTATGGAAAGTTTCTCATTGCTTTCAGTGAGTAGCTGCTGCCATCCAGGAAGTGGGTACTATACTTGGGAATGATGAGGTGGGGGGTGGGGAGAAGCTGGATCTTTAAGGTTTTCTTTCTGTCACTGCCAGGTTATGAGCTCTCCAAGCTGGAAAGTACTGTAGGCTCTCCAGAGAAGCCACTGAGTGACCTGGGCAAACTCAGCTACCGAAGCTACTGGTCATGGGTCTTGCTGGAGATCCTACGAGACTTCCGGGGCACATTGTCTATCAAAGATCTTAGGTACTGTCCATCAAGAACCTTGTGAAAGATCATCTTGGAATCCTACAGGAATGGGCTCTCCTAAAATTGGGCATGGATCTTGTCTCCATGAACTGTGTTCCTTTTCTACATACAGCCAAATGACCAGCATCACCCAGAATGACATCATCAGCACCCTGCAGTCCCTCAACATGGTCAAGTACTGGAAGGGCCAGCATGTGATCTGTGTCACCCCTAAGCTGGTAGAAGAACACCTCAAAAGTGCCCAGTATAAGAAACCACCGATCACAGGTGTGTGGGGTGTTGCTGTGTGCATTGTGTGTGTGTGTGTGTGTGTGTGTGTGTGTGTGTGTGTTGTACAGGTGTGTTTGGCAGGGTGGGATAAGAGCCAAGGCCTCCTTTTTTTTTTTTCTTGTTACAAGTTCCCAAACCAGTTTGACCAGTTTCTAGGACTGCCACCTAGAGCAGGTTACTCATTCCTGAGATTCCCTCCCCTCCTCAGGACTGAGGTCACCCTTTTGTTCTTACCCTGAGAAGAGGAAACCTGGCCTGGGCCCAGAAAGAGCAGCCAGGTGTGAACAGACTTGACCCATGGCCTCTCATGCTCTTTTCTCCCACAGTGGACTCTGTCTGCCTCAAGTGGGCACCCCCCAAGCACAAACAAGTCAAGCTTTCCAAGAAGTGAGTGGCCTGTTCCCTGCTTTGGATCTGCGTTTCCTGTCCTCTAACCTGTAAATATGTGTACAGATCTGTTTTGTGTCTTTTTTTTTTTTTTTAATAAAGTAAACTCTGCTGGTGTGCTGGACTTTGGAGGTACAAAGGAGATGCTACAGGGTACCGTTCTTCATTTCATTTCACATAACAGCCAGTTGTGTTCAAAACATTTACTCCTTGCTCCGCTTATCCCCTCACCCTGATCCAAGCCCCAGCCAGCTCCGGTGGGGGCTCAGTCCTCCGGAGTCCAGGAGTTGGGCTCAAAGCAGGCTTGGCAGCCAGTGGAGTAAGGCTGAGGTCGTCTCTGTCTGAAAGACAGACAAAGCCCAGGAGACAGGAAGAGGACGAAGTAATGGGCTCATCAGGCAGGATGAGTAGGGCCCTTAAGCCAGCCTTCTGCAGCAGTCAGCTAGGCACTGGCCTGTGTTCTAGACACAGGCTGAAGTCAGGGCTCATTTTCCCAGTTGAGGCTTCCGGGAGCTCCATAGGAGCCTAACCAATAAGCTGCAGATAATAGAGAAAGGTAGCTAGAATTTCTGGCCCGTTCCACAGGCCGTAAACCTCTTGGCCCTAGATTATAACCCCGAAGAGCAGATAAAAGAATGGGCTCAAAGGTCAAGTTGGTGCACTGCCCTCTCAAACAGGCACATGTCCTTAGGGATGCTTTTGGTCAGCTTTGAGGGTTAAGTAGCTTAATGTTCAAACCAAAGGCAGAAGAAGGAAGAGGCCCAGGGCCAGGCCCAGTGGCAGGAAAAACATGGGCTTTAGTCCCTGGGCTGGAGCCGAGTTGAAGGCAGCATGATGGTTGCAGAGGTGGCCATCTGGCTGGGACTCCTGAGTTTGGGGAACTATGCGAGGCTTGAGTTCTGCCACATTGCGGTGGATCCAGGAAGCATAGGTAGAAGTCAGAGTATATACTCCAGGCCTGTTAGGGGCTCCACAGGCATCACCCCAGCTCACAATGCCTGCCAAATACCAGAGGCCTTCTACGGGACAAGAGAGTGGGCCCCCAGAGTCACCCTAAAGAAAAAAAAGAGAGTTCTGTCAGGACATATCTCTGGCCAGCAGTCTTCCATGCCAGCTGCCCTCAGCCCTCCATCTCTCAGGGTCTACTTGACCTCTCTGTTCCCTGGGCCCTTGCCCTTACCTGGCAAGCATCCTTGCCTCCCTTCACGTAGCCGGCACACAGCATGTCCTGCTGGATAGTGTGGGGCTCTTCAGGCACGGCATTGATGTTGTACAGACAGCTGCAGGTCTCACGGCTGATCAGTGGGACCTCAAGCTGCTGCAGTGGCCTGGGCGTCTGTAGGCTCACTGTGGGGACAGAATGGCTATTCAGGGTCGCCAGCCTCTACCGGCTTGCCTTCCCTGTCTCTTGGCACCCAGTGCCCCACCTCACCTGAAGGGGCCACATGACCCCATCCTGTGACAGTACAATGGAGGCCGTTGGGAAAGGAGGCATTAGCTGCAGGGAGGCAGATGGGTTTGACGTAGCGGGAGAAGCTGACAGGGCTGTTGAGGCTGATGAGTGCAATGTCGCCCTCGGAGCCCTCTTCACGGTAGCTTGGGTGGGAGATGATCTGCGCCACCGAGCGGACCACGGTGTCGTTGCTGAAGGCGTCCAGTTGGTGGGCCCCCAGCTTTACCTCATACTCGTTCTTGTTGTGTTCTCTGCAGGCAGAGAGGCAGAGGGTAGAACCTGAGAGACCTCTTCTGTCCCGACCCCTGCTGCCTTACGCTACCCTAGCTCAGATCCCATATAGCACTGAGGGCCTGGTTTTACCCATGACCCTAACCCCTCACTTTTACCTCTGACTGGTTCCTTTTTCTTCTTCTTTTTTTTTTTTTTTTTTTTTTGATAAATCTCATTATCCCTGGCTGACCTGGAACTCCCAGAGATTCACCTGTCTCTGCCTCCCGAGTGCTAGGATTAAAGGCAGCCAAGACTCTTAACCCACACCAGGAACTAGTCTGAAATATGATCTAGACTGACCCATGACATGCATTTTTTTTTGTTTTTTTTTTTTCTTTTTTTGGTTTTTCGAGACAGGGTTTCTCTGCAGCTTTTTTAGAGCCTGTCCTGGAACTAGCTCTTGTAGACCAGGCTGGCCTCGAACTCACAGAGATCCGTCTGCCTCTGCCTCCTGAGTGCTGGGATTAAAGGTGTGCGCCACCACCGCCCGGCTTATGCTTTTTTTTTTTTTTTTTTTTTGATAGGGTCTAATGTAAACATGGTCAAGCTGGCCTTGAATTACTATGTGGTAGCTGTGGATGACCTTGAACTTCTGATCCTGCTTCCATCTCCCAACTATTGGGATTTTAAGCTTGTCACCCAAACACTGTTTCCCACCCACTTTTGACTTCCCCCTGCCCCTCCACTGAGTTGGTACCTGGGGAAGCAGTGAGCCGCTGACACCACCCATTGGTCCGACACGAGAGATCCGCCACACACATGGACTCCGGAGTAGGTGATGCTGACCTGCCAGGGCCACTGGCCAGGCTTCGCGTTGCTACCACCTGTGATGCGTGGCTGGACGACGGCACCACAGGAGGCTGTCCAGGGAAGAGGGGAGGGTAAAGACAGGTCTTTCTGGGACTCCCACAGCAGCCCTTAGGCTGCCACCCGCCCTGCTGCCCCGCCACCTGCCCTTCTGTCCACCCTGCCGTCCTGCCACCCTGCCACCGACTTCACATTCAGCTACTTTCCCCACCCTACGGCTCAGCAGCTGTGAGAAGTCACTGCCTGGTGAGGTCCTAGACAAGTGTGGCAGCCCCTTCCTCTCAAGTTTCCTTACACATCCGAATAGCTTTATAAACCACAAATTTGACCAAGCCACAGTCTTGCTGAGCTCTTCCATGGCTCCAACTGCCCTTAAGATCCATTCCAGCTGCTGGAGAGATGGCTCAGCTGTTAGGAGCACTTGTTACTCTTGCAGAGGCCTAGGCCTGGCTTCTAGCACCCACATGGTAGCTAAACCAAGTCTCCTAAATTCTAGTTCCAGGGGATTTGATATCTTCTGACCTCCAAAGGCACCGGACACTCATGTGACATAAATGCATTCACACAGGCAAAATACTAAATTTTAAAGAATTAAAGAAAAAAAGATAGATTCCAGATGCACATGGCGCTGTCCTCTGACTATCGCGCAGGACACTTCCTGTCACATACACTGAGCCATACATTACTCACCTCTGGGTCCTCTGGATCCTTATTAATACCAATCACTTTACTCTGAATGTCTTTCCCACCCTTTCTCTGCTAGGTCAGAGAGCCTTCCTAAGTGCGCTCCCAGCGCCCCCTCCCCGCACACAGACACACACTCACACACAGAGACACACACAGAGACACACGGACACACGCGCACACACAGACACGCACACAGACACGCATACACACAGACACACACAGACACGCGCGCGCACACACACAGAGACACAGACACACATGCACACACACACAGACACACGCACACACACAGACACACACAGACACACACACAGCCTGTCACAGGTGCTGCTCTCAGCTTCCAGGGCTCTCTCTCCTGAACACTGTTCAGAGGGCTGACAACTGTTCTCATGCCTATGACTGTCCCAGCTGCACCGACCTGTGTGTCACCTAGGGACATCCCTCTATCCACCCTATCCCCACACAGAGCACACAGAGGTATGGATGTGGCTGAACACTGAAACCACTGGACTCTCTGTGATGTGGACCCGCCGCCACTGAGCCAGTGAAGTTAAAACTGCCTTCCACATTTTCCCCAAGCAGAGAAAGCAGCCGTCCAGACTCTTCCTCCATTCCCTCATAATCATCACAATAGCTGCTACTTAGCCGCTGTGGCAAGTCTAGCCCCAAAGGGGCTTTCACTACCCGATCTCGGGGACTCCTCACTACAGCCCTAGAAGAATGAAGCTGACAGTTTTTCAAGGCAAAGAAACTGGAGCTTAGAACGCTAAGGAGACCAGGCTACTAAATAGTTAAGCTGGGACTGAAAACCAGTCCGCCTAGGAGCTGGTCTGTGGAGTTTCCCTCGGAAGCAGCCCAGGTGCACACACGGAGAGTCAGACTACTCACTGCTTCTCTTCACCTCAGTTTCCTCATAAAACAAGAGCCATGATTCCATACTCACAGAGCAGTTGGGACACTTAGTGTGGCTAGGTGAGCAAGCTCAGCAGGGTGACAAGAGCTCCTAAAACCCACCGGGGACTCCAAACTGGCGTGCCCTCACTGCCCTCCTCCCAGTTCCCCAGGAAGCCTCCTCACCTTCAGTCCCGCCAGCTCCTGAGGGGAAAGAAAGAGGGAAGAGTAAGCAGGGAGGCTTGAGAATTCCCGGACCCCTTAATACCAACCGCTCTCCCAGAGGGCAACTCCTGCTTAAGGGGCTGATAGGAGAAGATTGCCAAATGGTAGGAGCACAGAGATCCATGACTCCAGGATAAGAGCTGTGCTCTCTCAGGGCTCTGCCTGCTCTCGCCAGTGCCCTCGCTCCAGCCCTCCCTCCCTGCTCACCCAGACTTACCCATTCTTGTCTGGAGCAATCCGAAAAGAAGCAGAATGCCCATGACTTCCAGCTGCCCAGGTCCCAGGCCCACCCTTAGGGCCATGGCCCAGGACGAGAGCCCCCAGGGGAGACTCTAGGTTAAAAAACGAAGGAATGAAAGGCTGGTTTTGAAGGCAGGATTTAGATGTGGGCTCAGAAGTGACGAATTCCAGGTTGAGAAGATGAAGCAAGGGTGAACGGTGGGCTTCTTAGCAGGAAATGGCCACGGGTGGATGGAAGACACGCCTTTAGTCTTTGGACCTGTTCCGCCTTACGACCTGGCCACCACAGAGACCTCTCCAGGTACCTCAGCAGAAGGCAACTACCTGTGGGCTCCTCCCTAAGCCACGCCCTCCTGGCTGAAAGCAGTGGGCTTTTTTTTCCCTACTTCTGACCTCTGCAGTCCTCAGTCTCCTTGGGTAGTGGGGGTGGCTATGAGAGGAGGAAAACCGATCCCGGCCAGTTAGAAAGCAGTCTGGGGCTGGGTTGGAAACCCTGAGTGCCAGCCAACCTGCCAGCCAACCGTGCCAGATCTTCCTGGTCTCTCAGTACACCCACTCCCACCCCTCACGCAGCAACCTGGCCACCCCCACTGCCCTCTCTGTCCCTCCTTCCTCGGGCCAGGTATCTAAGACTGGGACCCGGGGGATGCCCCAGGCCAGGGCCATTCCTGGCAGGCTGTCTCTGTGCAGCTTGCAGTCTTCTGGCAGGTGTTGAGCATGTCTGGCTGTTGACAATCATCCAACAAGTATTTGCTGAGTTCCTACCGTGGCCCCAGATACACGTGGCAAACTATACCATCCATGACCTCCTTGAGATTATGATGAAGTAGGGATGTCAGACTTGAATCAAAAGGGGATTGTTGAATAATTTCAAAGTACAAGTTGTGATAGATAAAACAAGTGGGGACTCTTAATTGCACAGCAGCTGGGGGGGGGGGGCGGTCCTGGAGGAAGAATGCTGAGACCCGAATCCTAAGGGGGCTTGGAAAGAGACTAACACAACGGTGCTGGCAAGCCTGGGCCAGGCCTGGTGGCACCTGCCTTTAAGTCCCAGTTGTTGTCCTGCCCTCCCCCCCTAGGCCAAAGGCAGGTGGGTGTCTGAGATTTGATTGAGGCCAGCCTGGTCTGCATAACAAGTTCCAGGACAGCCAGGATTACATAGAGAAACCCTCCCCTGCCACCCACGCCAGAAAAAGAGATAAAGCTGGGGTGTGGTGAAGCAGGAGAACCCCCGTAGTGTAGGGTACCGGTGCTCGTGCTGGTGCCGGATAGAAGTTCAGGGAAAGGGGCTGGGAAGACGGCTCAGTGGGTAAAGGACTTGCTGTGTCCGCTGAGCTCAGATCCTGAGCACCTGGGTGTGATAGTTCATGTTTGTGAGCCCGGTCCAGTACCGGGCGGGGGAAAGTGGAGACGGCAGCAGATCCTGGGGCTTTGCTAGTCAGCCAGTCGAAATGAAACAGCAAGGTCCAGGTTCAGTGAGACGCTGTTCAGAAATGTGGGGCGCACTGGGCTCGGAAGCTGCTTGTATGGGTGCAGGCATGTGTGTGTACACACAAGCACATGCACACAGGAAGAGTGCAGGCAGCCTGTGTGACCGCATCAGTGTGGCACCAGGGATGCCACATTTAGGCTTAAGTTTGAGGAGAAATAGACCCTTACTTCCTTTACTCTCTCCCTAGAGGCCTGGGTGTCTGGCCTCCAGCCCAGCCGGTGGTCAGAGAATTCCTGGAAGGAGTGAAGGTTGGAGAGGTTGACTTCGGAGGGAGGGGCAAGACTCTGGGAGTCAGGGTGTATTTAAGGGCCTGAAGAATAGTACTATGGTGTTTAGAAAGGAAGGAAAAGCCTTTCACAGCCTCCCGGTGCCACCTCATACTTGCTCCTAGTCTCCCTTCCCTGTAACAGAATGTGACCCCCAACTCCAGACGCGATCCCCTGTTCACCGGTTAAGACTTCCACTCTTCCCTTAGGTCTGCATCTGCTGTCTTTATGAGCTCAAACCTCATTTCTTCTCTGACCACTTCTTCATCCCTAGTCAAGGAGTAGCAACATGCATTTTCCATTTGACGGGGAACACTTGGTGAACTTATTTTTCAGGCTCCACTTGCCATGACTTGCCAGTTAGCAGGTGATGTGCATTGAATTAACAGGCAAGTTGCGGGCACAGAGGGGCGATTTTTCTGGGGGCACTGGTTGGGATGGACAAGTGGAAGTTTCTTGAAGGGTGCCGAGGTTCATGTGTGTGTGTGTGAGTGTGTATGTGTGTGTATGCATGCACACACACGCTAGAGACTCTAGGAATGTACAGTATACATCAGGGTGTACTTTCACGGCTGTTTTTTACATCCCAAGGCTTTCTAGTCTGGGGGGTACCAAGCCAGGGTTGAAGTATGCTGCAGATGCTGGAGATACTAATTCCAAAGCAGAGGTGACACACAACCAGCTGTTCACCTAACCTCCCCCGCCCAGAGGCAGGAATGAGGGAACAGCTGCCACGTTATAGGGGACACATTTCCTGGGATCCCAAGGCCTGACTCACCAAGAGGGAAGAGCCCTATCCTTGGGGCTTTCCCCTTAGCTCTGAGGTGTTCGGGACCTAAGAGATGCCACAGGGCCACGTGTCTGTATTTACATCTTTATTGTCTCTTCCTCCCCCACCCCCAAGGATTCTTAGGTTCAAAGTAGCCAGCACCGAGGCCCAATTATCTGAAAGCTGATGTAGTATAGGTGGAAGAGGCCCTCTCCAGGCCTGGGAGCTGGCCGGTTGGGCCACATTCCAGGCCTGATGGGTGGTGTGACAAAGAGCCAGACTCAGCCCTGGATCAGTGGAGCTAGCAGGAGCAGAAACACAGCCGCAACCTTAGGGGAGCTTGCAGCGCCTGCCAAGTCTTGGGGGCAGAGGTCACTGTCTTCAGAAGGCCAGTAGGGGGAGCCACTGGGATGCAGAAAATGGGCTTCTTCCACTGTTTGCGATATCCACGTAGCTTCAGGGCCAATGGCTGCAAACAGCTCCTGGCTACCTCGAACAGCCATGCCCATGAGAACCCAGGGCCCTCCCTCAGTCTGGCACAGGAGGGAAGGTGCTGAGGTCACCTGCAAAGTTGGAGCCAAGGCCAAATGGGTCTGTTACCCCTGCATCTGGTTCTCTTACCGTCCCTAGGGTCCAGTCACAAAGTACTACATGTCTCCACCCTTAGGTTTCCTGCTTCCTGGTCCCTCTTTGGTCCAGGCCAGAAATTCTTGTTCCTATCAGGAGCCCAATACCAATAAATTCCGATCTGAATAGGGTCTAGTCGTCCAGAACTACCTTCCCCTCCCTGGCCCAAGATGCACAGGTCCTTCCTGTACCTCACATCTATCTTCCTGCCCCTCAGTATAGAGGACGCAGAAGGTTCCGGGAGGCAGAATGCCCTGATAGAGGCAGTGACAGAGTCGTGGAGTCAAGATGGAGACAGCAGCAGCTACAGGAACTAGAGAGGAAAGAGGCTGTATAGGGCTCTGGTCTGAGGTCACTCCTCATTCCCATGACCCAAGGGCTCTCACCTCTGTCCTGGGGGTCCTTCCAGCCCAGCACCCAGCAGCTGGCCCCTGGGGGAATACCCCCTGGGTGTAGGCAGATGGGCAGAGCTGATGGGGAAGGCTCCACCTGAGAGTTCAGCTCCAGCAGGGCCAGGGGGGGCCTAAGTCCTAAGTGCCGGGGCAGGCGGATGCTGATGACAGAGCGAGATACCTGGTGGCCCTGTGAGAGGGAGCTGGCCCCTGCCTGGCCCAGATACACTTCGATGTAAGGCACTGTGGTAGAGCCCAGCCTGTGGGAACAGGAAACAGCATCTGCTCCTATTTCTTTCATAACAGGTGAAGTCCTTCCCAGCAGAAGAAAGGGGCAGAGTAGGTCTCTTGGACCATGCAATTGCTTTGTGATTTCTCTGCTGTCTCAAAAGATCTTACCCCCACCAAAAGCCAACCAAACCAAAACATTTCAGCAAAAAATTCCCACAAGGCTTCCCCTGTACTGTATGAATCCCAGAGTGACAAATGTCCTACTACTGAAAGAATCCTTGATTTATCACCCAATTTTTCTCACCTGAGAATACAGTGAGTAGCTGCTAGGACCCAGCCTGGGGCAACCAGAATCCCAGTGCAGACTCGATTACCAGTCACATGCACCTCTGTCAGCCAGGGCCACAACACACCAGCTGGAGTGGCCTTTGGCCTTAGGCCACAGGCTAGAGAGAGGAGGTGGCCATCTCAGCGGGAGTTCCCAAACTGCTGCCTGGAAGCCTTGCCACGATCTAAGAACTCCCAGGAAGTCCTAAAGTCTCACAGACCCCTGCTCACCACCATGCTCAGTGTGTGGGGGACAAATCTGTTCCTCAGTCTCCTCCCCCTCAGGGCCCCAGTCCCAGGTCAGCTGGTCCTCCAGGTAAGCTCCCTGAGTCACATGACTAATCCATGGCGCGTGAGTCTGCAGCGGGGAGAAGGCTCGGGGACGGAGACAACCACTTGAGAAGGTTCTGTATCCAGCCAGGAACCACGTTCCCTCCTCACGACACAGAAGGCTCCAACTGGAATCTTTCTGTGGCAAAACAGTGGTTTTACTAGCGTGAGCACTCAGCTTTCTGGGCTTTCCTGGGATCCTGATTCTCCTTCCGTGGACTAATCAAGCATCCTTCTGGTCGAGTACCAACACTAATTTGCGTAAAAATCTAGCCGTCACTTAGCAAATTCCAACACCTTTTCATCCCACGCCCTTCTTTCCTTCTTTCTCTGATTTTTCAAGACAGGGCTTCTCTGTGTAGCCTTAGCTGTTCTTGGCTGTCCTGGAACTTGCTCTGTAGACCAGGTTGGCCTCAAACTCACAGTGCTGGGATCAAAGGCGTGTGCCACCACCGCCTGGGCCCTGCACCCCCTTTTTAGAGACAGGGTTTCTGGCTGTCCTGGAACTCAAAGGCATGCGCCACTACCGCTTGGCTTCAAGCCCTCTCAAAATTAAAATTGCCAAACTCGGGCTGAGGAGATGGCTCTGTCGGGAAAGCACTTGCTTCACGAGGACCCAGACCTGGCTCTCCAACACTCAACGCGTTTAAAAAGAAGGAATAAGCCGGGCGGTGGTGGCGCATGCCTAGGCAGGTCTCTGAGTTCGAGGCTAGCCTGGTCTACAGGGTTTGCTCCAAGACAGCCAGGGATACAGAGAAAAACAGTGTCACAAAAAAAAAAACAAAAAAAAAAAAAAAACAAAAAAAAACCACCGAATTATCTAGTGATGGCACCACAGGCACGAGGCCCGGAGCGCCCCGCCCCCATTGCTAGCTCCTCCCGCCTCCAGTTGAGTTCCGGCCGGGGCGGGATGGTCGCGGCGAGCTCCTGTCGCTCACCCAGCATCGTCCCGCCTCTTCCTCCTCCTGGTAGGCGGGGCACAGCCAGTGGGGCGGATCTCCCGGCGGCGGCACCGACTCCCCCTGGCGACCGTACAGGCAGTGACACCACCAGCTGTTCAGCAGCTGCGCCTCCAGCTGCGCGCCGGAGCCGGCTGCGGATTCTGAGAGACCGGGAGGCGAGCGGGTGCTTCGGCCGCGTGGTCCCCGCCCCGCCCGCCCGCCCGCCCCACCCAGGCGGTGTTCCCGCGCGGCCCCGCGCACCCCCGCGGCCCCAGCGAGCCAGGCGGCAGCGGCTCCCGGGCAGGAAGAAGTGTTCGGGATGGGGCAGGCACACGGCGCTCGGGGCGACGGTCAGGTTCACGCGCGTCCGCAGCTGCAGCAGCGCCAGGTCCGAGGCCGAGTCCCTGGAGGCGTTCTCGTGCGGCACGAGGCGTGCCACCCTCTCCTCCACCGGACGCGAAGGCAGCAGCACCCGCCAGGCTTCAAGGTCGCCGGGTGGGCTGTCAGAGGCGCGGGGCTGCTGGATGGCGACGCTGAGGACGCGTGCGCCTTCAGCACTCACGCTGCAAGCCTCACTTCCCAGGCTTAGACTGCATCTCGGGGTTGGGATGCTTCGCCCAGCGCTGGAAACGCGCTCCCTATTCTGAGTCTGTTCTCTGGCTCTCGCGTTTTGGACCGAGCTTCCTACCCACCCTTGCCAGACGTCCCCTCTTTGTGCCGGATTTTATAATCTCCAGCGGGGACCCCACCCTACCACCCTACAGACTGAGCAGTAACAACTCCCACCCCAGAGGAAGGACTGAGCCTGTCTCTCCGACTGACGTGCGGAGGTGCAAGAGTGCCGGATACGTGGATTCTCACTCACTCCAGAAAGCAGCTGGCGGGTGCCAAGACCCAGCTGTCAGACACCAGAGCTCCATAGCAGGGTCTGGAGCCTGGCACCGTCACCTGGGCCTCCCAGGGCCAGCTCCCTGGCCGCGAAGCCTTCCCGCACTCTGAGAGATGAGAGGAGAGGCCTGGGTCAGGAGGTCTGCAGAAATCCTTAGCCCTGCAGCCTCCCCCCTCCCCGCTCAGTTTGAATCTGCCCAGTCCGGCTAAGCCAGGTTCAGGGCATCACCCCTTCACCTGGTTGGGCAAAGGTACAGTTTTCTTCTCCGGGCTCCCAGGGTCCTGACTGGGGCTTCTGGAGCTGGCTGGGAAAGGCAGGCCCGGGCTCTGAACCCATCACATGTTCTCTTATCCACGACTCGTAGGGAGCCACTGCGGTGAACACCCCAGGGCGGTTCCTCCGTCCACAGCCAAAGCCAAAGCTGGTGATTCCCGCCAGGAACCAACGGCCGCCATCCTCACAGACTAGCGGTCCCCCAGAGTCACCCTAATGATAGATGACTTAAGTCAGAGATCAGTTCAAGAATCTACAGCCCGTTTGGGGCCTAACATACAGCCACCGCCACCTTCTAGCAGCCTTCCTTAGCTACCTTCACCTCTGTATTATCTACAGCCCTAATCAGAAGAAAGCACGGTAAAGAGGAACCACCAAGTAGCCAAAGCCAAGGAAGAGCATCCAGACATTGCATCAGCGACCTTTCCAGAGAACCCTGTGGGTCTCATCCAGAACTGAATGATTTTTGTAATAGTTCACCTCAGAACTGTGTCTGATTTCTATGGTTTCTAAATCACATCCCTAAAGATTTGTTTTGGGCCAGGCTTGAGCCCAGGGTCTCACAAATGCTGAGCTCCACCTCTCAGCCAACTCTTTAAAAAGTAAATCAAGCGCTAGGGGCCGGGGTTGCTCAACTGGGAAAATGGTTACCTTGCAAGCTCAAGGAGCTGAATTCCAGCTCCACAACTCATGTAGAAATACGGTGACCCGAACTACACGGGAGGCAGAGGCGCATGTCCTCCCCACTTGCTGGCCTGTCAGCTTAGCCTAATTGGTGAGCGCAAGACCAGGGAGAAGCTCTGTCTTAAAGGAGGTGGACAATATTCCTGAAGATGACACCCCAGGTTGTCTTCTGTCTGCACACACATGTGCACACCTGCACACATATGTACACACCTGCACACATATGTACACACCTGCACACATGCACACAATCACAAAAAGAAAAGAAATTGAAGTCAAGCTTGGAGGTACATACCTATAGTCCCAATACCTGGGAGGTGAAAGGATCAAGACTCAGTGACATAGCTATTTATAGGCTAGCCTGAGCTACATGAGACTGTCTTCAAACAAAGAAACAAAAAGAGGCCCAGTGAGGTGACCTGGTGGCTAGAGGCACTTGTTGCTAAGCCTGAGGATTTGAGGTCAGTTTCCAGGACTCATAGGATGGAAGATGAGAATTAATTCCCGCAAGCAGTCACTTGATGTCCACACATGTGCTTTGACATATAGAGTGTAACACACACACACACACAATAAACAAATAAATGTTAAAAAGAAAATAAATTAGAGATATTAGTTGAAAAAGATGCTGCAAGTGTTAGGCAGCATAGTAAGATATTGACCAGGTGGTGGAGGCACACGCCTTTAATCCCAGCACTCAGGAGGCAGAGACAGGCGGATCTCTGTGAGTTCGAGACCAGCCTGGTCTACAAGAGCTAGTTCCAGGACAGGCTCCAAAGCTACAGAGAAACCCTGTCTCGAAAAACCAAACAAACAAACAAACAAACAAAAAAGTCTTGGGACTGGAGAGATGGAGAAGAGACCTGGCCACTCTTCCCAGAGGACTCAGGGTCAACTCCCAGCGCCCACAGGGCGGCTCACGACTATCTGTAACTCCTGTTTCAGTGGATCTGATGCCCTCACACAGATATACATGCAGACAAAACACCAATGCACATAAAACAAATAAGTAAATGAATAAATACGTTTAAAAATAGAAGGCTCAACATTTTGTAGAGTTATGCTACCCAGAACAGTAGCTAACAGCCCAAAGCAACTATTATTATTTGAGATTGGTTTAGTGTTTTATGTATGTGAGTGTTTTGCCTGCATGTATGTTTGTGCACCACAGGTGGGTCTAGTGCCTGTGGAGGTGAGAAGAGGGTGTTGAATCCCCTGGAACTGGAGTTACAGATGGTATAAAGGTTCTGGGAATTGCACCCTGGTCCTCTGCAAGAGCAGCAAATGCTCTTAACCACAGTGTCAACTTTCCAGTTCCAATTATTTAAATTGAAACACAGTTTTGGTTTCTGAGCCCCTCTAGCCCCTACCCCCATTTTGTTTGAGTTGAGATAAAGTCTCATAAAGCCCAGGCTGGCCTCAAATTCACTGTGTAGCTGAAGTTGGCCTTGACTTCTGGTCTTCTGCACCTGTCACTCCATGAGTTCTGGGACTGTAGGTCTGTACCGTGGCTCTCCGCTTCTGTGGTGCTACGGCTCAAAGTCTGGGCTAGCTGAGCACTCCAACAACTGAACTCTCCCAGTGTTTCTCTCAACTTTGTGTGCCTGTGTATGTGTGCGCGTGCATGCATGTGTGTGCGCGCGTGCGTGTGTGCGCATATGCATGTGTGCGCGTGTGTGAGCATGCGTGTGTGCGTGTGTGCGTGTGTGAGCATGTGTGTGTGTGCGCGCATGTGTGCATGTGTGTGTTGGAGGGCTGAAGACAACTAACTTCATGGAATCAGTTCTCTCTCCACCTTTATGTGGGCTCCAGGATTTGAACTTAAACCACTTGTGTGACAAACACTTGTCCCCTCTGAGCCATCTCACAGGCTATCATGTGAGGGGAGGAGCGGTGTACGCTACATTACATATGTAGAAATCAGAGAGCAGCTGTGGGGTTGGCTCTCGCCTTCCACCTCCAGCTGCAGTGATAGGACAGCTTCTGAGGTAAGTCCTTCCTCGGTGAGAACCTGCCCAGGCCCCTGCTTAGCCACTGAGGTCTGAACACTTGGGATCTCATATGTCAATCTTCTGTATTCAAGGATTACAGCCCTGGAATCCCACATGCAGCTTTTCCCCTCCTTTCATTCCTTTTCAACAACACACATGACTAGCAGCTGCCATACTGGATAAACAACATTTTCCATAGTTGTTTGATTGTTTTTGTCTTTCGAGACAGGATCTCTCTGTAGCTTTGGAGCCTGTCCTGGAACTAGCTCTTGTAGACCAGGCTGACCTCAAACTCATAAAGATCCGCTTGCCCTGCCTCCCGAGTGCTGGGATTAAAGGTGTGCGCCACCACCGCCCGGCGACATTTTCCATAGTTAAGGAATTTTTTTTTTCTTAACTTAACAGGGTGTCTGTGCAGCTTTGGAGCCTGTCCTGGAACTCGTTCTGTAAACCAAATTGGCCTTGAACTTAAAGAGATCCGCCTGCCTCTGCCTCCCGAGTGCTGCGATTTAAAGGAGCGCACCACCATCATTCGGCATTTATTTATTTATTTATTTATTTACTTGAGACTATGTAGCTCAGGCTGATTTTGAACTCAGAGATCTGCCTGCCTCTGCCACCTGAGTGCTGGGATTACAGGAATGTGCCACAGTGCCTGGTCTTTCCGTTTTTAAAATTACAATTATTTATTTATTAACATAACATGTAGAGGTCAAAGAACAACTCTCAAGCTGGAGAGATGGCTCAGCAGTTAAGAGCACTGGCTGCTCTTCCAGAGGTTCTGAGTTCTGAGTTCTGTTCCTTAGCTGCTTCCTATGGGTTAGGAGACCTCTCACCTGGCAGGTATCCTTGCGTCCCTCTGGATAGCCAGCACACAGCATCCCTGGCAGCAGCTGGAAAGTCAGGTTAAAAGGGCCAGGCCGGCTGTAGAGACACTGACAGGCAGCTTCTCCCAGCAACCTTAGCTCCACTTCCTGTAGCACCCAGGGGAGAGGCAGAGGGTCTGAGGGCAGAACCAGAGAGCAGATACGATGAGTCAGGTATGAAACACTCATCTCCCCAGGCCTTAACTTTGTCCCTGTCTGCTGCCTCCTGGACATCTCTGTCAACACGTCCCCACTGGGTCTGCAGATGTAGCTCAGCTGATAGACTGCTTGCTAGCATGCGTGAAGGCCTGTGTTCGGTCCCCAGAACTGAGCCATCCAGGTGTGGTGGCACATGCTTGAAATCCCAGAGCTTGGGAAGTGGAACTGGAGACTCAGAAACTCGAGGTCATCCTCAGCTACATAGCAAGTTTGATGCCATATTGGGTTATGTGAGACCTTGCCTTAGGGGAGAAAAAGATGGCACCTTGGCCTACCACCCTCATCACATTGTCTGCTGCTCTTATCTTCTCTCTAAGGCCCCTACTCAGGTTTAGCCTCCGTGAGCAGCTAGTGAGAGCTGTCGCAGATGATGGTACAGATTGTGTACCATACAAGGTCCCCAGACAATAATGTACTCATGGAGGAGCCAAAATCATTAAGCTCTCGACTCTGATATGGAATTGTATTCCCCCCCCCCAAAAAAAAGAGCATCCTTTTCACAAAGATATCATGTGTATTAAATACGGTCTTGTATCCATTTGCCAAACACAGAGACTGAAGTTTAGGATAAACATCTCAGCGTTCTGGCACATGCCTCTAACTCTAGCACTGGGCAGCAGAGAGGGGCAAATCTCTGAGTTTGAGGCCAGCCTGAAGTACAGAATGAATTCCAGGACAGTAAGGGCTACACCAAGAAACCCTGTCTCCAAAAAAATCAACGAAGGGGGCCAGCGATATGGCTCAGTCGTTAAGAGCACTGCCTACTCTTCCCAGCAACCACATGGTGGCTCACAACCATCTACAATGAGATCTGGTGCCCTCTTCTGGCCTGTAGGCAAACATGCAGGCAGAACACTATACATAATAAATCTTTTTTAAAAAATGAACAAAAAACAAAACAACAACAACAAAAAGAATCTGGGTGTCATCCCTGTCCTTCTGTTATTTTATTGGTTTTTCAAGACAGGGTTTCTCTGTGTGGCCCTGGCTGTCCTGGAACTCACTCTATAGTCCAAGTTGGCCTTGAACTCAGAGATATGCCTGCCTCTGCCTCCCAAGTGCTGGGACCAAAAGTGTGTACCACCACCACCTGGCCCTTCTCCCCCTTTTAAAAGATTATTTTAAGAATATGAGTTTTTTTGTTTTGTTTTGTTTTTGCCTGATTGTCTGTATGCATATCGCATGTGTGCCTGGTATCCCTAAATTTCAGAAAAGGGCATAGGACATCCTGGAAATGGAGGTATCTGGAATTACATTTGGTTGTGAACTACCATGTGGGTGCTGGGAACCAAACCTGGGTCCTCTGTCCGAGCAGCAATTGCTTTATAACAGCTGAGCCTTAACTCACCTTCCCCAGGTAGCTCCCAAGTCAGTTGTGACATCTCTGTATCCACTGTAACGCCCCAGTGCAGGCAGTATAATCCTGGGCCTGAGGGAGCAACCCAGCTTTCTGACTGGTCGGCTTCCTAATTCAGTCAGTACCTGCCACTTCCAGGAGCCATGTTTCTATAGTACAGCTCTGTGATTTTACAAACAGTAAATGAATGCTCCTTACCACTTTACCACTACCTGCTGCTGCTACTTCTTCCTCTTTTTTTTTTTTTTTTTTTTTTTTGAGGCAGGATCTCACTATATAGTCCTAGCTATTCTGGAACTCACTATGTAGATAGAGCATTCTGACCTCGGACACACACAGATCCATCTGCCTGCCTTTCCGAGCGCTGGGATTAAAGGTATGAACCACCACATCCAGCCTAGCTACTCCTTTTGACTAAAAGTGTCAGGAGCCAGAAACGGGTAGGGAAGGTGAAGAGATTCTTCTATTCTCACCCAGAATCCTGAGAAGCCAGGCTGTGGCTGAACCTGTTCTTGGAGCTCAGCTCGGGAAGTCTGGGGGTGGTCTGGGGACCCCTGAACTGATGGCTACTCTTGAATTTCAAGATCCTCACAAGGCATCCTTGTGAGTTTTGCCCTGCCACTCTGTCTAGCAACCTAGCCTTTCTCTAGGGCCCTCAGGATGGCCTCCATCTAACACGTCCTCTCTACACTGCCTCCCAGAAAATCTCCTGCTCTGGGGCCCTGACTCTTCCCACGAAGACTTCCCACGCCTCCCTGATACCTCCAGACCCCCTGCAAGCAGCAGCTGTGGCATCGCCTCCACAAAGCTCCTCTCCAAGCCCCCTGGCCCAGCGAAGTCTGACCAAAGAAGATGTGGAATAGCTATGGGTATGTTTGCTGGTGGCAAAGAAACACTTGGTACCGGGGATGGTTGAAACTACAAAAGTAGCCTGCCTCCTGACACCTTTCGACATAGCATTTACTTTTTAACTGATTTTACGGTTTGCCTACCCAGCATGGAGCAATCTCTGAGAAGGTGTGGGCTTTGCTTGTTATGTTCGCTGGTGTATCTCTTTCAGGGTTTGTCTAACACAGTGCCTGGCACATAGAAACATCCTCAACAAAAGCGTGAGCTAATGAATGTTCTGAGCAGGGAGAAGCGAAAGCGGAGAAGGGACTGAGAACGGGTGGATTGGACAGAAGGGAGGAATACGGAAGAACAAGCTGGGCTAAGCGTCAGTACTTGAACACCTATTATAGAAGGTAACCACAACCCATTAAGTTCGGCTGTGCCCATCTGAACCACCCAATACCCCCTGGGGCTGTTTTTCTCCTTTTGCAGGAGGAAGTGTGCAGGGGTAATGCTTTGTCTGAAAGAGCTGGGATGGAACCCGAGTCCGGCCTAAATCTAGAAGAGAGAACAAGAACAAAAACTGGGAGAAAAGGTGAGGCCAGAGGTGGGGCAACCTCTGGGGCAGAGGAAGGTACATAGAGGGAGGTTAGGAATTTTCCGTGGATCAGAACTAAGTCTCCCAAGCTCCGCCTGGCTCCTTCTGTTTAGGCCCAGCTTCTGAGGAGCCACCCATCGGAGGACCCAGCTTTTAGGGTGCTCCGGGACCCACACCTGCAAGGGCGGTCGCTCGCCCTACTCACCAGCCTCCTGGACATCTCCCCAGCCAGTGGCCCAGCAGGCGGTGCCGTGAGCGAAGCGGTGCGAGGCACGAGGCAGGCAGACTGGCCGCACCGAGGGGCTTAGCCTGGCGGGCGAGGACAGGCGCAGCAGAGCCAAGTCGGCGCCCAGTTCCACTCTGCTGTAGTTGTGTGGCACCAGGATGGCGGCCACTGAGCGCAAGTGTGCGCCGTCCAGGGGTCCGTCCTGGGAGTGCACGCCTAACAGTACTGACCATTCGTCCGCTGGCTCCAAGGTTCCGTTCCTGCTCCAGTGCCGGGGAGGGAAGGGGACTAGGTTGGCCCCACAGAGTCAGCAGATCACTTTGGAACTGAAGACTCAGAGGGCGAGAGATAGGGTCAGTAGGAACCCAGGAAGTGAGCAGTCAGATTCAGATTAGGGGCTGAGACAGTGGAAGTTAAAGGGTCAAATAGGACTTGGAGATGCCAATGTAGGCATTGGAAGGATAGTTCCTATTCCAGGGTGCTCAGCATGGACAACGTGGCATTGAGGGACAGGAAGGGTAAGCAGGGAAGATCGAGCTGCAGAGCCACCTTTAGTTAGCCTTTGAATGAGAGAGCTGAACACTTTGAAGGAGAGAGACTGTACTCACGTCACGAAACAGTGAGCAGCAGAGAGGACCCAGGAAGGGGCGATGAGAGAGCCCCCGCAGATGTGGCCCCCACCTTGGTGCAGGCTCACCTGCCATGGCCAAGTGCCAGGGTGCGCATCGGAGCCCCCCACAATACGGGAAGAAGGCTCAGGGCGACCGCAGTCTGTAATGAAGACCCATGGAAGTCAGAGCCCTGTTAGGGTTCTCCTCCCCTTCTGACCTTCAGACTCCAGAGACCCTGATAGCTCGGGAGAAGCCTGAATCTCCATCCACTCCTTCAATTTGCCCTTCCGAACATGACCAGGGCATGAGTTCCTGGGCTCTTCCAGTTCACTCATAACTTAGCCAGCCTGAAAAGTCTCTAAGAGTCAAGGCAGCCAGGTGTGATGGTGTGCGCCTTTAATCCCAGCTAATCCCAGCAGAGGCAGGCAGATCTCTAGGGGTACGAAGCCAGCTTGGTCTACAGAGCGAGTTTCAGGACAGCCAGGATTATAGAAAGGCAGCTTGGCTCAAAACAACAACAACAACAAAAAGAACCCCAAAACAACAACAACAAACAAACACACCCCCCCAAAAAAAACAAAAGGCCAGGCGGCAAATTGATGCACGCCCTTAATCCCTGTACTCAGGAGGGAGCTGCAAGGAGATCGCTGTGAGTTCAAGGCCAGCATGGATTACAGGGTGAGTTCCAGGACAACCAGGGCTACACAGAGAAACCCTGTCTTGAAAATCCAAACCAAACCAAACCAAAAATAACCAACCAAACAAACAAAACAAATCAACAAAACAAACCTAAGATCCAAGGCAACTCATGCCTCTCTCTTACCTAAGTCTTCAAATTCTCCTTGGGTAGGACTGATAGCTGGTAAAGAGAGGAAACACTCTGTGACTTCAACCCCGACATTGCCTAGCCCCCATCTTCCTCCTCTAATCCCATATTTGCCTCCCTAGTCCCATCCCCTTGTTATTGTTTCGGCCCCTTGACCTGCCTGCACCAAGGCACCTCACTTTCCCCTGTCTAGCTGTCTTACCTGAGTCCTGGAAGGCTCCTGGGATGGGGCTGACCACTGGGAAGACAAGAGGGAGGCAGGGAAAGGCTGGAGAGACGATGCACTTAGGTGAGGCTCTCGCTCCTTCCACCCAGGTCTACAGTGTTCCATCCGACAGCTGGCCTCCCTTTCCCCTTCCCCTTCCACACAATCCCCCAGGTTCTTGGTATGGCCCTTCTCTGTCTCTTTTGACATTTCACTGCCTCTAAAGGAAGCAGGAACTATATCCTGCTTTTCAGCTCTCTGGATGCTGGCATCCAGGCCTCCTGGAGCCCTGTCCTCTGAACTTACCCATCATTACAACCGGGACGAACAGGTGCCGGGACATGGTTCACTAGAGTCCGCGGGGTGGCGGGAGGCACAGAGACAGACAGTTGAAAAGCTGCTTCCTACCCACAGCCTGTCACTGACTGTGTCTGGTCCCTCCCGATGGTCCCAGGAGTAGCCCCACCCTTCCTGGCTAGAGCCCATTTACAGGAGGAATCTGAGAGGATCTGGGGCTGAAGGGGGAAAGTAGGGAGTTCAAAGGCCCCACCCCAAGATCCGGTGCATCTCACATATCTAGAGGCTCTGAATGGAAGTAGGGGAGGTGTCCCAGCTCCAGGACACCTGGATGTGGGCGAGATGAGCAGAGAACTCTCTGTGTCAAAACCAAGTCAGATGATCGTGGTGGACACATATGCACTGGGCTCTTGGAAGAGCAGGGCCAAGCTGAGCTGTAGCCCTTGGCATGACTCACCGGAGACCTCACCTTTGATTGGGGTGTGGCTTCCCCAGTGGTTTGGCCTTTTCTTCTCACACAGCTCTAGTTACTGGAGTTACTGGCCAGGGCTGGGGCAGGAACTCCAGGGAATTCGATTCCATCCTAACAAAGGGATCACCGACTTGGGCCTGCTGAGCAAGGCCTAGGGGTACTGGAGAGGACTGAGCAGCCTGGCTGGAACCTTCTAATGACCTCTGTGCTAGGGTGGTAGACTCCCAGCACTGTTGATCGCTCTTTAGATGACTTAGGAAAACCACTCAGCCTCTTGGCGTACTGCTTATCATTAGAAACTGTTTTTAAAAAGGTAAGGCACTGGGCACGGTGGGGCCCAGCTGTGATCCCAGCACTGTGAAGGCTGAAGTAGACAGAGTGAGACCCCCTGTCTTCACAAAGAACAGCCGGGTGTGTGAGGTACGGGATTTAGCTCCTAACAGAGAAAAACAAAGATTTTTATGGAGGAGTACAGGGGCCGGATTATACAGGTCCCTATTTCTACAGTGTATGGAGGCCGGAATTCTGAGCGGCCTGGCAAGGCACAGCTTGCACCTCCCACACAGAAGGTGGTCACTTAGCCTTTGGTAGTAAGACAGTTAGATGTCGTCTTAAGCAAAGGGTTAGGATATGCTGATGTCATTCTGCTCCTTCTGTTGTAATTTAGGAGGGGTAAGAGGTGTTTTCAGTCTACAGAGCAGGCATACGCTTAAAGTGTGGACGTGACCACAGTCATTCTCCCGGCTACCTAGGAAACAGAATGCGAATAAACTTCCCCTGCAGTTTACATTTTGTTATAAAAGCTGTTTGGAGAATAAATGTGGGTGATTTTCAGGCTGTGAACTCGGGATTCCATGAGGGATCCTTGAAAGCTTCCTCCCGATAAAGTCATGTGAGTTGTGTCTTTATTCCCACACCTCCACTCAGGAATGAGAAATAATTTAGGTCCGAGCTGGTTCCTGTGCAGTCCTGGCTGTCCTGAAACTCACTCTGTAAACTAGGCTGTCCTCGAACTCACAGAGAACTGCCAGCCTCTGCCCCCCAAGTGCTGGGATTAAAGGCGTGCGCCACCACCCAACCCATCACACCTATTTTATCTGGTGCTGGAGATAGGACTCAGGGCTTCCCAAGTGTAAGAAAGACAACCATTTTGCCAATCCAGCCATTTCCCCAGAACTTTGTTTTTAAAACATATTATTATTATTATTATTATTATTATTATTACTAGTAGTAGTATGGTGTTTGTCTTTTATCTGCATAAATGTCTGTGCATAATGTGTGTGCAGTGCCCACAGAGTCCAGAAGAGGGCATCGAACCACTTTAGAACTGGAGTCACAAGATGTTTGTGAGCAACCGTGTAGGTACTGGGAATGAACTGGGTTCTCTGGATGAGCAAGCATAATTCTTAACCCCTGAGTCATGTCTCCAGCCATCTATTTTTTATTTATTTGTTTGTTTTTTTTTATCTTTTAAAAAGATTTATTTATTTATTTATTATGTATACAGCATTCTGCTTGCATGTATGCCTGCAGGCTAAAAGAGGGCACCAGATCTCACTACAGATGGTTGTGAGCCACCATGTAGTTACTGGGAGTTGAACTCCAAACCTTTGGAAGAACAGGCCGTGCTCTTAAGCTGATCCATCTCTCCAGCCCTGTTTGTTTATTTTTGTTTTTCAAGAAAGGGTTTCTCTGTGTGTATCCCTGGCTGTCCTGGAGCTCACTTTGTAGACCAGGCTGGCCTAGAACTCACAGAAACCCCCCCCCCCCCGTGTCTGTCTCCCACGTGCTGGGATTAAAGGAGCGCAGCCTGGCTCTATTTATTTTTTTAAGACAGGCTCTTACTGTGTAGCTCCGAATGACCTCAAACTGACTGCAGCTCTCTTGCCTCAGCTTCCTAGGGGTTGAAATCGCAGACCTAAGCCATCATAGTTGGCTACTCACATCCAATTTCAGAATAAGTCAAACTGACAGATGGCGCTAGAAGCCAGGGAAGGGAAATCCTTTCTGGGGACCATAGGGACTGCAAAGAGCATAGGAAAGCTGACGTCTAGACCTGGTGGGGGTTGTGTAGAAATGGGCCTTGCAGTGGGGCCGTGTGTGCTCTAGGCAAGCACGTGCTCTGAGCTTTACAGCACAGCTCTGCTCCTATGGAGACACAGCGGAGTTTCCAAGTGGACTCGAGGGTCAGCTAAGGGAACACAAGTGAACCAACTCCAAAAGTGACTTTCGTGACTGAAAATGTTGGTAAAAGGTGCCCTATTACATCAGATACAGCTCGGTATTTGTGCTATGCAGCTTCTCAAAGTGCCTGGAGGATAGAGAGACCTTTCAGCACTGGGGAAAACAGAGGCATTCTGAAGCCGAGCTTTTGATATTACATTTCTTGATAAGAGAGATGGTTTCTTTTAAGAAAAAAGGTTCCAGGTCATTTATTTATTTATTTACTTCTGAACTGACTTCAGAGAATAACCACAAACAAATAGAAGAAAACAAAGAATAAAAACAATAACAGCCGGGCGGTGGTGGCGCACGCCTTTAATCCCAGCTCTCGGGAGGCAGAGGCAGGCGGATCTCTGTGAGTTCGAGGCCAGCCTGGTCTACAAGAGCTAGTTCCAGGACAGGCTCTAAAAAAGCTGCAGAGAAACCCTGTCTCGAAAAACCAGAAAAAGAAAAAAGAAAAAAGAAAAAAAAACAATAACAAAGAAAGCTGATGATTGTCACTGCCAGAAAAAATAAAAAAGAAAGCATTCCGTAGATGATCCTCAATTCCTTCGTTCCACTTCTGGACTGGGGAGCTGGCTTAGTGGTCAAGGGCGTGGTCAGTACACAACGATATAGACTGCAGGAAAATGAAATAGAATAGGTTGGTCCTGGTGGTGCACACCTGCAATGCTGGCACTTGGAAGGTAGAGGTGGGATTAGGAGTTCAAGGCTAATTTTGGCTACTTGGCTAGTTCAAGGCAAGCCGGGGCTGCCGGAGTCCCTGTCTCAAACCTCTCTCTCCTTCCACCAACATAAATAATGAATTTAATAAATAAACCTGGTTGGGGTATAACACAGTGATGCAGCACCTGTGTAGTGTATGAGAACAAGGAAGAACGGTAAAGAGAAGACTTCGCCAGGTAAGCGGACCTGAGCACGTTCAAGATCACCTCCACCGGGCAGGGCTGAATCTTCTGTAGAAGAAGAGTGTCTTTGGGCAAGTGTTGGGGATGTTCAATCATTGTCAGCCCCGAGTTTGTATTTGCATTGATTAAATAAAATTAACCTTGGGTCAGGAGGCTAAGTTAGCAGCTAGTTGACAGAAAGTAGTTATAGAGCATTGTAAACGGAGGCTGCTTGTTTGTTTCCCGGCTGCCCAGACCCAAAACAATCACACAGAAACATTATTAATTGAAACACTGCTTGGCCTATTAGCTCAGGCTTCTTATTAACTAACTCTTACATCTTAAATTAATCCATTCCTATTATTTTGTATTTTACCACAAGGTTTGTGGTTTACTGGTAAGGTTCTGGTGTGTCTGTATCCTTTGACAGCTACATGGCATTTCTCTGACTCTGCCTTCTTTTCTGCTCTATCTCTGCTTGGAATTCCTGCCTTGTTTCTTTATTAACAATGGTAATAAAACATATTCACAGCATACAGGGGGGAGCCCCACATCAGAGCATCAGAGGGCATTTGAGAGAGATGAGAAACACAGGAAGTAGTAGGGAGGGATTTAGGGATTTGGAGTGGCTCTGCTTTTTTGTTTGGGACAGAACAGAAGGACACCTTTTTTTCCCCAGAGATGACAATGAGGAGAAGTTAGCTAGTTACTACCCAGCCTCTCTGAGCTAACAGGTTTTCACTCCAGCTTTTGAATCTCAAGTCTTATTTATAAATAGAATGATAGAGATTTAGTTAAAGCTATCTTTAGTGGCAACAACAGGACAGATGCCTGTGGGAACAGAACTCCTGGCAGGCTGTAGCGTGAGTGACTAGGCTGCTGTCAGAGAAGGAAACTGGTAACAGTGGTGTCAGGATTGCTGGCTGAAATAGCAGTAGATTAAGATCCAGTCACGGTGCTGAGGTTAAAACCACAGGCAAGCATAGCACCTCATACTAACAACCCCAGCCCTTGGGAGGCTGAGGCATCTACATGGCAAGATCGAGGCCAGCATGGGCTATGTAAGACCTTTCCTTAAGAAAAAAAATCATGTTCAGGATCTGCAAGTCACTTCCCTTCCAGTAGGACTGCCCAAACCTCGGAAAAGAACCTGGGCATCTGTCTATACCACCACCTAAAAAGGCAGTCCAAAAATCCAGAAATGGGGTCAACCTAGGCGATAGGAGAATTTCTGGTGGTTAGATACAAGCCAGTGTTCCTCAAGAACTTGTGAAACAGATTCCTGTCTACCCAAAGGAGTCATTTCTCTTACCTCTGGCAGAAGAGACATATGGCCTCCTGTGGCATCTATCAGCATATCAAGGTTCACGCTGGCCTCCAGGCCCCTCAGTATCACAAGTGCCTGTTACACATTTCAAGGTCCATGCTGGCATCCTGGCCCTTCTCACCTCCTCCTCTACCCCAAACTCTGCCCAGCTTCCCTCTGCCTAGCTTCATCCTCCTTATAACCTTGCTATTCTTGCTATGTTTGTGCTCTGTCTCTGTCTCTCTCTTGCTCCTTTCCTCTCACTGTGTTTTCTCTGTCCTCTGTCCCCTGCTATTCTTCCCTTTCTTGCAGATAGCCCTGGCCATGTCTGATCTGCTGACCATATTTAGTCTACTTTTTTCTCTCTCTGCTTTGGACTCTTCTAGATGCCTCTGACTGCTCTCTCTCTCTCTCTCTCTCTCTCTCTCTCTCTCTCTCTCTCTCTCTCTCTCATCTACAATAAAACCTTCCCCTTGTCAGGGTATGTACTCCGGAGCAGAGGCAGGTGGATCTCTGTGAGTTTGAGGTCAACTTGGTCTATAGAGTGAGTTCCAAGACAGCCAGGAATACACAAAGAAACCCTGTCTCAGAAAACAAAACAACAGCAACAACAACAAAACTCCAAAAACCCTTCACCTTTAACCAAACCACGGAGCACTCATGCCATTGTTTATACAGAAGGTAAAATATATCAAAAAGTTCATCCATTTCTTTCAGATTTTTCAAGTTTGATGGTGTACACTTTTTTTTTTTTTGGTTTTGTTGTTTTTCTCAAGGCAGGGTTTCCCTGTATAGCCCTGGAACTCTCTCTGTAGACCAGGCTGGCCCAGAACTCAGAGATGTGCCTGCTTCAGTCACAGTGCTAGGATTAAATGTGTGTGCCACCATCACCCAGCCTGGAGTACATATTTTTAAAATATGTCCTTATGATTCTTTGTTTCCTTCTTTTTTAAAAAAAAATATTTATTTATTATGTGTACAGCATTCCTTCCATGTGTGCCCGCAAGCCAGAAGGGGGCGCCGGGTCTCATTACAGATGGCTGTGAGCCACCATGTGGTTGCTGGGAATTGAACTCAGGACCTCTGGAAGAGCAGTCAGTGCTCTTAACCACTGAGCCATTTCTCCAGACCCTTCTCTGTTTCCTTCTTGTCTGCTGTGCTGTTCCCTTTCATCTCTAATTTTATTTAGATCTTCACTGTCTTTTAGTTGATTTGACTAAGATTTTATCAATCTTACCGATTTTCTCAAAGAACTGCCTCTTCATTTTGCTGATTCTTTGGGTTTTTGTTGTTTCTATTTCACTGATTTCGGCTCTGAGTTTGAATATTTCTTGCTAATGTTTTTGTTCCTCTGTGTAGTGCTGGCTGTCCTAGAACTCACGCTGCAGACTAGGCTGACCTTGAACTCAGAGATTTGCCTTCCTTTACCTCCTGTGTGCTGGTGGGATTGTAGACCCGGGCCACCAGCTCTGGCTCTACTCTTGACTGGCATTCATCCCCTTTGGAGATCCTCTTGTGGCAAGAAGAATGATTGTTTCTCTTTCCATTTTGCTGGACCAGAACTGCCCATCTCCTAATCTAGTCACATGTGTTAGTAATCAGGCAACTGCACTGGCTGCCCCTGGGGTCCTGACAGACTATGTCTTCAGTTGCAGCCACTAAGAGCACGTCCTGTGCACATTCACTACGTTCCCTTTTAAAAGGTGGACCTTGGTCACCTCCCGTCTCTCTCTCTTTGTGTCTCTGCTTCTCTACCTGCCTCTCTCTCTCTCTGTCTCTCTGTCTCTCTGTCTCTCTGTCTCTCTGTCTCTGTCTTTCACTGTCTCTGTCTCTGTCTCTCTCTCTCTCTCTCTCCCCCCCCTTTCTCTTTTGACTCTCCTTTTTCCAGAGTCTGGGCTCCTCCCTCCCCTCACCCCTTTTCCCATTCCCTTTCCTATCGCATGGTGTGACTTCACAGCATGTTTTAAAATGATAACAACGTGTTCTCCAGGGACCAGACTGGCACCAAGTCACCAGCTCCACCTTTCATCTTTTACCCCAATACATCCTGGAAGCATCTGTCACCTATAGATCCAGAAGTGACCCTAGCACTTTGGTCTTAAATGAACTGCCTTACTGCAAGTGCATCTCCCTTTAAGTAAATGCATAGGATGGCATTTGGAGAATGGTTCCTGGTAGATAAAGAATAACTGGGCTGGAATTTGAGGAGCTGTTAGCTCACTGGGAGAAAGACCCTTTGCCTTTGCAGGGTGCTTCCCTGGCAACTTATTTGCAGCCCTTAGAGTCAATAGGATGCCAGAAGAGGGTGAGGTTGTTGGCAACACTGTGGCCTGAGACAACAAATCTGTATAACTCTGTGGCCCAGGCAGAAATTTTTCTAAACTCTTATGGTAAATGTGGTAAATGGGGGCTGGCATGAAGGCATACATGCATATTACATACGTAATAAATAAAAAAATCTTTAAAGAAATAATGTGGTGAATGGGGTATTGTAGGTCCTTAAGTAGCAGATATTTCTCCTGTAGGTTGTTTGTGTGAATTCAAGCCACCTGGACTCCTGGTTCACATATGAAAAAAATAAAATTAGTCCCCTTACGAATCAAGTTTAAAAAGGTTTGCCTCTGGTCTCTGGAGAGACGGCTCAGTAGGTAAGGCTCTTGTTGCTAGTCCAGAGGCCCAGGTTTGGTTCCGAGCACTCATAGTTACTGTAACTCCAGTTCTAGAGAATCTGAGCTCCCCCCTCCCCCGGCTTCCACAAACACTGCATGCAAACAGTGCACTTACATACATGCAGGCAAAATACTCACATACACAAACTAAAACTAAAACTTAAATATATAGAAGAACGTGGCTGGGGCAAGTAGTTCAGTGGTGTGGTGGTCACCTGGCATACATCAGGCCCGGGGCTCGGTCCCTAGTAGTGTGGGCTGATGTGGGATTCGTCTCTGTATGCTGTGAATACCACTGGTTAATAAAGAAACTGTCTTAGGCCCGTGCAGGGCAGAATATAGGTAGGTGGGGAAAACTAAACTGAATGCTGGGAGAAAGAAGGCAGAGTCAGGAGAAGTCGTGTAGCCCCACCAGAGACAAATGCCAGAACTTTACCAGGTAAGCCACAGCCTCGTGACAATACACAGCTTAATGGAGATGAGTTCATTTAAGATATGAGTTAGCCAGAAATACACTTAAGCTATTGGCCAAACAATACTGCAAATAATACAGTTTCTGCGTGATTATTTCAGGAGTCTGGGCGGCTGGGAAATGAGCGGCCTCCTACAACAGTGGGTGGCATATGCATATGTGAAGACAGAAAAATGAGGGGTTCTTATATGTATTCACGATTCTGTGAGTAACCCCAAAGAAGCCTTTCCAGCTTCACACCGTCCAGGACTGAATTTGTCGCCCCCTGGTGGTTGGAAAGAGGTATGAATTTGTACTTTAAGCCATATGAGAATTAGAATGTTTTTCTACAATATTTGTTTTATAACAAGTTTTTTTTTTAAAAACAGAGTTTCTCTAAGTAGTCTTTGCAGTCCCGGACTTATTCTATAGACCAGGACTACATCAAACTCAGAGATCTGCCTCCTGCCTCCTAAATGCTGGGATTGAAAGACTGTGCCACCATGCCGGGCATAACAAGTCTTATATAAAAGTTTATGTGTAATCTGGCAATAATGGTTCGTGTGTGTAATTTTAGCACTCAAGAGGCAGAGGCAGGATGACTGCCTTAAGAACCAGGCCAGACTCAGCAACGTAGGAAGACCTTGCTTTCGAGACAGGGTTTCTCCGTAGCTTTGGAGCCTATCCTGGAACTAGCTCTTGTAGACCAGACTGGCAGAGGCAGGCAGAGCTCTGCGAGTTTGAGGCCAGCCTGGTCTACAGAGCGAGTTCCAGGACAGCCAGGGCCACCCAGAGAAACCCTGTCTCGCATCTGGGATTACAGAACCTATAACTGAGAAAATGCCCTGCCCCCCATGAGACTGGCCTGTAGAGCATTTTCTTAGTGATTCATTTGGGAAGCCTCAGCCTGCTCTTGGTGGTGAGACCTCTGGGCAGATGGTCCGGGGTTTTATATGAAAGCAGGCTGAACAAGCCATGGAGGGCAAGTCAGTAAGCAGTGTTCCTCCATGGCCTTCAGCTCTGGCTTCCCTATCCCTGCCTCGGCTTGCGTCGGGAATCCTCTGTAATGTGGAAGTGTAAGCCCAGTGAACTTTTCCCTTCCCACGCTGCATTTGGTCATGGTGTTGAGTCACAGCCTTAGAAAGCAAACTAAAATCTTAGGCAAAGCAGGTTTGATACGTCCTATTGCTTTTGAAAATACTTAAATAGTTTAGGGCAAAGCCAGAGCAAAGTTCCCTAGATCTTGAAGCTCTCCAGCGTATTTGTGGGTTTGTGTGTGTGTGTGTGTGTGTGTGTGTAGCTAAAGATTCAGTGTGCCCCCTAAACGATCCTTCCGGAAAGCACTACAGCAGTGACTTTATGAGCACACAGACGGGCTGGCAACGTGGCTCTTGCGATCCAGCAATGGGACCCAAATGGTGGAAAGAGAAATGGCAGCTGCAAGCTGGCTTCTGACTAAGTACACACATGTACACATACATAAACAGATACATATACACACCACCCCCATATACCACTCACAGCACATATACCATACACACCACACACCAAACACACCATAGACACCACTCACATACACACTACCCACAGCACATATACCATACACACCACAGATACCACCCACAACACTTATACCATACATACAACACATATCCCATATACACCACACACTGGACACACTATAAACACATATATACATACACACACTCCACACACACCCCCACCCACTCATAAAACACGTCCCCACACTAAATGAACAAATGTAAAATACAAAGAGTTAGATGTATGTGTGAAAGGGCTGCACAGGGACGGTCTGGAGGCCCTCGGTGATAAGACGCCTGCCTGAAATCCATGCCCAGTACTGAGAAATCACACGGGAAAGCTCTCAGCCAGAGAGTGGATTTGGTACGTATGGTTTTGTTTCTGGTGTTTTGAGATAGGGTCTTGTTAGGTAGCACTGACTGGCCTTAAACTTGCTGTGATCCTCCTGCCTCTGCCTCCCAAGTGTTGGGTTAATGGGCATGCAGTGTCATCCCTGGCTAAAAATCTTTGAACCATTTCAATGTCGTTATGATTTCTGAACTTCAAAACTTCTGGCAAACTATGGTTTCACAATCTCTCCATAGTTAGCTATATCTTGATATGATTATCAGAATATTTCTACACTATTTGGGAACTGTCCTACAGAGTTTAGTCTATTGTCAACCATAGAAACAAGAATCACTTGATAATTTTGTTGTGCACAAAGCTTCACTACTCCGGCCTGTGGACTGAAATAAACCACGTCCATACTCTGATTTCAAGGATTTATTTCTTTCTTTTCCCACTTGAGAGACGGGATCTCTCCATGTAGACATGGCTGGTCTGAAACTCACAGAGATCTACAGCCTCTGTCACCTGAGTGCTGACATTAAAGACATGTGCCCACTCACATCCCCCAAAATATCTAATTCTGCTGCCTTCCCCCCACCAAGACAGGGGTTCTCTGTGTAGCCCTTGATGTTCTGGAACTCAGAACTCACTCTGTAGACCAGGCTGTCCTCAAACTCACAGAGATCACCTTGCTTCTGCCTCCCCAAGTGCTGGAATTAAAGGTGTGCGCCATCACAGGCTGTGGATGAGGTGTTTAATTTTTTTGGTTTTTTGAGACAGGGTTTCTCTGTTGCTTTGGAGCCTGTCCACCTGTCCTGGAACTAGCTCTTTTTTTTTTTTTTTTTAAGATTTTATTTATTATGTATACAACATTCTGCCTCCGTGTATTCCTGCAGGCCAGAAGAGGGCGCCAGATCTCAGTACAGATGGTTGTGAGCCACCATGTGGTTGCTGGGAATTGAACTCAGGACCTCTGGAAGAGCAGCCAGTGCTCTTAACCTCTGAGCCATCTCTCCAGCCCCTGTGGCTGAGGTTTTAAAGTGACATGTTGACACACTTCTCTCAGCACAGAGAAGCGACATCTTCACCTAAAAGTAAAGCCAACTTTACCAATAAAAATATCTTCCTGTCTCAACCAGCATCAATATGCAAGAACGTGCTTGAGCCGAGGGGAAGGCTCCCTGTTTCTTGTGCAGTTGTCACAGTGGTTCTTTCTTTGCTTTTCCTTCTATTTTCTTCCTTTTTTTCCATTGACACTGAGCCTGAAGTAAACCTGGCTGGGGTGTATCACCATGCCTAGCTTGCCTATCTCTCCCACCTTCCAGGACTGCTTTAAGCATCTTTGGCTGTCCTGAAACTCACTATGTTCAGACCAGGCTGACCTCGAACTCACCAAGATCCACCTACTTCTGCCTCCTGAGCCAGGCTCCTTTATAGCAGTTTTACATGCGCCTTCTCGCCAACACTTGGAAATGAATCTGAAGTAAAGTGTGTGCAGTCTATCCATGTTCAATTCTCTCTGTAGGATCAAACATAAATTTCGTCAGGTTCATTTGCAGATCTGACAAGACGCTCCTGCTCTGCTGCCCTATACCTCTGCTCCTCTCTCTTCCCAGTCTCCACAGTCTCTTGCTCTCTTTCCTAAAGATTTCATTTATTATGTACGCAGTGTTCTGCCTGCACATTTGCCTGCAAGACAGAGGAGAGCGCCAGATCTCATTATACATGGTTGTGCCATCTCTCCAGCACCATTTTCTCTCTTCTTTTCTTTTCTTTTTTCTTTTTTTTTTTTTTTTTTTGTTTTTTTCGAGACAGGGTTTCACTGTAGTTTCTAGAGCCTGTCCTGGAACTAGCTCTTGTAGACCAGGCTGGCCTCGAACTCAGAGATCCACCTGCCTCTGCCTCCTGAGTGCTGGGATTAAAGGCGTGCGCCACCACAGCCCGGCTTCTTTTCTTTTCTTTTCTTTTCTTTCTTTTTATACAGGATCACCTTGGCTGCCCTGGAATGCAGGCCTTGAACCCCTAACTCAGAGATTCACCTGCCTCTTGAGTGCTGGGATCAAGAACATGTTCCACCACACCTGCTTCTCCTTTAAATCCGAGGCCAGTAATCTGTGATCGCATTTTCAGTTGTATTTGCCAGGACGAAGAAGACCTGAGTGGGCCCAAACCTGCAGGGGCATTTTCTGTTCTGGGTGCTGCCTGATGAAATAATATTGTTATTATTGTTATTATTATTATTATTATTATTATTATTATTAATTTTGCTTCTTTTTGTTTTTGTTTTGAGACAGGCTCTCTCTTAGCCCTGGCTGTCCTAGAACTCAGTATGTAGACCAGGCTGGCCTCAAACTCATGGAGACCCTTCTGCTTTTGTCTCCTCAGAGCTGGAGCTGGGATTAAAGATGCGCCACCATGGCAGGTTAAAGCTACATATCTTAAACAAAGAACAAGACAGTAAAGCATATATATATATATATTTTTTTTTTGTTTTTTCAAGACAGGGTTTCCCTGTAGTTTCTAGAGCCTGTCCTGGAACTAGCTCTTGTAGACCAGGCTGGCCTCGAACTCAGAGATCCGCCTGCCTCTGCCTCTGCCTCCCGAGTGCTGGGATTAAAGGCGTGCGCCACCACCGCCCGGCAGTAAAGAACATTTTTTAAAATTTTATTTCTTTATTATGAGTACAGTATTCTGCCTGCATGTACACCTGCAGGCTAGAAGAGGGCACCAGATCTCAATACAGATGGCTGTGAGCCACCATGAGGTTGCTGAGGACCTCTGGAAGAGCAGCCAGTGCTCTTAACTGCTGAGAACATTTACTTGGGGCTGGAGAGTTGGCTTATTGGTAAGAGCACTTGCTCCTTTTGCTGAGGACTCAGGTTCAATTTTTAGTACCCATGTGGTGGTTCTTAACTATCCATAATTCCAGTTCCAAGGTAACTCCAATTCCAAGGAATCTGACACCCTCTCTGACCTCTGCCTGTACCAAGAACACATCTGGTGCACATGTATACATGTAGGCAAAACATTCAGTAAAATAAAATAATAATTACATAAATAAGCATAAAAAAATTTTTTTAGGGGCTGGAGAAATGGCTCCACAGTTAAGTTCTTCCAGAGGACCCAGGTTCAATTCCTAGCACCCACATGGCAGGTAACTGCAGGGAGCCGGAGCCGATTTGCTGGCCACCATCACAAGATGGCGCCAAGCCCCTGCAGCGCCGAGTAAACAATTCCGTATTAGGCAAGGCTCTAGACAGAACCTCCCGCAGGCACGACCCCTGTCCATTTCCCCCTCTATAAGCAGCTGCCGCTTAGTCCTTGGTGGGGGGGGGGGGCTCGCTTCCTGCTCTCCCTTTAACCAAGAGGCTCCAATAAAGCATGATTTGAGAAGAATCCTTGACTGGTGGTTGTTCTTCCCTGCTGGCCAGGGGGGTTCGCCGCAGGTAACAACTGTCTATAACTCCAAGATCAGACAAACATGCAGGCAAAACACCAATACATAGGGCTGGAGAGATGGCTCAGTGGTTAAGAGCATTGCCTGCCCTTCCAAAGGTCCTGAGTTCAATTCCCAGCAACCACAACAGATGGTTGCTCAGAACCATCTGTAATAAGGTCTGGTGTCCTCTTCTGGCCTGCAGATATACACACAGACAGAATATTGTATACATGATAAATAAATAAATATTAAAAAAACCACCAATACATGTAAAATAAAAAAATTAATTTTTTTATTTTTCAAAATGGGGTTTCTCTGTAGCTTTGGATGGAACTAGCTCTTGGAGATCAGGTTGGCCTCAAACTCACAGAGATTCGCCTGCTTCTGCCTCTCGAGTGCTGGGATTAAAGGCGTGTGCCACCACCACCCGGCTTTAAAATTTTCTTTTAAAGAACACTGTTTATACTTATCACGTGCCAGCCCCAGCTAAAGATGATTTACAGATGGAAAACCACTTAATACTCCCAAGAGTTCTCTGCTGTACTCCTCTCCCTCTCAGTTTTAGGGTTTTCAAGGGTCTCACAACGTAGCCCAGAGTGGCCAGAGAGCTCACTTTAAAACCTAGAACTCCGCCTTTAATCCCAGCACTCGGGAGGCAGAGGCAGGCAGATCGCTGTGAGTTCGAGGCCAGCCTGGTCTACAAGAGCTAGTTCCAGGACAGACTCCAAAGCTACAGAGAAACCCTGTCTCAAAACAAAACAATCTTAGAGCTCAAGGTGCTTCCTACTTCAGCCTCCCGCTGAGCCACAGCCTGGCTTCCTCATGTTTTAGAGATGTAAGATAGCAGGGCTGTCCAAGTGCAGGGTCCCTGCATGTGGTGAGTAAAAATGCAATCCCCCTCTGCTTCCTTGGATCCGAGGAAGGGATTCCTCAGACATGCTGCAGTTTAGAGAAGGCCTGGGCCTGCCTGCCTCTTGCTCCACACTGTTTCTCAGGCCATATGCCTCCCAGGACACAGCTAAAATGGCTTCGCAGAGCAGGCTCTCAGTCAAGCTTGGTCCTCTTGGGTCTTAACCATGTTGTGCCGACAAATGTGGTGATATTTTGTTTGTGTTCTGACAAATAAAGCTTCCCTAGATATCAGAGGCGGAGCTAGCCACTTGGTAACCATAGAGGTTTGGAAGTCTGTATATAGACAGACAGGGATGGAATGGAGACAGGAGCTAGGTGGCTGGTCCTTTACTTCTCTTACTTCTCTGATCTTTTAGTTTTTGTTTTGTTTTGTTTTTTTGTTTTTCCTTTTTTTTTTTTTTTTTTTTTTTTTTTGGTTTTTCGAGACAGGGTTTCTCTGCAGCGTTTTTAGAGCCTGTCCTGGAACTAGCTCTTGTAGACCAGGCTGGCCTCGAACTCACAGAGATCCGCCTGCCTCTGCCTCCCGAGTGCTGGGATTAAAGGCGTGTGCCACCACCGCCCGGCTTGTTTTTTTGTTTTTCGAGACAGGGTTTCTCTGCAGTTTTGGAGCCTGTCCTGGAACTAGCTCTTGTAGACCAGGCTGGCCTCGAACTGACAGACATCTATCTGCCTGCCTCTGCCTCCTGAGTGCTGGAATTAAAGGCGTGCGCCACCACTGCCCGGCTGATCTTTTAGCTTTTACCAAGATATCTGACTCTGGGTTTTTATTATTAAGACTAATTAGGATTGTGCTTCATCTGGCACCAAACATGGGGTACCATTTGTAATTGGACATGTCTCTCCTACCGGACAGTTCCCAATAACCAGTCAGAGGCTTAATATTATTTATAAGTATTTGGTTGATGGCTCAGGCTTATTACTAGCTATATCTTACATTTCAATCAGTCCATGTCTGTCAACGACATATTGCCACGTGGCCGTGGTGTTACTTCACTTTCTACATGTCTTGCTTCCTTGGCAGCTGGCTGGTGTCTCCCAGACTCCACCCTTTTTCTCCTGTATCTCTGCTTGGATTTCCCATCTGCCTCTATCCTGCCTTGCCATAGACAAAAGTGACTTTTTTTTTATAACCCAATGAGAGCAACAGATATTCACAGCATATAGATAGACCATCCCATAGCAGGCAAATGACTCATTCACTTGGTAAACTCCTAGTAGAAATGCCATCTCCTCCGATGCAACCTAACCTACTCATTGCAAAATGACCTCTGTGACACCTCCTATAACATACTATTGCCAACATCTCATTTTGAAATTGTTTCTTTAAAAATTATTTGTGTGTGTGAGTGTGTGTGTGTGTGAACTCTAGAGAGTCTCAGCACACTTACAGAGATTTGGGGTCAGGCTTGTGCTGCAAATCAGTTTCTTGCTTAGCCATTTCGCCAGTCCATGACACAATTTTATTTAGCACAAGTTATCCTCCAACTTGTCATGAAGCCAAGACTAGTGTCGAAATCCTTGATCATTGCCTCCACTAACCAAACTGAAAATATTCATTGTTGTAGATTGGGTGTGGGTTCACACAGTCTATGGAAGAAGACACAGGGCACCTGCAGGATGTATCTACCCTTTCCAGCTGTGGGGGGCTCACCCTCTCACTGATTGAAACCCTCCTCCTCCTTAGTCAAGGGCCGTTTTAAAAAAAAAATGTTCTCTAATTCAACGCAATGCCCATCAAAATCCCAGCAAAATTCTTCAATGATCTCAAAAGAACGGTACTCTTGATATGGAAAAACAAAAAACCCAGGATAGCCAAAACAATTCTGTACAATAAAAGAACTTCTGGAGGCATCACAATCCCTGACTTCAAACTCTACTACAGAGCCACAGTACTGAAAACAGCCTGGTATTAGCATAAGAACAAATAGGAGGACCAATGGAACCGAATAGAAGACCTGGCTATCAATCCACACATCTTCGAAACCTGATCTTTAATAAAGAAGCAAAAAATATCAAATGGAAAAAAGAAAGCATATTTAACCAGTTGTGCTGGCATAAATGGATATCAACATGTAGAAGAATGAAAATAGACCCATATCTATCACCATGCACAAAACTCAAGTTCAAATGGATCAAAGACTTCAACATAAAGCCAGCCACACTGAACCTTATAGAAGAGAAAGTGGGAAGTACACTTGAACACATTGGCACAGGGAAACACTTCCTAAATATAACCCCAGTAGCACAGACACTGAGAGAAACAATTAATAAATGGGACCTCCTGAAACTGAAAAGCTTCTTTAAAGCAAAGGACACGGTCAACAAGACAAAACAACAGCTTACAGAATGAGCAAAGATCTTCACTAACCCCACATCAGACAGAGAACTCAAGAAATTGACACCAAAAGATCACATAATCCAATAATAAAATGGAATACAGACCTAAACAGAGAACTCTCAACAGAGGAATCTCAAATGGCTGAAAGACACTTAAGGAAATGTTCAACATCCTTAGTCATCAGAAAAATGCAAATCAAAACAACTCTGAGATTCTATCTTACACCTGTAAGAATGGCCAAGATCAAAAACACTGATGACAACTTATGCTGGAGAGGTTGTGGGGAAAGGGGAATACTTCTGCCTTGCTGGTGGGAATATAATCTGGTATAACCCCTTTGGATGTCAGTGTGGCGATTTCTCAGAAAATTAGGAAACAATCTTCCTCAAAACCTATCATCATGCACAAAACTCAAGTTCAAATGGATAAAAGACGTCAACATATTATTTATTTATTTATTTATTTATTTGGTTTTTCGAGACAGGGTTTCTCTGCAGCGTTTTTAGAGCCTGTCCTGGAACTAGCTCTTGTAGACCAGGCTGGCCTCGAACTCACAAAGATCCGCCTGCCTCTGCCTCCCGAGTGCTGGGATTAAAGGCGTGCGCCACCACCGCCCGGCAACATATTTTTTATGATTAAGATTTTTCTAACTCAGAATGAATCCACAGCCTCTTGTTTTCTGTGGAAACAAAAGCAAAATCTCTTCTCCAAAGTAACAAACCTTTTAACTTCAAGTTTGAAGTCAAGGTAATTTCAAAATACCTATCTTGGATTAATTCAGCAGCATTTATAAGCAAATACCTCTTAGCAGCGTTGCTCCTTCTTTCAAACAATTCAAAAAAAACATACAGTATCAAGATTTTCTGTGTATTTTTCATCTTTATGTGACTTTATTTTAACCTCTATTTCTTTTATTTTTACGTTTAATATTTGGCTTTTTGAGATAGGTTTTCTGTGTATCTTTGTCCTGGAACTCATTCTGTAGACCAGGATGTCATTGAACTCCAGAGATCCATCTGTCTCTGCCTCCCAAGTGCTGGGATTAAAGGTGTGCCCCACCACACCCAACTACTCTTTTTTTCTAAGGACTTTAACCTTTTTCTTTTCTTTCCCAAGGCTGCATATATTTTTTAAAGATTTATTTATTTATTATGTATACAGTATTCTCAGTATTCTGTCTGCATGTATGCCTGCAGGCCAGAAGTGAGCACCAGATTTCATTACAGATGGTTGTGGGCCACCATGTGGTTGCTGGGAATTGAACTCAGGACCTTTGGAAGAACAGGCAGTGCTCTTAACCACTGAGCCATCTCTCCAGCCTGGTTGCATATATTTTCAACACACTGTAAAACATTTAGAGGTTTTCTTTTTTTTGAAGTATATCTCTCTTTTTCTGACCACATGAGTAGGAGTAAAGCCGTGGCTTTGATGGCTGGATCCAGAGCATTCCTTAGCTTTCTGAAATTCCAGGCTCATGGCAGAGGTACCAGCTGGAGCCATGTTTATTGCCACAACTCTATGGCATTTCAAGGTCCTTGCCAGCAAACAAGCTGCAACAGTGTATCCACAAACAACACTCAGATGCTCTCTCTGTAGCCGGACCTCCTGCCTCAAAGAGAGAGTTTGCCCTGGCAGGACAGCCCAGAAAGCTGGCACTTTAAAATGGCTCAGCTTTTTTCTTGCTACAGCTGAAAACCAAAAAGCGTGCGTTCAGCTTTTTATCAACACCGTTTAAGTGCTTCATGGCAGGACCTCTTAAAAGAGCTGCAAGGTTTTGCAGCTAAAGCTGAGTCAGGAAGCCTTTCTTAAATGAGAACGCTTGCTTGCTTCTAGCAAGCAGAGCAGACCTGAGAAATTGCTGCTACCAAGAAGCCATGCTTTACTCTATTCTTTTCTGTCTATAATTACTTCCCAAGCTCATTCAGGATTTATGTGGATGCAGTTGTCCACGTGGGTACCATTCTGTTGACTGAGGTTTCTGTCTGGCCTGGTTCGCACAGTTGTTAGGTCTCAAAGAATCACACAGAAGTCTACATTAATGATAAAACTTATTGGCCCATTAGCTCAGGCTTCTTACTAACTCTTATAACTCCTATAACCCATTATTCTTATCTATGTTAGCTACATGGCTCGGTACCTTTTTCAGCGGGGCAATCACATCTTTCTTCTTCAGTGATTTGGACAGAACTGGCCATAGGTGTTTTTAAATATAAAGCAAAGAAAGCCAGCCTACAAACCACAATCCCAGAGAATTTAGACAACAATGCAGACACTAAGAGAGACTTACATAGATCTAATCTACATGGGAAGTAGAAAGTAGAAAAAGACAAGATCTCCTGAGTAAATTGGGAGCATGGGGACCTTTGGGGAGGATTGAAGGGGAGAGGGGAGAGTCAGGGAGGGGAGCAAAGAAATATGTAGAGCTCAATAAATATCAATAAAAATGTATAAAAATTATTCTTTAATTTACACCTTTAACACGCTGATTTTCATATCCACAAAACATCTTAACTAAGCTTCCAAAGGGACAATGCCAAACGCAAATTCTCGATTAAGGAATATCACAGTGTGCTGAATTTTTCCCAACCAAGTGTTACATAGGCTTTGTACCCTTGGGAAACTCTTAGACATGATTCACATATGTTAGGCAGAAGGTGCTGAAGACAAGGCAGTCTGAGGCTATATGCTGACATTCCAGAGCAGGCTGCAGCTGAGTAGGGATTCTCCCTACAATTTGTAAAAGTCAATTTGCTTTTTGAATTAGGCAATCTATGTACAGTGTAATGATAATTTGTGCAGGCTAGGTGTGGTGGCAAATTTGCAATCCCAGCACCCTGGAGGACCTCCAGGTAGAGGCTTGCCTAGTTACCGAGATAGCTGCTATCTCTAAGAAAACAACTCATAGCCCTTCCCCAAATGTGGCAGAGTTCATTGGTTCAGGACAACAATCCCAGTTATTCAGAAAGCTGAAGCGGAAGAATTAAGTTTAGCAGTTGAACCAGCTTGGGCAACATAGCAAGACTTTGTCTAAAAAAATGGAAAAAATTTAGAAAAAAAAATCCCACAAGCAAACCTAAGAGACTTTAAAAATTAGGGTCTCACTCTGTAGCCTAGTCTGGCTTTGAATGGAAGGAGATCCTCCTGCCTTAGCTTCCCAAGTGCTGAAATTATAGCTGTGGGCTACATGCCTATATCTTGTGTGTGACAGACTTTTCCTGGGGAGGTGAAACACACGTGTCTACTAGCCCCAGATGGGGAGCCTACAACAGACCAAAGTAGGGACACCACCAAAGTCTACCTTGGTGAACTAATGAATTTTATTGGGGTTAACTATAGGAATATGTGTGGGAATATGACCTACAGACAGCTGTATTACCCTAGCACAGGTGATAGCTCACCAAAACTGAGAACCTGGAGCCCAACCCACAGTCCACAGATGGCTCAGCAGGTTGGAGTGTGTCCCTTCTAGGCTGCTCAGCGGGGCTCTGCTTCCTTCCTTGCCGCTTGGCTTGTCTGAGAGGGACTCTTAGTCTTTATTGCTTATTCTTGTGAGGGAAGGGTCTAAGGAATCTGGTCAGTTTTAGGTATTTCCTGAAGCTATATTGAGTTGTTAATTTTCTATTCTAAGGAGCTTCCCTGTATGAAATATTTTAATCTAGCAAGAAACTGTTACACAATTCTTGGTCTCTCTCATTAGGTTTTTTTTTTTTGTGTGTGTATGTTGGTTTTTGGTATATGATTTTGTTATGTGCTTCTAGATAGCCTAGAAAGCAAACATTCGGCTTCAGCCTCTCCAGTTCTAGATTTGGGTATGTATCACCATGTCTATTTTATTTATTTATTGACAATGTCTCACGTATTCCAGGCTCACCTGAACTACCTATGTAGGTAAGGATAACCTTGAGTTTCTGATTCCCCTGACTCTACCTCCTGAGTGCTAGGATTATAGGCAAAGGCCACCGTGAGAGTTGCACAATGCTGGGGATCAAACCCAGGACTCTACCTCCTGAGCATCGTCTCCAGCACCCCACCTTTTCCCTTACTTTAGCTACTTTTCTATTGCTGTGAAGAGAGCAGGACAAAGGCAAATTAGGAAAGGAAACATTTATGTGGGGCCTGAACCCCCAGGAACCACAGTTGGGCAAGGGTCTGGGAAGTAAAAAACACACAGATATGTGGGTCGCTCTTGGAGAAAGAATGTCAACTTTATTGTGTTCCAGGGCAGCTTATACAGTGCTCTCCTTGATTAGTGGCCACGCCCTAGCTCTCGGGATTTTCTACTGCAAGCCCACCAGAAACCCCTTCCTTGTTAGCAGGAACTCATGAGGATTTCATGCTCAGAGCAGCTGCAAGCATAGGAAAGCAAGTTGTTTACTCCGGCAGGCAAGAGGTCATAGAAAGTTCAGGGTCTGAGGGTCTGCAGCCCCTAACAGCTCCCCCTTTTCTATATAATTAGACCCGGCCTGTCTTAGGTTGCAGAAGCACAAATTCACACCTTCCCCCGTCATCAAGAAGACTTGCCTCAGCACGCAAGGCCTCTGTCTTACGTTGATTGTGATAGGCTCCTGTCTTACCCATCCCTAGCTCACTGGTCTTCTCATAGCATGTTGACCCATACCGTGCTCGGAGGAAGCCAGCTTACTTGGGCAAGCATCAATTGCATAGTAGCAATATTAAATCGCTGCTGCTGCTGACACCTGTTGCAGAAGCAGAGCACTGAAAACCCTCCAGCTACAAGGGTTCCTAGGGCAGCCGTCCCAGACCAGCTTTCCAGCAGCCTAGGCTGTAAAGAAGGTCCTCAGAGAGTCTGTGGAAGCAGGAGGTACAAGAGTCTCATTAATCTCAATGGACGCAGTAACATTAAGAAATTACGTGTTCCATGGTCCCTTGAGATAAGAATTCAACGGGCGGACAGTAAGGTTCTTGACTGGGCCCGGTGTGACACAGAAATGATGGAAGGAAGGGGAGCAACTAAGCATATGCAAATCTCATAAGAAATCTAACTGCTCTTTTTTTTTTTTTTCTGAGACAGGGTTTTGCTATAGTTTTAGAGGCTCTCCTGGAACTAGCTCTTGTAGACCAGGCTGGCCTCGAAATCACAGAGATCCACCTGTCTCTGTCTCCCGAGTACTGGGATTAAAGGCATGTGCCACCACTGCCCAGCTTCTAGCTCTTTTTTTTTTTTTTTTGAGACAGAATCTCACATATCCTAGGATCCTGATCCTCTTGCCTTACCTTAGCTCCATAGAACTAGGATTCTCAATAGTTAATGTGGGTTGTTGTCCAGTTTACTGCTTTTTCTTTTGTCTTAGACTCTTGACTGGCTGGGATTACAGAGTGCTTACCATCTGATTTCCAGAATTTTTTCTTTTGCTTTTGTTTTTCAAGACAGGGTTTCTCTGTATAGCCCTGGTTGTCCTAGAACTCGCTCTGTAGATCAGGCTGGCTTTGAATTCACGGAGATCTGTCTGCCTCTGCTGGGATTAAAGGTGTGCCTCCAAACCTGGCTGGTTTGCAGATATTTTAATGATCATTTAGGTTGTTCCTAAAATTTTGAATTTTTAGAAATTTTGGTGGTGCACGCCTTTAATGCCAGCACTTTGGAGGCAAACTCAGGGGGAATCCTTGTAAACTCAAGGTCAGACGGGTAAACAGTGAGTTCCAGTGTAGCCAGGGCTACATAGTGAGATTCTGTCTCAAAACAAAATAGCCAGGCGGTTTTAATCCCATCCCTTGAGAGGCATAAGGATTTCTGTGAGTTAAGGCCAGCTTGGTCTACAAAGCGAGTTCCAGGACAGCCAGAGCTAAACAGTGAAACCTGTCTCGAAAACGAAAAAAATTTAAAAAAGCAAAATAAAAAATTGATATGTAAATACTATTTGGACAGCAGTATTATTTAAACAAATATATATATATATATATATATATATATATATATATATATATATATATATATTTGTTTTTCGAGACAGGGTTTCTCTGTAGCTTTGGAGCCTGTCCTGGAACTAGCTCTTGTAGACCAGGCTGGCTCGAACTCACAGAGATCCTCCTGCCTTGGCCTCCCGAGTGCTGGGATTAAAGGCGTGCACCACCACCGCCCGGCTTAAACAAAATTTTATGTGTATGAATGTTTTGCTTGCTATGATGTCTATGCACCAGATGTGTCTCCATTGACCTTGGAGTTCAGATGAGGTCATCAGATTACCTGGAACTGGAGTCAGAGATGGTTGTGAGCCCCCAGGTGGGCACTAAAACAGACCCTGTGTCCTCTGTAGAGCAGCCATCTCTCTCTCCAGTCTCCTGAATTTCATTAAAATATTTATTTGTATGGATGTTTTGTCTGCCTGTATGTGCACCACGTACATACTGGTGCCCATGGAGGCCAGAAGAGGGCATTGGATCCTATGGCACTGGAGTTACAGATGGTTGTTAGCTGCCATGTGGGTGCTAGGAATTGAACTTGAGTCCTCTGGGAGAGCAGTCAGTGCTCTTAATCGCTGAGCCATCTTTCCAAATTCCCCTTGAATTTCATATTTGTCCTTGCCTTTACAAAATGTGTCCAGGCTTTTAAATGCTCTAAATCATTTCGTGTAATCAAGAAGCAATTTGTTTCATAGATTTCTATTTTAAATATCAGAAGGTCTGACCCTGAACTGCCTTACTCACAGAATGTTCTTAGTCTACTGCTTTTGTGAGACCCAAACTTACTCCCCCTCACCTCGGCGTAGCTCTGGGACTGGAGATTTACTCAGGGACATTTACAGACTAAGCAATCGCTCTGTCATTCAACTACATCCTTAGACTTTATTTGTAGTAGGCAGATACACTCATTTTCTTTACAAGGTGAGGAGGGAGAAAGCCAGGTTGACTGTAATTCTAGAATGCGTTGCTTTACAGCAAATAGGATCATGAACTCGAGGTCAGCTGGGCTGCACCGAGAGGTCAAAAAAAAAAAAAATGAGAAATTGCTTCCAGCTTTAAGCTGTAGCCACGTAGCCATGTGTTAGTGTTGAAACAGACTAGGGCCACGGGCTAAAGCCCATCTTCTTTCAGGTCAAACGTCACAATCTACAAATCTTAGCAAGATCTAAGGAACAGCAAGCTGAAGCACGACTAAGTGAAAACCGAGAGAGTAAGGGACCGAGACAGATGATGCTTTCAGGAGAGAAGGTAGAGGGCCAGAGGGCCAGGGCAGGCGGAAGCACGCCCTCCCCAGTGAAAGTGGGGCCCAGCGAGGGGCCGGCCGGAGGAAATCTCGGTTCCCACACCCGCGGACTCCAGGCCTAGACTCCAGCTCGGATCTCCAGCTCAGGGCTCTGGCACCGCCCACAGCGGGAGGTTGGGTCGTACCATTCTGCCTCCGAGGGGTAGAAGCGTGTTGGAGCCGAGTCCCGGGAGCCAAAGGCGAGTCGATTATCCCGAAGATGGCAGCACACACGAGGACATCAGTCAAAGGCCGATCCGTTTTCCTCCTGCTTCCTGGGATTCTCTGCATCCTCGGGAAGGGCTGGGAGCCCAGCCGTGCTCCCCCCCTCGCACGGCCAGACTTGGTACGTGCGCAGGGCGCGTAGGCGGGAGGCGTACTTAAGGCGGCTGCGGGAGGCGGGGCCGCTCAGTCCTCGCGGCGTCTCTTCGCAGTCGCCTGGAACCCGGCTGCTTGGCGGCCTGTGCGCGCGTGCGCGGACATGGCTTCAAACGGTAAGTGGGGGCGCGAGGCGGCGATGGCGCGTCCCGGGGAAGCCTCGTCCCCTCTCGGCCAGACTTGGGGTTTCTCGGCGGGGCCCGTGGTGGCGGGCGAGGGTGGGCTCCCGCACCTCTGTGGCGGGAAGCGGCGGGAAGAGGGAAGGGGAGGGCGGTGTCGCCATTTTGTTTGGCTCCTCCGGCGCCTTTGACGCGGCGCCTAAGGGCTTTCTCCCTGGGCCTGGTCACTCGGGGCGGGGGCCGTGGTGAGAGGGACGCGGCCTGACGACCTGGAGTGAGGGGCGCGGAGGCCCCAGCTCGCTGTAGCCTCGCCCCACCCCCTCCCGGCGTGCCGGGCCTCGCTTTGTCGCAGTGCTGCATCCGGGCACTCGGCGCGCGCACGCGCTCTGGCCCCTCCCCTTTCTCGGCGCGTTTTTTCACCCCACGCCCGCCTCGAGTTGGTTGGGTTTTGTTTTTTTTTTTTTTTTATTAATATTATTTTTGTCGCGAGAACCTCGGCCGAAGACTGCCGGTCCGGTGGTGGCCTCGCCCTGCTCCCCGGGTCCCTCGGGAAGGGGCGGGGCCGCCCTCTTCCCGCCTCCGTGGCCGCCGGGCGGGAGCAGGGACGCCCGGAACTGGCCCGCGTGTCCGCGAGGTTGGGGGGGAATGACCAACGGCCTCCCGGATCCGGCCTGACGTTTTTCCCACTTCGGGATAAACCTTCCCGAGGCAGGAAGGAAACCGGAGGAGTCGCTTTCCGAGGCCACACCCTCTCGGCTGTCATTTTTTTTTTCCTTGTGCGGGGGCAGGCCCAGGATTTCCTGCACGGAGCTGAGCCACTCCGCTTAGCGCGTTTAAAGAGCTCTCTGCTTCTCGTGCGCACGGTAGGCGGGAACGCAATCGCCGGGAGCCTCGAGGCTACTCGGGGTCAAAGAGCTTTGCCGCCTTGGTTGTTTGGCTTTGTGCTAAAAGGCCACTTGGCCTTACGGTCACCAAGGTTGGTCACGGGGTGAATAAGTGTTTTTAAAGGTATTTATTTGGTATGGTGTGTTGCAGGCCTTGGAGAGGCCCGAGAGGAGAAAATTTTTAAAGTTCAGAGATCGTCTGTACTGTATTTTTGAGACTTTAAAGAAGAAAATATTTAAGCCGGTGTGGTGGCACATGTCTCAGGTATAGGGAGGTAGAGGCAGGAGGGTTCTTTAGTTTGAGGCCAGCTTGGTTTACATAGTGAGTTCGGAGATGTCGGAGGTACATAATAGAGATCCCTGTCGGCAAAAAAAAACAAAAGGAGAAATTTTTGAAAAGTACAGAACCAGTCCCGTGACAATGTTTCAGATATTAGTAGTTATCCACAGAAATCTTTTTTTTCCCCCTTGATATGATGCCTCGGGCTGTGTTACATATAGCTCAGCATGGCCAGGGCCTAACTCAGAACCAAACAAAAATCGAAGAATTACTGGTGTCTAGAAATTTGCCGCCTTTTGCTGCTTGTATTAAAACTTGCCTATTTCCAACTGGCTTTACTTACAATTGTTGTAGATTTATTTGCTCTGGAATGCCTTTTACTTTTGTTCTTGTTTTCGAGACACGCTTTTTGTGTAGCCTTGGCTGTCCTGGAACTAGCCCGGTAGACCAGGCTGGCCTCCAACTCAGAGATCCACCTGCCTCTGCCTCCTAACTGCTGGGATTAAGGGATTGGCCCACCACTGCCTGCCCTTCTTAGAGTGCCTAGTACTTGTTGAATTTTATTGTATTCCAGTCTTAACTGAAATTAACATGTTTTTTTTCCTTTCCCACTTTTACAGACTATACCCAGCAAGCAACTCAAAGGTGAGTGTTTTTTTTGGGCTGGCTTTGTAGATAATAAGGGTGATCAGTATAATTTTAGTTATCTGTTTTTGTATGTGTTTTTTATTTTTCATTTGAAGATAACTTTACTGATCAGTTTTTTACTGTCCTAGCTATGGGGCCTATCCTACCCAGCCTGGGCAGGGCTACTCCCAACAGAGCAATCAACCCTATGGCCAGCAGAGTTACAGTGGTTATGGCCAATCAGCTGACACTTCAGGATACGGCCAGAGCAGCTATGGCTCTTCTTACGGACAGACCCAAAACAGTGAGTCTCATAGTGGAACACATCTTCACACACTGTTTCTGAATGTTAATACCTTCTTAAACCTAAATAATACTGAAAATCTCATGTTTTCCCTTATCAGTCTGTAATTGCTAAAATTTAGTAGTCAATCTTTTTAAGAAAATGATTTATAATTGTTCCTTTGGATGAATTTCTGCATTTTTCATTTTGTGGAAAGCATGTTTCCTACAGAGAACCATTTTTAGGATAGAAGAAAATGGTTTACTTGAAAACTTTTGGAATTGGGCTGATAGATGTGATTCACAAAGAGGTGGGATTTGCCCTTAGGTCCAAAAGGTCAAAAAGTACTCTATAGCAACCCCATGAAAATTCAGTTAGTAGTTCTAGGACAGGCACCAAAGCTACGGAGAAACCCTGTCTCAAAAAGCAAAAAAAAAAAGAAAAAAAAAAAAAACAAAAAACCCGAAAATTCAGTTAGTAATGTATAGGGAAACCTGGATTTGGGATAGATAGAATGAAACTGAATCTGTATTAAAGAGTAAAGTGCCAGGCGGTGGTAGTGTATACCTTTAATCACAGCACACAGGAGGCAGAGACAAGTGAGAATCAATCTTGAGTTTGAGGCCAACTTGGCCTACAGAGTTCCATGGCAGCCAGGTTTACACAGAGAAGCCCTGTATCAAAAAAATTAAATTTCAAGAAAGGGGTGGGGGGTAGGTGGGTGGAGAGATGGCTCAGCAAGTTAAATGAACACATCCTTTAGAAGTGGAGCCAGTGTTCCAGCACCTACACGATGGCACACAGCTGTCTTAACTCCATATCAAGGAATCTGATGCCCTCATCTGGACTCTGATGGCACCAGGCAGGCAAAACACCCTTGTGCGCAGCCCCAGCAAAGGTGGGGTACCAGATGGAGGCCCATGCATTTAATCCCAGCATTTGGGAAGCAGAAATGGGCCAGTCTGAGGTGGAGGCCCGCCTGAGCTACATAGACCCTGTTTAAAAGAGAAAAAAAAAATCCAGCAACAAAAAAGATAGTCAAAGTCAAAGCTTTAATAGTACTTTAAGAGTAATAATGGGACTGGAGAGATGGCTTAGTGGTTAAGAGCATTGCCTGCTCTTCCAGAGGTCCTGAGTTCAATTCCCAGCAACCACATGGTGGCTCACAACCATCTGTAATGAGGTCTGGTGCCTTCTTCTGGCCTGCAGGCATACACACAGACAGAATATTGTATACATAATAAATAAATATTTTTAAAAAAGAGTAATAATAGGGGCTGGGGAGATGGCTCAGTGGTTAAAGAGCACTGGCTGTTCTTCAAGAGGTTCAATTCCCAGCACCCACATGTCAGCTCATACCTGTCTGTAACTCCAGTTCCAGGGGAATCTCATATAGACATACATGCAAGCAAAACACCAATGCACACAAAATAAAAATAAATAAAAGTAATAATAAAATTTCTGTTTTGAGACAAAATGTCAAGTTGGCTAGGCTGGCCAGTTACTTGCTGTATAATAGAGGATAGCCTTGAGCCTACTGATCTTGCTTTTGAGTGCTGGGATCAAAGGTATGTATACATGGTTTATATGGTCTGAAGACCGAACCCAGAGCTTGTGCGTGCTAAACAAGTACTCTTAGCTGAGCTAGTCCCTAGTTACTGCTCCTTTGCTTGAGACAGCTTTCTGAGTTCTAGGGACTATAGGTGTGAAATGCTGGGCTTGGTGTGTTTCAAGATTTACAGAGATGTTAATAATTTTTTTTTTTTTTTTTTTTTTTTTTTTTTTTTTTGGTTTTTCAAGACAGGGATTCTCTGCAGCTTTTTTTAGAGCCTGTCCTGGACCTAGCTCTTGTAGACCAGGCTGGCCTCGAACTCACAGAGATCCGCCTGCCTCTGCCTCCCGAGTGCTGGGATTAAAGGCGTGCGCCACCACCGCCCGGCAATTTTTTTTTTTTTTTGTTTTTTAAGGATAGAGTTTCTCTGTAGTCTTGTCTGTCCTAGAACTAACTCTAGATCAGGCTCAGACTCAATTGCCTCTACGTCCTAAGGGCTGGGATTAAAAGCAAGTGCACTACTGCTTGGCTCTACAGAGGTGTTTTTGGTTTTTCTAGACAGGGTTTCCCTGTGTAACAGTCCTAGCTGTCCTGGAACTTGCTCTTGTAGACCAGGCTGGCCTTGAACTCACAGGGATTCATTCACCCTGCCTCTGCCTCCCGAGTGAGTGCTGGGATTAAAGGTGTGCACCACCACGGCCTGGTCCAGAGGTTTTTAAGAAAACTGGGCAGGCATGGTGATTACTGTATTTTTATTTTGTGTGAGTGCTTGCATGTTTGTTGCATGATGCGTGTGTGTGTGGACATCAGAGGACAACCTAGTATCAGTTGTTCCCTACCTAGATGATGGGTCTGGTGATTGAACCTAGGTTGATAAAGACTTTCACAGCAAGTCCAGTTAATTTTCTTTAAAAAAAGTAATTGTAAATAGTTTCACTAAGATACCCAGATTGGCCTTTAACTGTGACCTTCCTGCCCCCAGTCTCCAGGCAGCTGGCCTTTGTTAGTAAACTTAATAGTCTCTAAGATGACTTTCCCCCCAGATAATGGGTGAGTTCTGGGAAGTATACAATGTTTTCTTCAAGCTATTCCTTAACCCAGTTCCTTTTTTTTTTTCTTCAGCTAATCTTATGTAGCCCTGGTTGACCTAGAACTGATTATGTAGACAGCTTGGCTTTGATCGGTGGAGATATCTGCCTCTGCCTTCCAAATGCTGGGATTAAAGATGAGCACAACTATACCTGGGCTTTTGTAACTCATTTTTTCTTTTTAGCAGGCTATGGCACTCAGTCAGCTCCCCAGGGATATGGTTCCACTGGAGGCTATGGCAGCAGCCAAAGTTCCCAATCTTCTTATGGGCAGCAGTCCTCCTACCCTGGCTATGGCCAACAGCCAGCTCCTAGCAGCACCTCGGGAAGGTAAGGTAGTATGGGAGTGTGGGGTAAGGCCAGAAACTCTTGGTAAATTGTTGGATCTCTGATCAGTAAAGAAAGGGAATGGACTAAAAGTGAAGCAAGCTTTTAATCATTTTGTGGCATAATTCTTGTTTTGTTTTCGGCTTAGTTACGGTGGCAGTTCTCAGAGCAGCAGCTATGGGCAGCCCCAGAGTGGAGGCTATGGCCAACAGTCTGGCTATGGTGGACAGCAACAAAGCTATGGACAACAACAAAGCTCCTATAACCCACCTCAGGGTTATGGACAACAGAACCAGTACAACAGCAGCAGTGGAGGTGGTGGAGGGGGTGGTGGAGGTGAGAATGAGTCTTGAGTTTTGTATCTTTATTCTCTGAATTTGCCCCTTACCTTAAAATAGTGACTTTCTTGTTTACCAAGTTTCTAATTCTTACTGTCCTTTATAGTGGGACCATTGACCATTTCCACGATACTTTATATTCTCTCACTTTTGCTGGGAATTGTAACAAAAATTTGTGTATGCTAAAGCATATGTAAGTATTAAGCACACTCTATTTTTTATTTTTTATAGGCAACTATGGCCAAGATCAGTCCTCCATGAGTGGTGGCGGCGGTGGTGGTTATGGCAATCAGGACCAGAGTGGTGGCGGCGGTGGTGGCTACGGGGGAGGCCAGCAGGACCGTGGGGGCCGTGGCAGGGGCGGTGGAGGTGGTTACAACCGAAGCAGTGGTGGCTATGAACCCAGAGGCCGTGGAGGTGGCCGAGGAGGCAGAGGCGGCATGGGGTAGGTGTTTCATGAGTCAGGGAGTACCTTCAGTGGGGGAGTGTTGCATGGATCTCCTTTGAAGTCAGTTCCTAGTGCATGGTTAGTATTGTTCTCTGGGGTATGTAAAGGCTTCAGTTTGTGGGCAGTAGTGTTTCTTTGTATATTCCTATTATGTCTTTGTGAGAACGTGGGAGCCCAAACCCATTTACAGCTCTTGAGTAGAGATTTGAATATTGGTGCATTTATTTTCAAAAAAGAATATACATAGATACATGTGGATTGGAGTCATTGTTATCTCAGGCAAGAAACTTGGGAGTAAAGACATCTCTGCAAGGGAAACCTATTAATCCCAGTCCTGGGAAATATCAGGGGAAACTTGTTCTGTGTATTCCCATGTGTCCTCCAGGGGAATTGGTAATAATGGTAAACTTGACCTCAGCTTCTAGGAATTGGCATTTACTCAACTATATTCTGTAGTTACTTGAATTATGAGCCTGATTTGCACTAATTTGACTATGATTTTGTGTGTGACTTGGTTTATTTATGGGGTCTTCTGACTGAATTGTACAAACTTTGGGGGCAAAAAAAAATACACTTGACAGTGGTGTTCCGCTTTCTTATTCCACTGTCCGTCTTTTCTCGGGTCAGTTAAAATCCGCTTGTCCAACTGAATCTCTCGTTCAAGTAAAACCTTAGATTTGATGTTAAAGCAGTTTGTCAAATCTCTTGGTAACTTTGAAGGACCCTGTTAACTTCCTTGAAAAGAGGAGAATTGTCAGTGATGTTCCTTTTTTTTTGCAAAAAGTAGGGTTTTTTTTTGAGTTTGTACATGGTAAGTATTCAGAGGTGGGTGGGGGTAATCTCAAAAAATGCAAAAGTATGGAAAACTAGTTGTGTGCGTGTGTTTAATGCAAAACTTTAAAAAAGCAAAACAACTGTTATGTGACTGTTAACTTGCTCTGCATTTTATGTGCCACAGGTATGAAAGGTGACATTGCAAAATACTTCGCTCTTCTCACAGTGTAGAAGGGGTGACCCCGGGGGTGAAGGGTGATCAAAAACAGCTCAGTAGTTAGGACAGGGCTTAGCTGTGAGTGTCTTGCTCTAAGGGGAAATTGCCTTTGGTTATGACTTTTTATGGAATTGGGTTGAGTCTGCTTGCTGCTTTCAAAGCAAAAACCACACACAAAAAATGTGTTCAGGGCTATCCCAGGGGCCTGGTGTGAAATGTCTTCTGGGTAATTCGGGGTAGATCTTTTAAACCAACTGCTGTGTTAATCCACCACTTGGAACAAGAGGAAAAAAATCTACGTCAGAAGAACAACCAAGGAAAAAAATGAGCTTTTTTATTTTTCCAGGGGATATAGATACAACTTTTTAAAGCAAAATCCTTAACACTGTCTTGAGAAGTTGCACACGTGTGTGTGTGATAAGCTCAAAGGTCAGACAAAGGGTGGTCAGGAAGGGGTATATTTTAGTAGCCACTTGAATCTTTTTCCCAAAACACCTACCCATGTTTGGGGAATGTTGAAACAAAAAAAAAAAAAAAAACCAAAACAAACAAAACCCTTTTGTAGCTGTTGGAAGCTTCATGTCCTTTCTTCTAACTTGTCTTCTCCAGCGGAAGTGACCGTGGTGGCTTCAATAAATTTGGTGGTAAGTGAACAGAGTTTCCAAAATTCCCAACTCCCAGCAATGCTTTGTCTGATTGTTCATTTGCAGATGTCTTAGCTTGTTAAGTGTCAAAGGTTTCTAAAGTGTCTGTAACCACCTCCAGGAAGGGGGTGGGGTAGAATGCCTCCTGCTGCCAGATGTGTGCTAACCTGGAGGCAGGCAGGGATAACTTCTCAGCAGCCTTGCAACTAAATTGGTTTTACTCAAGTTAAGTATTTAGGCCTCTTGATGGGTGTTGCCGCTTCTAGCACTTAGTGACCACACCATCATGAGCAACTGGAGAATGTTCTGGAACATGTGGTGCCAACTTGACTTTAGGATCCTTTTGATCAGTGTGTCCAAGGAGAGAGAAGAGAGTGTGTGTATGTGTGTATGTGTGTTTATGTACACAACCTCCCAAATGTTTTAATCAGGGAGAGGGACATGAATTACTGCCCTACCCTGAGGCTGGTAAAGTTGGTATATATGTTTATATTAAATACTAAGTGATGTCAATGCAATTCTACATATGTACTCAGACAAGCACATAGAAACTAGATCTGGAAAGGAAGGTGTGGTATGGACTTCTTCAAGAAAGATCTTGAGAGCATGTGTTTGCTCATGGGAAATAACCAGGTTTAAAACAGCACAAACTTGAATTCATGGAAAAATGGCAAATTTGAGAAGTCTCCCAGTAAGCTGGAACTTTTCTGGTTGTTAAACAAAAATGGTTTTTTGATTTGTCTAAACACTTAAAGCCAAAGGCTTGGGTTCATGACTTAGGTGTCATTGTGTACAGGTACAATATTATATATGATGAATTTAGATAAACATTGGTTAAAGATGGTGTCTGGGAAAAAAATAGAGGCTGTATTATGAAAACAAGATTTCTGGTCTATTCCCTGGGACATGCTTTTAAACTACAATAGCTACTATGTATGTTTTTATTTCATGTTGCTTTGGGGAAACAGTATGGTTAAGAATGGTTTTCAAGATGAAATTAAAAATTTCTACAAGGGTTGTCTTTGGTGTTAAAAGTTTGGAGAAACTGGATGGATGCACATCACATTGCTGGTGTAGAGTTTCTGTCTCTCTGGTGGGAGAACCAGGACCAAGTTATGTATGAGTTGGTTAATATAAATGAGTTACTGAGTTTGAACTGCCCCTACCCCCATCTGTGCTGAGGACATTTCCCAGCTCTAGCTGGGGGAGAGAGCATTTTCTTGAAGTGTGGCATTATCTCTGGGGACTCAAAATAACAGTTCTTAAGAAAAGGGCCTGTGTTGTGTCTCCCTGAGATCTGCCTAGAATTTTCTCTACTGGGCAGGCCCCAGGATAGGGTTTGGAGAGAGGCTGGAAGCAAGAATTTGGATTAGATGTGAATTTGTTGCCTTACTTGTCCTTTCCTGTTAGCTAATGGCTCCCTTTCCTTGTTTTTGTTTTCTTTTTTTTCATGTAACTAAGGCCCTCGGGATCAAGGATCACGCCATGATTCTGGTAAGTTCATGTTTTCATGCAGTGTTCACCTTGGTAGTCTTTGAAACAAACAGCTGAAAAAGTAGAGAGAAGGGAAGGGGATTTAGTTGTACCCAGTCAGCAGTGGTCTATAAATGCCAGGAATACTGGATCCAGAGGTCTAGGGTGAGTCTGGTAATTATTATTTCTAGTAAGTTGCAGTGTTCATTTAAGATCAATAGTGGTGTTTTTGCTTTGCTTTTTTGAGACAGGGTTTCTCTGTAGCTTTGGAACCTGCACTGGCACTCGCTTTTATAGACCAGGCTGGCCTCAAACTCAGAGATCCACTTGCCTCTGCCTCCCACGTGTTGGGATTAAAGGCATGGGCCACCACTGCCCGTCACTAGTGGTGGTGTTTTTAAAATACACACATAATTAACCCAGGTGTGATGATGCACACCTTTGTTCCTAGCAGGCTGATCTCTTGAATTCAGATCTAGGTTAGTCTGTTCTACAGAGCTAGTTCCAGGATAGTCAGGAGCTACACAGGGGACTGTCAACTCAAGAAAAAAGGACACACATCTAAATTATTGAGCAAACAATATTCAGTGAATAAAAGACCATATGTGTAAGGGAAGCAATATCTCTTCTGATGATATTCTTTGTATAATAGATTTGAAAGTGAATTAGTTTTTAAAGGTAGGGTATATATAAATCCATGGTTGTCCTGGAACTTACAATGTAGACCAGGCTGTCCTAGAATTCAGAGGTCTACCTGCCTCTGCCTTCTGAGTGCTGGGATTAGAGGCATGTTCTACTATGCACCTTTTAGTGTGAAATGGGGGTTTTTACGAAGGAGTCTTGAAGTGAAAGTTGGGAAACTGGTTTCTGTATTGTACTAGGTGTCAAATATTTCAAGGATAGTTATGAGATGTAACTTTTTTAAAGGAGGTAGATGAATATTCAAATATTAGAATAAGGATGGATTGGATTGCTTATTTCAGTTTTTTTAACGTTCCCAATACTATGTGATTCTTTAAAACAGTTCCTCAACCATAGTTATTCTTACTGCAACTTCCTAAGTGTAATTTTGCTAGTGTTAAGAATCGTATATAAAAAAAAAAAAGGAAAAAAAAAAGAATCGTATATATATTTTCCTATGGCCATAGGAGACTCCTGTGAAGAGATTGCTTGATTTCCCAAAGGAGCATGACCCACGGGTTGAGTACAGTTGGTTTATATAGTATAATTGAATGACTAGTTGGTCAGAATTCTGAGCGTTTGCTTGAAATCTTAAATAGCAAATAGCTGTTGATATACCTAATACTTACCTTTGTCTTTCCTGTGCTCTTCAATTTTCCTTTCGTCCCGTTTTGAACAAACAGAACAGGATAATTCAGACAACAACACCATCTTTGTGCAAGGCCTGGGTGAGAATGTTACAATAGAATCTGTGGCTGATTACTTCAAGCAGATTGGAATTATTAAGGTACTTGTGAAATAATAAGTGCTTCTTTACAGGCTCTCAGATTTCACGTGTTAATAAAAACGACAGTCATAGTGCTGGGTGGAAGCGATAGCACGTGCCTTTAATCCCAGCACTAGGGAGGCAAAGGCTGATGGATGGATCTCTTGAGTTCCAATGCCAGCCTGGTCTATAGAGTGAGTTCCAGAACAGTCAAGACTCTACAGAGAGATGAAGGAAAAGAAAAATAAAGGTCTTTATTGTTAGTAGTGAAAGCAATCTTTTTTTTTTTTTTAAAGATTAGGGTGTACACTGTGCAGCCCAGGCTGGCTTTAAACTTGGCATAATCCTTGGGTTTTGTTTTGTTTCGTTTTGTGTTTTGTATACTTAAACTGTTGAGTGCAGGTTGCACACCTTTATTCCTGCAGAAACAAGTGATCTGAGTTCAAGGCCACCCTGGTCTGCATAATGAGTTCCAGGACAGCCAGGATTTTGTAAAGACCATGTCTCAAAAAATAAAATTCAGTTGAATATCGGGATTGCAAGTATGTGCCTCTAATATCTGGCAGAGCCAAAGTCTAATGGGTGTCGTCACTTCAACTTATATTGAGCAAAGAACATTTCATGGTTTCCCGTTTCTAAGAGAAACGACACAAAAAAAAAATTGGTCTGATAAAGGTGGTACTCAAGGGCACAGTGTAAACCAGGGCAGGGCTTCTGTGAGACAGAAAGAGTAACTGGGAAGAGGGAGAGTCAAAGTTTGGAACTAAGTCTTGGTAATTTGGTAATGATGGAGGTTTCTATAGGCACTATATTAGTAGATTGTACCAACTTTAGATTGTGTTTAATTTTGAATTTGTCTAGACTAAAACGGTACAACTTAACAACTATAGAACCATGTTCTAACAGTACAATATAACTATATAACATTATTTAGGTATTACAAGTAATGTGGAATTTTCGCTGCCATGAAGATTGAACCCTGTACCATTGTTTTTGCTAAGAAAGTACTTTAACCACTGAACCTACGTATAACACTCAATCTATAGGAATGTACAGGGCGTGTGTAGGTTATATATAAACACTAAGCCAAACCGACTTGTATTATTCTAAAAATTGATGATTCCTTTTGTTTTCTTTAGACAAATAAGAAAACTGGACAGCCTATGATTAATTTGTATACGGACAGGGAAACTGGCAAGCTGAAGGGTGAGGCAACAGTCTCATTTGATGACCCACCTTCTGCTAAAGCAGCTATTGATTGGTTTGATGGTATGTATAAGAAACACGGTGGTTGTAGGGGTGGGGCTACGGAGACAGGGTCCGTTTGAGGAGTTTGGGTCTTATGGTACCAAGTCTTTAATACTGTGTATGGAAAAACCTCTGCGGTGTTTAGAGAACAGTTTGGAGTGATCAGTTTGGTTCTTGTAACAAATGGGCCATGAGAATGGAACTTGGGTGATTCCAGTTGGCAGCAATCAGCTTTACCTGCTGAGCCATCTTTAGTGTAGTCTCCTTTGTTCATGCCCCATTAGTTTATAAATCATTCTAAGAAGGCAATCCACTCTTAGTTTTTTAAAATTTTTTTCCCTGTGTTTATTTTTTGTACGTTGGTGCTTTGCCTGCATATATATCTGAGGGTTTTGGATCCCCTGGAACCAGGAGTTAAAGGCAGGGTGACCTGCATTTTGGGTGCTGGGGATTGAACCCAGACAGTAGCCAGTGATCTTAACCACTGAGCCATGTCTCCAGCCCATTTCTCTCTCTCTCTTTTTAAAAGATTTATTTATTTATTACATATACAGTGTTCTACTTGCATGTATACTTGCAGGCCAGAAGAGGGCACCAGATCTCATTACAGATGGTTGTGAGCCACCATGTGGTTGCTGGGAATTGAACCTCTGGAAGAGCAGTCAGGGCTCTTAACCTCTGAGCCACCTCTCCAGCCCCAGCCCATTTCTCTTAAATTCTAAAAGTATTATAGATCTGTAGTCTTTAACTTCTCAAGATTTACTGAATATCTGGATAGGGCATGTACATGCTATGGTATACACATAGAGGTCAGTGAGCAAAACCATGTGAAGTTAATTCTCACCTTCCACTGTGTGCTCATGGGATTGAATTTAGGTCATCATGCTTGGTGGCAAGCATTCTCATCCACCAAGCCATCTTCCTCTCGTCCCCCTCTCCTCCACAGAGTTTTTCTGTTCTGGAACTCTGTACACCAGGCTGGCCTCAAATTCCCAGAGATCCCTCCTGAGTGCTGGGATTAAAGGCCTGCACCACCGACACTTGGCTTTTTCCTGATTATTTTTATGGTGCCGGAGATCTGCTCCCAAATATTTTTTTTAAAGATTTATTATGTGTACAACATTCTGCTTCCATTTATGCCAGAAGAGGGCACTAGATATCATTATAGATGACTGAGCTCTACCGGGTGTTTGCTGGGAATTGTACTTAGAACCTCTGGAAGAATAACCAGTGCTTTTAATACTCGGCCATCTCTTAACTCTTCAAATCCCCGCCCCCCCAAGATTTATTTATTATGTATAAAGTGTTCTGCCTGCAGGCCAGAAGAGAGCACCAGATTTCATTGCAGATGGCTGTGAGCCACCATGTGGTTGCTGGGAGTTGAACTAAGGACCTTTTAGATGAGCAGGCAGTGCTTTTAACCACTGAGCTATCTCTGCAGCTCTCTTCAAATCTTTCTATATCTTTTTTTAATAAGCTGACTTTAAAATAACTATTTTGAAATGGAGCTAGGTGGGTGAAACATGTTTTTAATCCCAATACTTGGGAGGCAGAGGCAGGTAAATCTTAGAATTTTTGAGGTCAACCCAGTCTACATAGTTCCAGGATAGTCATAGCTGCATAGTGAGATCCTGTATCAAACCCCGGAACAAAACCTTAACATGTAACAGATTCCAACATAGGGCTTTCAAATTAAAATATATTTTATTTTTGGTTAATTCTCCTACTTTTATTTTTTTAGGTAAAGAATTCTCTGGGAATCCTATTAAGGTTTCATTTGCTACCCGCCGAGCTGACTTCAATCGGGGTGGTGGAAATGGTCGTGGAGGCCGAGGACGAGGAGGTGAGCCATGTATTCTGGTTTAAAGAGGTCATGAAGCACAATGTAGATGAAGAAAAGAAGTATGAAAAAAAGTAGGCTAACCACATCAAGGAAGTAGATTCATAATTCTGTTTGTATTGTAGGACCCATGGGCCGTGGAGGCTATGGAGGAGGTGGCAGTGGTGGCGGTGGCCGGGGAGGATTCCCCAGTGGAGGTGGTGGAGGTGGTGGACAGCAACGAGCTGGGGATTGGAAGTGTCCTAATCCGTGAGTGAATTTGTCTTTTTTAAATAATGTGTTTGATCCTTGTTACTCTGATGAGAGGAAGATATTTTCTTTTAACTAATAAAATACTGTAGATGGAAGATTGAGTTAATAGTTTATTTTAGGGAAGATTAGAGTTTCCTAAGTGAATAACTACAGTTTTGGAGAGTACAGAATTCTATTTGTTGCTGTGATAAAATGCCATGACCAGGGCAGTTTATAAAAGAAAGTATTTAATCTAGGACTCACAGTTTAGAGGATTAGAGTGTAGATTAACCATCATGGTAGGGACCATGTAATAGGCAGGCATGGCATGGCGTGAGACAAAAAACTTCTATGAGGTAAGAGAACACTAACTGTGCTTTTGAAATTTCATTCTTGTCCCTTGCCTGCCCATTTTTACCTTTACATCAATTGGGGATCAAGTATATAAACATGAGCCTAAGGGGGGGGGGGAGCCATTCTCATTCAGACCGCTACACCTATGTACTCTAAAGTGTACTGGGTATAAAATGAGACTTAGTTTCTAAGTGCGTTGGATATTGTAGGATAATAAGAATATGCTGAACAGAAAGGTGATTATGATTCATGTTCAGACATAATGAAGTGAGACTGATTTCAAACATGAATTATTGAAATGTGTTTCAAACTGAGCTGTGATAAACTTAACTACAGAAAAGGAGGCTGTAGTGGTCTAGGTTTAATACTTTTGTTTAGCTTCTGCTGAGAAACAAGCCTTTAGAGTCTTGTGAATTCAGTGTTTTGAACTGTACTCCTCCAAATTAATTCCCCTTTCATTTTTTTAGTACATGTGAGAACATGAACTTCTCTTGGAGAAATGAATGCAACCAGTGTAAGGCCCCTAAGCCAGATGGCCCAGGAGGGGGACCAGGAGGCTCTCATATGGGTAAGAAGGGAGCAGAGCTGGTTAGATGGAAGTCCCAAAAGAACTCTATGCTTTTGATTTAGAAGGGTAGTGGCTGGGAAAGAATGAGGATGATATATTGTCATTTCTTTTCTAGGGGGTAACTATGGAGATGATCGCCGTGGCAGAGGAGGCTATGATCGGGGCGGCTACCGGGGCCGAGGAGGGGACCGTGGGGGCTTCCGAGGGGGCCGGGGTGGTGGGGACAGAGGCGGTTTTGGCCCTGGCAAGATGGACTCCAGGTAAGTTTAAATCAAAACAAATAAATTGGTCAGAGGTTGGGAGGAAAAAAGGTTTTGCTGAGTAATTTCCTAGGATAAGACTGAGCTTAGCTGGTCACATTATTGGGAAGGGGGAGTAGAAGAATTAAGAACCAAGTCTTAAGGTTTTTTACTTAAGAAAAGTCATTTGTTGGGTAGCAGGGACAAGTAGGATATTGGATAATCTGGTAACTCATCTGAAAATTCTTCTTTCAGGGGTGAGCACAGACAGGATCGCAGGGAGAGGCCATATTAGCTTGGCTTCTGAAGTTCTGGAACAGCTCTTCAGATTCCTGTACCCAGTGTTACCCTTGTTATTTTGTAAACTTTCAATTCAGAATTGCCCATGGATTTTTTTTTGTGTGTGTGTGTGTGTGTGTGTCAGATTACCATAATTGTAACCATACCTCTGGTTCCCATTAAAAACCATCATTTTAGTTAAATTCTCTTGCTGCCCCCAGTTTACTTTCTGGAGGTGGGGTCTGTGTTAGGAATGTGGGGAAATAACTCCTCTCAGATCATCTTGCGTAGCAGGAATTTGAATAACTTGTTTCTATCTAGCATTAAAAGACAGGAATTCTTGAGGGGTTTCTAGGAAAGAGGTGAATGTTTGGTACCTAGATTTCAGGAAGACGACCATGCTTACAGTGCTCTGGTGCTCTGGGTGATTCACTTTTACATTCTGCCCGAACCCTGACTTCTGTAGGTCATTGGTGTTTTGAAATTTGATGCTTTGAATTTAGTCCTATTTCAGCTGTTTGCTATGACTATGGTAAATGTGTAACCATGGCTCACCTAAAACTGCCCCTGGGTGCTAGGATTAAAGATATGTGGTATTCCTGGCTACAATTCCTCCCTTTAAGGAAAGTTGAATAACAAGGGTGGAGTCAGCCAGGTAGCAGTGGTGTGGTGTACACCTTTAATCCCTGCACTTGGGAGGCAGAGGCAAGTGCATCTCTTGGGCCAGCCTGGTCTCCACAGAGTGAGTTTCAGGAGAGCCAGGACTATTTGTAGAGAAATTCCAAAAACCAAAGGGGGGGTGGAGTCAGGATTTAAAACATTGTAATCCCCATATTTGGCAACTTGATCATTATGATGACCTTGGAACTATCTTTCCAGCCCTGAGGTTGAAGCTTTTTATTACCAGGTGCCCAGTAGTGGTTAGGTATAGTGTAGTATGTGGGTAGATGAAGACAGTTGGTTCTGGTGCCCAGGTCATCATCAGGCAAAACTGTGTCATTGACAAAAAAAAAATTTTTTTTTTTTAGCCCAGATAATGGTTTTAGGTAGCCCAGGCTAGTATTGAGTTTACTAGTTTCTGAGGATGACCTAGAGCTCCAGAACTGTTGAAGAAGATACTGATGGTAATATCTGGCCCTGCACACATGCAGAGTGCTCAGAACTCTCATGGTGTTGGCTTTGGGTATTGGTGTATTGTGTGTGCCGGGGAAGAGAAAGGGTTTTAGGAATCGAGGGCTATCCAGCTTGTTGGGATAAACACAGAAACGTGCTGGTGCTGTAGTGGAAAGCCAAGCTGGGCATCCTTTGAAAACTTTAGTTCTGCCAGATGGTGGCAGTGCATGCATTTAATCCCAGCAGACAGATGCAGAAGCAGGTGTATCTTTTGAGTTTGAGGCAAGCCTGGTTTACAGAGTGAGTTCCAGGACAGCCAGGGCTACACAGAGAAACCCTGTCTCAAAAAACTAAAACATAAAAATTCAAAACCAAAAAATTCTGAGTTAAATTATTTTTTCCCCCCACGTACATACAGTCTACTATATTATGCAGTTAACTTTTTGACAAACTATATATATTTAGCTTTGGCTGGCCTGGAACTCCCTGTGTAGATCAGGCTGGCCTTGAACTCAATGAGACCTACATGCCTTTGCCTTCCAAAGGTGAGCAACACCAAGCTTGGCCTAATTTTCAATTATGTATGAGTGGATACCACTAGCTTGTAGGTATTTATGAATGCTAGAAGAGGGTAGTAGTCTCCCTAGTACTGGCAACAAAACTCTAAAAGTCAAGTATGTTTATTGGATGAACCATCCATACCCTCCAGCCTTTTAAACTTTGAAAAAGTGGATTGACAGGGTGAGTTGGGATGGGTAGGCCTTGAGAATAAGCTTTGAACAACAGTTCTTTGCAGTTGGCATCTTGTCCAAGAGGAGTATTTTCTAGTTGAGAGTATTTATATTTAGTACTTTGTAATGTCTGGGGTTTTACAAAAAGCAGTGCAGTGTAGGAACCTTGCTGTCATCTAGGCTGATAGGCTTTTGTTTAGGTTTTGCAGTTTACTCTGACTTTGTCTTAGTTGCTGTGATTAAACATGACCGAGGCAACCTAAAAGCATTTCATTGGACTTGACAGGTTAGTGTTCATGATGGAGTAGAGTGAAGATAGGAGAATGGGAGCAGCCAGGAGCTCACATCCCAAGGCTACCAACAAGTGGCAGAGGGCAGCTTGGGTTACTGGCGCACACCTTTATTTATTTATTTATTTATTTATTTATTTATTTATTTATTTATTTATCTATTCATTTATTTATTTATTTTTAAGTATTTATTATGTGTACAATATTCTGTGTGTATTTCTGCAGGCCAGAAGAGGGCACCAGACCCCACTACAGATGGTTGTGAGCCACCATGTGGTTGCTGGGAGTTGAACTCAGGACCTTTTTTTTTTTTTTTTTTTCCCAAGACAGGGTTTCCCTGTAGTTTCTAGAGCCTGTCCTGGAACTAGACCAGGCTGGCCTCGAACTCAGAGATCCGCCTGCCTCTGCCTCCCGAGTGCTGGGATTAAAGGCGTGCGCCACCACCGCCCAGCCGAACTCAGGACCTTTGGAAGAGCAGGCAGTGCTCTTAACCTCTGAGCCATCTCTCCAAATCCCAGCATTTGGGCAGGTGGATCTCTGAGTTTGAGGTCAGCCTGATTGATCTACAGAGTGAGTTCCAGGACAGCCAAGACTGTTACTCAGAGAAACCCTGTCTCTTGAAAAAACCAAAAGTCAACAAACTGGGAATGGCACAAGTATGGAGCCTCAAAGCCTGCCTACCTCTTAGTGACACAGCTTCCTCCAAAAGACAACTAATCCTTCCCAAATAGTTCTCTTGTTGACCAGGCTGGCCTTGAACTCAGATCCGCCTGTCTCTGCTTCCCGAGTGCTGGGATTAAAGGTGTGAGCCACCACCGCCCAGTGGTTTCTGGTATTTTTAAGTTTGGGAATGTTCATATTGTTTTGTGGGGTTGGAAATGAGAAATTTCTTGTTCCATATGTACCTTAGGTATATAATTTCATGAAAGGTAATTTTGTGCATTCATAGTGTTCTTGGACTTTGGTGACTTGCCAGTGTGAGATCAGGTGTCGACTTACTATTTTTAAAATGGACACTTACTGTATGTAGCACAGGATGGCCTTGAACTTGTGATCTTGCTGCCTGTTGAGTACTAAAATTATAGTCATGGGCCCACTACCATACCATTGCTTTTAGTCAGATTGGGAGTTTCCTACATTCCAGGTGCTCTGCTTCAGATCCTACCTCCATGTTCTTTCTACCTTGTTTCAACCTTTATTTCTTGCTTATCATGATGGACTAAGAGTAGTGCGTATAGGCCAAATAAAGCCTCTCCACAAGTTGCTTTTGATCATGGTGTTTATCGCAGATAATAGAAACCTAACTAGGATACCAGTTAAAATACAGAAGAAATGACCTAGTAGCATATGTTCTGCCTGATTTTAAGATTTATTTTTAATTATGTGTATACATGTGTGTCTGGGGAGTCTACCTTTATGTGGCCAGAGGCTTTGGATCACACTGGAGGTGGAGTTACAGGTGGTTTTAAGTTGTTTGATGTGGGTACAGGCGACCAAACAAATCTGCAAGATCAGTGTGTGCTCTGAACCACTGACTCATCTCTCCAGCCCTGACTGTGACAGCTCCACAATTCCTCTGTGGTTCCCATCCCTGCCTCAGGTTGTACTTCCTACAGCACCTCACAATATTATGTTATCTCTGCCAATAAATACAACTTTTTTTTTTAAGATTTACATTTTTTTTTTTAAAGATCATGTATAGTGTTCTGTCTGTATGCTTGCTGACCAGAAGAGGGCACCAGATCTCATTACAGATGGTTGTGAGCCACCATGTGGTTGCTGGAATTGAACTCAGGACCTCTTGAAGAGCAGTCTGTGCTCTTCACCTCTGAGCCATCTCTCCAGCCCCAAGAGTTACATATTTTATGTGTATAAGTGTTTTGCCTTAATGGATGTGTATATGTACGTGTATGTGCCTATGAATGGTTGCGAGCCAACATGTGGGTGTTGGAAACCAAATCTAGATGCTTATCTGTTGAATTATCTACCTCCTCACTCCCTCTTTTTTTAAAAAGCAAGATCAGCATACATTGATCTTGCAGAGATTAGTTTGATCCCTTGTACTCAAATCAAACAGCTCAAAGCCATCTCCATAGTGATCCAAAGCCTCTGGCCGCATATATGCACATAAGTATATACATAGTTAAAAATAATAAAAATCTTAGGAAGAGGAAATTAGGCAGAGAATGCCTGGGTCATCTTTTGTATGGATGTTGTTATTACAGTCCTGAGACACTGTAGACTAGGCCTCTGCCTCCCAATTGCTGGGATTTTATAGGCTATATGGGCTATCACGCCCAGCCTGTATACAGATTTTTTTTTTTTTTCAAGACAGGGTTTCCCTGTAGTTTCTAGAGCCTGTCCTGGAACTAGCTCTTGTAGACCAGGCTGGCCTCGAACTCAGAGATCCTCCTGTCTCTGCCTCCCGAGTGCTGGGATTAAAGGCGTGCGCCACCACCGCCCGGCCTGTATACAGATTTTTGTAAATAGCACAAGTCTAGTTTGGGCTGGCTTTTATTCTTGTTCAGAAGCTGAAGCTTGAACAGATTTGAGAAAGTTTATCATTTTGAATTGGAGATAGTGCCCACCTCTAGTCCCAACACTTGGGTGGGAGACATGGGAAAATCACTAGTGTGATGCACTGAGTCCTCTTAAAAACTTTAGAGCCTGGGGCTGGAGAGATGGCTCAGAGGTTAAGAGCATTGCCTGCTCTTCCAAAGGTCCTGAGTTCGATTCCCAGCAACCACATGGTGGCTCACAACCATCTCTAATGGGGTCTGGTGCCCTCTTTCTGGCCTGCAGGCATACACACACAGAATATTGTATAATAAATAAATAAATACTTAAGGAAAAAAAACTTTAGAGCCTGGGGCTGGAGAGATGGAGTACAGGATTATTTCAGAGTTCCTGAGTTTAAATTACCAGCAACCACATGGAAACTCACAACCATCAGTGATGAGATCTGGTGCCCTCTTCTGGCATGTAGGCAGAACACTTATTACATAATGATATATATCTACATATATCTCTATATATGCACACATATATGTATACACATGTGAATATATATATATATATTTTGAGACAGGGTTTCTCTGTAACAGCCCTAGTCCTGGGACTAGCTCTGTAGACCAGGCTGGCCTGGAACTCAGATCTTCCTGCCTCTGCTTCCTGACTGCTGGGATTAAAGGCATGTTCCACCACTGCCTGGCTAATTTTTAATATTATGTATACAGTATTCTCAGTATTCTGTCTGCATGTATGTCTACAAGGCAGAAGAGGGCACCAGATCTCATTACAGATGATTGTGAGCCACCATGTGGTTGCTGGGAATTGAACTCGGGACCTTTGGAAGAGCAGGCAGTGCTTTTAACCACTGAACCATCTCTCCAGCCCACTAAATAAAGTTTTTAAAAAAGATTTATGTCTACAGTGTTCTGCCTGCACACCATAAGGCAGCAGTTCTCATTACACTTATTACAGATGGTTGTGAGCCACCATGTAGTTGCTGGGTATTGAACTCAGGGCTTCTGGAAGAGCAGCCAGTGCTCTTAACCTCTGAGCCATCTCTCTAGCCCCTAAATAAACTTAAAGAAAAGCTTTTTTACCCTGGTACATCTTTAATCTCAGCACTCAGAGGCAGATCTCTGAGTTGGAGGCCAGCCTGTACTATATAGAACTCTGTCTCAATAAAGCCGACCCGCCCCCACCCCCCGCCAAAAAAAAATAGTTTGGGTTGGGCATCATTAAAAGTTTGGCATAGTCAGACGGGTAGCAAAGATTTTTAAACCCAACACTGAAGAGGTAGAGGCAGATGAATATCTGAGTTTGAGGCCAACCTGGTTTAGAGTGAATTCCAGGGCAACACAGAGAAACACTTGGAGTGGAGTGGGTCTTAAAGAGTTTGGCATAAGTATGATGCTGGAAATTTCCTTGTGACTCCTGGTTGGGATTACTAATGAACATCGAGTCCTGTCACTTTGTCCATTGCCTCCAAAAGCGGCTTGTTTGTCTTTACAGGACTGATCAGCGGTCGTCTAGTTCTTCACAGTGTTCCAAGCGTCTAGTTTTGAGATTTGCTCCAAGGCACTGGGCGTATGTGGGGCTTTTGTGGGTTAGTTTTAGTTACCACGACTGGAAGGTACTAGAGCTGGTCTTTCTTGTAGTACAGCGCAGGTACTCAGACGCAGTTAAATGTCCTAGTGGAAAGAGCTGACACTAATGTGCATTTCTTAGTGCTAGGTCTTGTTTTCAGTTTGTAGATTGATACTGAAGGTGCAGCTTTCTTCATAGTTAGGCCAGGAGCTGGGTTTGAATTTTCATCTTTTAGAATTTTTACCCTTAAACCACTATGTTATGCCAGAAATCTAAGACTTAGAGGACTGAATTCTTCCCTACTCCCAGGAAAAACTATGAAGGGGAAGTGGGGTCTCAAAGATCTGAGTTTGTGTGTGAGCGTATGCACATGTGGAGGTCAAAGACAACCTTGGGTGTTGGTTCTTACTACCGTGTTTGAATTAGGGTCTTTGAACTTCCAGGGGCATTCTTTTGTCTCTGCTTCCCATTTTACCAAAGAGTTAGTTTCCAGCTTTTATATAGATTCTGGCGTCTGAATTCAGGTCCTTATGTTTGTTCATCAAGTACTTTACCTGTCCCCTCAGCCTCTCCTCACCTGCTAAAGCTATTAGAACTGCGCAGCTTCAGACTGGGTGTGGAGGCATGCACCTTCAACCTGAGCACTTGAAGAGGCAGGGAAATCTCTGAGTTCAAGGCCAGTCTGATCTATCTATTGAATTCCTTCTTTTATAAAAAGAACAAACTATTGCTTTGGAACTATTTTTTTAAAGGATTTATTTTAAAAAATTTGAGACAGACTCGGCATGTAATTCTGTTTTTGAACTCAGATATTTGCCTGCTTATGTCTTCCAAGCTTATCTTTTTCTTTTCAAGCATAAATCTTTATTGGTTCTTTTGTTATTTCACATCATCACCATAATCCTGTTTGCTTCCCAGTACGTCCATATCTGCCCCTACCCATGCAGCATGTCCCTAAAAGACAACCCCCCAAATTAATTAAAAACAAATCACCTCCCTTTCTAACACCTCTTCATCTTAGTGTCATGGGAAGCTGTAGTGTATCACACTTTTGTGTACTCCTTTGTCCAATCAGCTTACCTCTGGCACACCATCACTGGACCCTCACCGAAACTCCTCTTGGGTATATATCCTGCTGTTCCCTTCTGGAGTCTTGGAGATCCTGTGCTTATCTTCTGCAGGGTCAGTCCCCTTCACACACTCCAGCAGGTCATAGATGGGGCAGATGTAAGGGTGGGTTGACCCAAGGCCCAGGATGTTGGTCTAGGTGGTAGCTGAGTTTGTTGGTTCAGACCACTGGGACTGCCCCACTCAGGTGAAGGGCAGAGTCAGCTTTCCTAGGCTCATGTCATCTGGGTCAGCCGATGGTGAGAGGTGATCAGAGTGGGGAGTGTCCAGTAAGGGGGTGGGGCAGGCTCAGCACAGCCCTCAGATTTTAACATGTATGGTTTTTATGACCCCCTATGGTAACAACAGGCCATGGACATCATCACAGACCCAGCTGCTATATCAACTCCCCAATGTCACCATGGTCCCTGTGGCAGCATAGGCCAGATCAGTATGGCCCCAGTGGCAGCAAGGTCCTTGGACACCAATATGGTCTCAGGTGGCTGTCCACACCCGGTCATCCGCATATCCCCTGGTATGCACAGGAGCTAGGGATATCAATCCAGACCCTGGTTGCTACTGGGTCCTGGACCCAGACATGGCCCATGGCAGCAGCCCAGGCCCGAGAGACACCATGACCCTGTATGACAGCGTGGGCCACCCAGATTGGCATGGCCCTAGTGCAACACAACCCTCAGACACCATCATGGCCACAGGTTGCATCCTATTCCTGGGTATCCATGTGGACTTTGGTACCATGGACCATATCAACACAGAACCTAGCTGTGGGAGCACTATGAACCCAGACATGGTCTCCAGTAGCAGCCTGGTTTCAGATGTCAGCATGACCCCAGTTAACTGTGCAGGCCATTGAGACTGGTACCCTCAGACACTAACATGACCTCAGGTGGTGGCCCAGACCCCTAGCATTGGCATGGTCTTTGATGGTATCTGGAGTCATGGATATCAACACAGACTGTGGCTGCAGTAGGGTCATGGAGCAGCTATGACCCCGGGTGACAGTGCAGGCCAGATTGGCATGGCTTTGCTGGTGGAAGTCTTTAGACACCAACATGGCCACAGGATCTGTGTGGTCTTTGGTGGCATCATAGACTATGGACATCAACACAGATCCTGGCTGTGGTAGGACCATGAATCTAGACATGGTCCCCAGCAGTAGCCTGGGCTCTGATGTCACCATGACCCCAGGTGGCAGTGCAGATCACTCAGGATGGCATGATCCAGCAGGAAAGTGGCCCTTGGCCACCAACATGGCCCCAGGTGGTAGCCCAGACCCCTGGCATTGGCATGGCCTTCAATGGTATCAGGAGCCACAAACAACCCATACCTTGGCTGCGGTAGGATCATGGACCCAGATATGGCCGTTGGCAGCAGCCCTGGCCTGGATGACACCATGACTCCAGGTGACAGTGCTGGCCACTCAGGTGTGGCCCTAGTGGTGGCACGGCTTTGGGTGCCATCATGGCCAAAACCCCACACATGGTCCTCACCCAGTCTCAGATGTCACCATGGCACTTTGTGACAATACAGGCCACTCAGGTCTTTATGGCCCTTGCTGCAGCATGACCCTCAGATCCCACTCTGGGATCAGGTGACAGCCCAGACCCTGGGTAATTGTATGGCCTTTAGTGGTATCAGGAGCCATGGCCAAACTTGTCTTTAAAAATAGTTTATTATTATAAATGCGTTTTCCAAGTCTATGTACCATGTGCATACAGTACCTGCAAAGGCCAGAAGAGGGCATCACATTCCCTGGAACAGGTATTAAAGACTGAGACTTCATGTGGGCACTCTAAACTGATCCTGGGTCCTCTGGAAGAGCAGCCACTACTCTTGACTGCTGAATCGTCTCTCCAACCCCAAGGCTTATCCTTTTAAAAATGTATTGTGTGTGTATGTGAGCATGTATGTCTGTACTTAGGTTGGTATCTGTTCTTTCTGTGCTGTGCTGCACACTAGCTAGCTGGCCTGCGAGCTTCAGCGCCGTTCTAACTCTGCCCCATCTTGTACTCTCATATCTCTCTCCACAGTGCTGGATTAGCAAGTGTTCTCATCCCGGGGGTGGGGCAACAAGCCCAGGGTTCAGGCATGGTAGAGTTTAGAGTTTCATCCCCCGCTCTGTAGCTACTCTTGCAAAAGTGCTGTTTATGGTCCTGTCTGATGGAACCACTAGGGTCCTGTGGAGTTTTATTTTCTCAGTCAGGTTAATATCCCTATATGCCTGGCTGACCTGGAACAATGTAGACCAGGCTGGTTTGGGTAGCGCTGGGATCGAAGGCCTGTGCCAGCACGTCTAGCAAGTTTAAAGAAAAAAACATAGGAGTTGGAGGAAAAGTTTTTGTGTTTTAATAACAGGCCCAGTTTATTAGAAGGCCTTCGTGAAGATGTGCCATGGCAATAGCTTACTTTGCCATAGTCACTGGAAAGTGTCTCCTGAGCCAGCGGGTGTCCCTTTGAGCATGCTGGGACAAGTAGATGTTACAGCTTTCCAGAGCTGTATTCCAAGTGTGTATGTAGTGCCTGCTGTGAGCATATGTGAATGTGGGGTATATGTGGAAGCGTGTGTCAGGAGATGGGCTCGGGTGGGCTTTAGGGCCAGGCTGCAAGTCCGGGTATACCAAGTAAGACAGTCTGCTCCTCTGACCAGTTTTGGTGACTCAGGCCTTTGGAGGTAGACTAGAAGAAGGGAGGACCAGTAAGAGGCCAGGCCCAGTCTGATGGGGGAGTGAAGCTGGTAGGTGGTTGGCGTTCTGGGGCTCCTTAGTAGCCTTGCTGGCACCTCTGCCTCTCCTGTGAAGACAGTGTAACTATGGGAAAGGTAGAGCATTTAAAGAATCTTATATGGACTGGTTGTTTCTAGATGCCTCTGGCACAGCTGCTCCTCCCAGTTCTAAGCCCTGTTGAACATTACCCCCACTTTAACCTGATCTGGATAGATGAGTAGTCCCTTGGGAAAATATGGGAAGAGCTCCCAAACAGGGAACCAGGATTCATTTGAGAAGTCTTACACACTAGAACAGTGAAACCAGAAGTCTGGAATTTTGGGGCTAGAGATTGAGCCCAGGGGTTTGTGCATGGTAGGTCCATGATCTGCCACTGAACCCGCCCTTTAGCTCATTTGACCTTTAGAAACATAGCTTAGCTAGGCACAAACATCCAAGGGAGCAGAGAAAACACAAGTACAAACTCGTTTTTTTTTTAAAAAAATTGTGTATACAAAGTTAGGAGCTAGATGGGTAGGGGCTGTAGCTGGAGAAAATACCTCAGCTCTTCTCCAGGTCCGCCACCAAGTAGGGCTGTGTTTCCTTCAGGGCGTTGAGAAGCAAGTTCTTACAGGTCAGGTCCCAGGATGGAGCGAAGCTGAAGAGCTTTCTCATCTTGTTTGGATTGGTGGTCTCTGCTCGAACTGCCTGATACTGTTCCTCACTCAGCACTTTGCCATACAGGATGTCGAGGACACCGTCGATGTCTGTGACCCTGGCAATGAGGGCTTGCCTGTGCTGGTCAATGAAATGTGCTGGGGACAGAAGTCAGAACAATGTTGAGCACTGCTTCAAATTTTAGTAAATGTAGTTTTAGGGGTGGGAGTGGGGGATCAAGGAAGGCCACCCACCAAGACTACATAGGTGAGCTATTCTCCCGCCCCAGAATGCCTGGGTAGTAGGTAGGATTAGTTTTGGCTCTGGCCTTGGCACAACAGATAGGCTGTGCAAGGGTGTGGTAGGGTGGGGAGGCCTCACCTGTTCGGGCTCCCTTTGGAAGAGGGGCACTGGTTGCAGCTGCCACAGCTCCGGGCGCTGTAAAGAAATGTCAGGTGGTTCTTTTCAGTTATCAACAGTCTGTCTGGAGCTGGCTCCCCCTCCACCCAGGGTGCTAAGTTCAAGGCTACAAAGGGAAGATTTCTTTGCTTTTGTAGAAGAAAAAAAAACTAAGAGCCAAAGAGGCAGGCCTTCTGGCGGGGTGCAGGAAGTTGAGGGTAGCCGGACAGGCGCAGCCGCACTCACCTTTCTCAAAGACTCTCTGCAGTTTCTCAGCCAGCTCCTGCATGCCCATGTCTCTAAGCACAGTCATTGTGAGCTCCGTGCCGTAAGACTCCAGGTAGAAGCTGACAAGCTTGTCCGTGAGGTCTATGGCGTCCATCGGCAGCAGGGTCCCCCGTGGGATGCGACCATAGCCCTCGCGCAGCGGCACCGATAGCAGCTTCATCTTGAACTTTTTGAGCTCATCCGCTGTCAAGTTCTCAAGAGCGTCCAGGATGGCATCCCGCGCCTGCCCCATGGCTCTCGGGTTCGCAGCCGCGGTGGCCTGCTACCCTTGCCGTGGCCGGCTGAGACCAGGAAGTCAGCAGCCTAGGCATCCGGATGGGCGGGCCGAGACTCCCCCACCCTCTTCCAGTTACTGCTCCCTTTCTTTCCCCAGCTTGCAAGTTTTGGTTCCAGCGCTGAGACTTTGAGACTCCACTCTTGGCTAGGCAGCAGAGGGAGACGGGGGAGGTGTGTTGGAAGTGGGGGAATGGGGATGGAGTGTGGAGTAAACTGCTATTCTCTGGCTTTTTTTGGGAGACGATCAGGAGTTCTTGCTTGTAAACCAGCTGGTGCTGAACAACAACCTGTTTCTGTTTATTCTGAATTTACTACTGTAGTATATAGATGCTTAGAATCTTGGAAATCTAGAAACTCAAAATCTCATTTCCCCAGATCTCTCTCACATGCCATAGTATATTAGAATTGTAACAGCTAGAACACTAAGCCCCCTAATGCCACAGAAAAAAGGAAGTGTTTCAGGCATACTTATTAAGCATTTTCTTCGTCCACCAGGCTCAAGAGTCCCTCCCCATCTACCCATCCAGACAATACTACAAGCTACTGCTAGTTAACAGAGTTACTTATTTGTAGCTCTTGTGATTTCTTTTGGGGGAGGTTGTTACAATGCTGGGGACTGTGCCAAGGGCAGGCCACTTAGACATTACCTAAGGATGTGTCTTTATTTTAGATAAGGTCTAGGTGTGTAGCCTAAGTTAGTTTTGAACTCTTGGTCCTTTTGCTCAGTCTCATGATGACTGGAATTGGAATTGCAGGTGTACTCTACCACATCTGGCCTAAGACTCGCCCCCCACCCCCCACCCCCAGAATACCATTAGGTAACCCTGGCTGTCCTAGAACTCAGAGATTCACCTGTTTCTGCCTCTTGGGTGCTGGGATCAAGGTGTGCACCACCAGGACGGGCAAAATTCTACCTCTTAACACTGTTAAGTTCTGGATTAAGTTTTCAGGGCAACAGAGTGTCTCCATCCTGAGGCTGGTGTTCCAGTAGCAACCGTCATGGGACAACTAGTGTCCCTGACTCACAAAGCTTGCTACGGCTCCTCATTAATCCCTATTCTTCCAAAAAAAATTCAGCTCATTACCACCTAAAGAACACATCTTCTTAATCTCCACAAAGGATTCTGCCCCTCTGTGCTCTTGTGATTCACCAGACTCCTCAGAAGCAAGTCCAGGCTCCTTGACTTGGCCTTTGAGAGCCTGTGTTAGCTTCTTCTATGGTTCTTCTGTCTTGCTGACTTTCAGATTATGGTACAGCACTTATTCTGCTCGGGTTCTCTTCTCTTCTGTTCCGTTTGCTGAGCCTGTCCTTTGACAAGAGAAGTTACCTTCTTGGGCTGGAGAGATGGCTCGGCGGTTAAGATCACTGGCTGCTCTTCCAGAGGACCCAGGTTCAGTCCCCATTACCCACAGGACAGCTCACAACTGTCTGTGACTCCAGTTCCAGGGCATCCTCACCCAGGCATACACGCAGGCACAACACCAATGTACATAGATAAATAAATAAACTGTCTTTAGAAAGTCACCTTTTCTGAGTAATGTCAACTCTCTTTAGGCTGCGATCCTCCATACCTGTTACTTCTATGCTTCTCTTTGAGGGAAGGGCAGCCTCATGTACACCAGGGAAGAAGCACCCAGGTGGGAGGCTTAAGAGCACTTAGCTTAGGGCTGATGGCTCATAGTCTAGCTCCTGTCTTCTTTTTAAAGCCATGGTTGAACCTAGGGCATCATGCATTTGATTAATTTCTGTTTTCATCCTGCCCTTCCTTGCTATTTTTATTTCTTGGGCAAAATGGATTTTCCTTGGTTTCTCCCCTGGATCCCTCCATGTCTCTATCATAGTTTTTATAATATGTCTGTTTACTTTTTCTTTTTTATGTCTATCATCTATCTATCTATCTATCTATCTATTGTCTATCTATCTATCTATCATCTATCTATCTGTCTATCTATATCTATCTATCATCTATCTATCTATATCTATCAATCTATCTATCTAAATATTATCTATCTACCTATATTTATCTACCTATCTATCTATCTATCTATCTATCTATCTATCTATCTATCTATCTATCTATCTATCTATCTATCTATCTATCTGAGACAGTGTCCCCCTATGTAGCTCTGGATATGCTGGAACTCATTATGTAGACTAAACTGGCTTTGGATTCAGAGATCTGAATGCCTTCCGAGTGATGGGATTAAAGGTTTATGCCACTGTTGGGTATGATGGTACAAGTCTTTAATCCCAGAACTTTGGAGGCAGAGGCAAGCGGATCTCTCTGAGTTCAAGGCCAACCTGGTCTACAGAGAGAGTTCTAGGACAGCCAGGCTACACAGAGAAGCCCTGTTTTGAAAAATCAAAAACAACCAAAACAAACAAACAAACAAATCCCAACTGCTCCCTACACAAAAACCAACCAACGAAACAAACCAGCAACACCAACAAACCCCCAAAAGGTGTGTGCTACCACTCCCAGATCTTTTCTCACTTTCTAGACCAGAGTGGCCTCAAACTCGAGGCTGTTTTCCTACCTCAGCTTCCTGAGTGCTGGGGTTACAGGTGTAAGCCATTGCACATTTGTGGATGTATCACTAGCTGTTGGGAGACTTTCCCGGGGTACAGATCAGGACCTCTTCTCTGAGCCCCAGGGACTTGGTTTAGTTTCAGAAGCAGCAACACTGGTTTCCTAGTCCTCCTCCCTTAGACATGGCTTCTTGTTCTGTCTTGTACTGTAACCTTCTTAACACAATCAACGTCTCTTTCATGGGTCAAAAGACAGACCTAGTCCATTTCTGTCCCCTTTTGGCCCTGGACACACACTCCTATAGATGAATCAAATCTAGACCTCTTTAGCCTCAACTTGATAGTGATGGAAATTCTAGACGAGATAAAAATTTTGGATGTTAGTTTTTGAACCTAAACGAAACTGCTTGTGGTTTGGATGACCAGCTCCAAATATACATTTGCCCTCCACCCTTCCTGTTACAAACGTCAGGTCAAATCCGATCCCTCCAAAATATCAGCGAGGTAGTTGGAGACTTAGAGATAATGAGAATGGGAGAATGAAACCTTCCCTGGACTTTTCAGTGTAAAGAACACTAGCTTCAAACAGGGGCAGGGTTACAACCTGCCTGAAACACCAGCATTCAAAGACTGAAAGAAGGCAAAGAGCCTCCAAAGAGGAAACTGAGAATTTAAAATAGAAACTCTTGACTGAGTGAGATAGCTGTTGAGCGAGGAACGAGTAAAGTTAGCTCAACCCTGAGCAAAACTGGTTGAATCTGATAGTCCAAATGAGAACGAGTTCATTTCTGTCTTTATTCATTTTTGGAATAGTAATTGCGCATCATAGTGTGGCATACACTTTAAGTCAGAGACAAGCATGGAGTAAAGTTTATATTCTAACAGAAAATTAAACCAACAGGTCAAATGTATTACATGTTAAATGGCGGTAATTGTTACGTAAAAAAAGGAATCAGAGAGGGGAGGTTTGGGAAGACGTGGTATTGTCAGCTGTGGCCCATCTGTAGTCATAGTTATTGGCGGGGGCTGAGCAGGAGGATGAGTTCAAAGTCAGCCTCAAAACAGACTTATCAGTCATGGTCATAATCCCGGTACTTGCAATGTAGAGACAGGATCATAAGTTCCAAGTTAGCCTTAGCTGCCATCTGTAACTTCTGTACCCGGGGACTGGATGACTTCTGACCTCTGTGGGTACCAGGCAGGCACATGGTACACATACATCTATATAGGCAAAACACTCACACAGAGAATGTAAATCTAAAAAAGTTTAAAATTAGTTAAACATAACAGATATTTTTGATGGATTGAAAATTTATGACTTGTGGGAAACTAGCTTTTTTTATTTATCAGATAAATGATTAGATATGGACACATATATAAATTTCTTCCTTTGGCTTGAATATTTTTATAGTTTTCATTCTATTTGGGTCTTTCTCCTCCCCCCCACCTCCACCAACCAGTTTTTATTTTCTTTTGAGACAGGGTTTCTCTGTAGCTTTGGATCCTGTCCTGGAACTAGCTCTTGTAGACCAGGCTGGCCTCGAACTCACAGAGATCTGCCTGCCTCTGCCTCCCGAGTGCTGGAATTAAAGGCATGCGCAACCACCACCTGGCTACCAAACAGTTCTTTACATAGGCTGTGGGAGAGGTCGTGGGGCTTCACAAGACCGAATCCTGAATACCTTGCCGTGGATGACAGAACTCACACAGTAATGCGGCTGTATCTAGAGCTTGGGGAGCACACTAGCAATGGAGACCCCATTTGGGGAATGTTCATGATGCCTGTAGTTCCTAGTGTGTCCCGAATGACAAGTTCTTTGTGCACAAACGGCACAGTTTATCCAGCAGCTAGGAAGCATGGTGGGTGTACTACCTTACTTTCTTAAAAGCTTCTATTTTTTTCTCTGCCTCTGTGTGTTTGTGCAAATGCATGCAGGTGCCCATCAGATTCCCCTGAAGCTGGAGCTGTAGGCAGTTGTGAGCCCCTGGATGCGGGTGTTAGGAACTGAATTTGGGTCCTCTTGAAGAGCAGATGTTCCAGACGTTCTAGCTGTTGAGCCATCTCTCCAGCCCCACGTTGTGGCCTTTTTTGGCAAGACTGTTGTTCTTTCTTGTGTGTGTGGCATGCAAGAACTGAGGATACACTTTCATGTTTACGTTTATTTATTCTAGTGTATGTATATGGATGTCTTGTCCGCATGTATGTCTGTATGTGTCCCATGTGTATGCCTGTCTTCAGAAGGCAGAAAAGTGTGTTGGATCCCCTGAAATTGAAGTTATGGATGGTTGGGAGCCACCATGTGTGTGCTGAGAACCAAACTTGGCTCCACTGCGAGAGCAGTAAGTGCTCTTGACCTCTGAGCCACCTCTCCAGCAGAGGGCCATTGTGTGCCACACAAATGAGAGGAACATACTTGCTCTAAGTCTTGGCATGGTCGTGCATACGTGTGATCCTAGCACGTAGGTGGTGGAGGCGGGAGGACCAGGAGGGTCTGGTAGATGGGGAGTTTGAGGCCAGCTTGGGCTGCCTGACACATTGTCTTGAAGAGCTAAACACTACAACAACAACAACAACAACAACAAGAAACTAAGACTGAAAATTAAAAGTATAAGACCTCAATCTTGTGTTACTTCATTTCTTCATTTGCTTCCTGATACACAGGGTTTGGCTGCAGCCCTGATGCCCTGGAGTGCATAGCCCTCCCGCCCCTCCCTCTTGAGTGTGGGTTTACAGATGACTACCAGAGCTGGATTTTTTGCTGTAAATTTTTTTGTTTGTGTTGTTTTTTGAGACAGTTTCTCGGTGTAGCCCTGGCTGTCCTGGAACTCAGGACAGTGCCTCCTGAGTGCTGGGATTAAAGGCGTGTGCCATAGCTGCTTGACTCCTTTTAATCTATATAATATGTATATATTTAATATATATTATCTTTAATATATCTTGATGTTGTGGAATATTATTTTAACTGTGTAAAGTGTGTTACATTTGTTTCTGCTGCCTTTGCGAATGATGCAAAGATGTGTTACAATTGTTTGATTGAATAAAAGTTAATCTGGGGTCAGGAGGCTGAGTCAGCAACTAGCTGACAGGAAGTGGTAGGGGGAACTAGGCATGGTGAGGGTTCTTTAGTGGGGGCTGAGCAGGACGGAACTTTTTCGGGAGATGCAAGCAAGCACAGAAGGTTAGCTACTCAGCCTCTCTGAGTGAGCAGGATTTCTTCTCAACCTTTGAATCCTGAGTTCTATAGAAGGGTAGAGATTTAGATCGAGTTTCCTTTAGTGGTTGTGATAGAGCTGCTGCGGAGTTGCAATTGCTGGTTGGGAACGCAGTCGCTTACGGTGCAGCCACTGTATTGAATGCAAAACATCTGGCGCCCAGTGTGGGGCACTATGCTGTAGTTAGTTCCTTTTCACTCTTTAGGGGCTCGTCACTCAACTCCCAAGTAAATACACAGAGATTTATTTTTACTTACGAATGCCCAACCTTAGCTTGACTTGATTCTTGCCAGTTTTCCTTAAATTATCCTGTTTCTCTCTCGCTCTCTTGTTTTTCCAGACAGGGTTTCTTTGTGTAACAGTCCTAGCTGTCCTGAAATTAGCTCTTGTAGACCAGGTTGACCTTGAATTCATAGAGATCCATCTGCCTCTGCTACCGGACTGCTGGGATTAAAGGTGTGTGCCACCACTGCCCAACTAAATTACCCTGTTTCTCTTTAACTGCATTTTTGTCTATGGTCTTTTTATCTTTCTTTCTTCTATATATCTTTCTTTTTTTAGGATTTTATTTAATTTTATGTGCATTGATGTTTTGTCTGCATTCATGTCTGTATGAGGGTGTTGGGCCCCTGGATCTAGAGTTATAGACAGTTGTAAGCTGCCGTGTGGGTGCTGGGGATTGAACTGGGGTCCTCTGGAAGAGAGGCCAGTGCTCTTAACCACTAAGTCATCTCTCCAGACCTCTACATATCTTTCTTTTCTTCTTACTCTGTGGCTGGCATTCTCCTCTTCTCCTTTTCTTGCTCCTTTCATTTTTCTTCTTTTGAGCCTAGATTTCTCCTCCTATTTATTTTCTTGGCCTGGCAGCCCCACCTATTTCTCTCTTCTACCTAGCTATTGTCTGCTCATCTCTTTATTAGATCAATTAGGTGTTTTAGAGAGGCAAAGTAACACAGCTTTACAGTGTTAAACAAATGCAACAATATAAAAGAATTTAACACGACATGCTGCGGAGGAATGGCTCTTGGTGTCTGCTTTTGGCCAGCCAGAAGCTGGGGTCTTTGCTGCTGGTCGCCGAGCCTCTTCTTTAGGGGGAGCCATGATGCTCAGGGTCACTAGGAACACGAAACTTAACATGGAAAATAAGGCCAAGGTCAGCACGGCAGGTGCCAAGCGTGTGCCTGTGGCAATGCTGCAGCCTCCAAGCCCGGGCTGAGACCAAGAACTGCTCTCAGAGATATTGGTAACAAGGTCAGCCAACAGACACAGGCAAGAGCACCTCTGAAAAAGGAACTAAAAACTTCAGTTACTGGGAAAGTTTCAGTTAAAATCCCACCCAAACTTCTGGAGAAGGTGCCTGTGAGCAAGCCAGAGGTGGAAATTGCTGAGCCTGAGCCTGAACCTGCTATGGAAGAAAAGCTTTCTCCTGAACCTATTTTGGTTGATAATCCCTCTCCAAGCCCAATGGAAACATCTGGATGTGCCCCTGCAGAAGAATATTTGTGTCAGGCTTTCTCTGATGTAATTCTTGCTGTGAGTGATGTGGATGCAGATGATGGAGCTGACCCAAACCTCTGTAGTGAATATGTGAAAGACATATATGCTTATCTCAGACAATGGGTGGAAGAACAGTCGGTTAGACCAAAATATCTACTGGGCCGTGAAATCACATGAAACATGAGAGCCATCCTAATTGACTGGCTGATACAGGTTCAGATGAAATTTAGGCTGCTACAGGAGACTGTGTACATGACTGTTTCCATTGTTGACTGGTTCATGCAGGATAATTGTGTGCCCAAGTAAATGCTGCAGCTGGTTGGTGTGACTGTTTATTGCAAGCAAATATGAAGAAATGCACCCTCCAGAAATAGGTGACTTTGCTTATGAGACTAACAATACTTACACCAAGCACCAAATCAGACAGATGCAAATGAAGATTCTAAGAGTTCTAAATTTCAGTTTGGGTCGCCCTCTGCCTCTGCACTTCCTCCGTAGAGCATCTAAAATTGGAGAGGTTGACGTGGAACAGCATACTTTGGCCAAATACCTCATGGAGCTCACGATGCTGGACCACGGCATGGTGCACTTCCCTCCTTCTCAAATTGCAGCGGGAGCTTTTCGCTTAGCACTGAAAATCCTTGACAAGGGGGAATGGGCACCAACTCTGCAGCACTACCTGTCCTACCCTGAAGAATCCCCTTGGCCGGCTATGCAGCGCCTGGCTAAGAATATAGTCCCAGTGAACCGCGACCTTACAAAGCTCATGACTATCAAGAGTACGTAAGCAACCTCCAAGCATGCTAAGATCAGCACTCTGGCACCGCTGAACTGTACACTGGTTCCAATTTGTCCAAGGCTGCGGCAAAGGCATAACTCGAGTAGACCACTCCTAAACCTGCAAATGCGATTGGCACCATGTGCCGCCTGTACATAGTGTACGTTGTTGGCTTGTTCCTCAGTAAAGGTCCTTTTACTTTCATAGCTCACCCCATTTGAGTGGTTTGCTTCTGACTCTAGGATAACAAAAGTTGTCTGAAACATTTAGGAATATTTTTCAAACTGGTTTTAGTTTAACAGGGGATCCAAGTAGTGTATATAACTGTAGCCTATGTATATAGACTTCCTTTACTTTATGTGTCCTGATCGTGTCTTACGTCATCCTGCGAAGTCCTCTGCCCAGCTCTGGTTTCAACTGTGTATCTACCAGCTTGTCCTTCGTTCCGTTTTCTTCAGGTGGTTGCTGCCCTTCACCACTGGACTTTCATAGCTGAGACCCAGGTTTTTTGTGTAATTATTTACTTGTTTATAACTAAAGGCATCTTTTAAAAGAACTCGCCCCTCAGTTTCAATGTCCTGTATAAATGTAATCATGTGTTGTCAAGGAGATATTTTTATACGGGTTCATTTTTCCCCCCAACAATATACTATTCACTGCCTATATTGCATTCATAGTGTGCATTTCATACTGTATGTAATGTATTCAGTCATCCCTTCAAAGACATTCAGACTGAATTCTCTCTCTGCCTCTATTGTACACAGTGCTGCTAAAATGCTGTTTTGTGCTTTGCTTTCCTAGGGAGGTATACTTCAAATTCTGACAAAGCTAGATGAGACTTTGAGAACTGTTGGCACTAAACCAAGGTGCCACTTCCTCTATCTTCTGTCTTGTGACTCTAACTGGCAAAAATCCTGTCTCATTTGCTGTTTTAATTTATACATCCAATAATAAAGTTGAATAAAATTTTATTAATGGAAAGCTAAAGAAAGAATATAACACATTTTTGCATCATTAAATATTCCATAGCATAAATGAATGTGACACATCTTAAACTAATATTCCACAGCATTTGATCCTCTTGCCTCAGCCTCTCAAGCGTAAGTTGCTCCACACCAGTCTCTCTATGTTTTTTTTTTTTTTTGTTTCGATTTATTTATTATGTGTGCAGTGTTCTGCATGTACGCCTGAATGCCAGAAGAGGGCACCAGATCTCACTATAGATGGTTATGAGTCACCATGTGGTTTCTGGGAATTGAGATCCGGATCTCTGGAAGAGCAGCCAGGGTTCTTAACTTCTAAGCCATCTCTCCAGCTCCTACCCCCAACTCTTTGCTCTAATTATTTTTTAAAAATTGTTTAAAATTTATTTTATTTTATGCGTATGGTGTTTCGCCTGCATGTATGATTATGTGCCACTTGTGTGCCTGGCGCCCACAGAGATCAGAGGAGGGTGTCGGGTTGCCAGGAACTGGAGTTACAGATGGTGATGAGCCACCGTGTAGGTACTGGGAACAGAGCCCAGGTTCTCCAGAGGAGCAGATAGTGTCTTTTAACCAATGTGCCGTCTCTCTAGCCCGGTTCTTTAAAGACAGTGAGGGAAAATTGTCTGTCTGTCTTGCCACTATAGGGCATCACAATGACACTCAGGAATTTAAAAACCCAGGAGTTTGAAAAGGCATCAATGAAAGTTGACTTGAGAGGAGATCTGAGGGCAGAAGGACAGGAGCCATGCAGTGTCTAGGTTAAAGGGACATTGTAGGCAGAGGGGTGGCAAGAGCAAGTCCTTGAGGAACAAGGAAAAAGGGCCGAGATCCACAGGTCAGAGCAATGAACAGGGTCAGACAGGATATAAATTGTGGGCCGTAAGGAGGACCTTGATTTTTATCCTGATTGAAATCTATACTAACATTTGAAAGATTAGCATGAAGAAAGCCTGGGTGCTCCTGGGGCAAGCTCCAGCTCTGAGCTGCAGACTCTGGGCTCAGTTCCATTCATTTTCCAAGCGTTTGGGGAGGGGGTACTTCATACCGCCCCTCCCTCTTGAGTGTGGGTTTACAGATGACTACCAGAGCTGGATTTTTTGCTGTAATTTCTATGCTAGAAAACAGGGAGAAAATACCCTCACCTCAGCTATGGAAGAAGAAAACCTTTCAGAGTTTGGGGAGGTCTTGCCTTCCCACAGGTGGAGGTGGCATTGTCAGTGTGGCTCCGTAAGTGGTCAGCTTGGGAAATGAATAGGTTAACTAACAGCAGACGAGGAGGAAGGAAGCCAGAGAGTGTGGAAGTGAGAGTCAGAAGAAGGGGCAGCCCTTGGCGGTTGTCTTCTCTGCGTGTGCAGAAGGTCCTGCTTCTGCACTGATTCTAAGCTCTGTCCTGGCCTGAGGGAAGGACGGGGATGGGTCAGGACAGGTGGCCTGGATGTGAGATGTCTGCCAGCTGACGACTCACGCTTCACTTTTAGAACGGTTTCCAGAAGCGGTGGGAGGGGATGGGCAGGGCAGCTAATTATAGCTTTTGGACCACTGAACTATCTGGGAGGGTCTGCCCTCTGCCCAGAATGTGCTCGTCACCTGTTGAGTCCACTGACTGCCATCTGGCCCTGGGTCCCTGTCTTTGCACTGAGCCTGCTGCTGGCTTCTTGCTGGTCTCTGGACGCAGCTCTGTTCACCCTGCTGGTAGGCCTGTCCTTGACGCTTCTTCCTTGGTTCTTTTCTGGCCCAAGTTCTCCCACCAGATCTGTGAGTCCTGAGGGCCTGGAGATACCGGGAAGGGGGAGGGCTGGGTATGCTAGAGAGATCAGTGAGCAGACAGTTGGGGAGGGGATTCTGGATAATTCCAGAAGAGTTGGGGCCCAGACATGGGTAAGAGGCATTCAGCCTGGGCTAAATCAGGAGCAAGAAGTGGGTGAGACTGGAACCAGGCTATGTTTAGAAACCAGGGTTGACAAAGGCCCAGTTGGGTCATATTTGTTTTTATCTGGGCTGATTGGCAATATATACACTCACTTTGGAACGACGCTAAATCCTGTTTACTTGTGGGCCATAAGCAGTCTCTTCCAGTATGGGCTATAAGATAGTTATAAGCTGGGGCTCTGGCTGCGGACCCACAGACCCAGTGTGGGACTGAGCTGGAATTCTGTTTCTGGGTCTCTCAGACAGACTCCTCTTCCTAGGCTCACCATGTCGGCTGCACCAGGTCTTCTGCGCCAGGAACTGTCTTGCCCACTGTGCCTGACGCTGTTTGATGCGCCAGTGACTGCTGAGTGTGGTCACAGTTTCTGCCGTGCCTGCCTGGTCCGCGTGGCAGGCGAGCCTGCCACTGATGGCACAGTGCCCTGTCCCTGCTGTCAGGCACCCACGCGGCCGCAGGCACTCAGCACTAACCTGCAGTTAGCGCGTCTCGTGGAGGGTCTGGCGCAAGTGCCCCAAGGCCACTGCGAGGAACACCTGGATCCACTGAGCATCTACTGCGAGCAGGACCGCACACTTGTGTGTGGTGTGTGTGCCTCTCTGGGTTCGCACCGTGGCCACCGTCTTCTGCCTGCCGCCGAGGCCCACGCACGCCTCAAGGTGTGGGACCCATCAGGGGTCGGGCTGGGGTGCAATGGCTGAATAGAACAGGGTCTGACTAAGGGGGAAGACTGCTGTGTTGATTTGCATTACGATCTTCAGAGAATGGGGGCCCGGGTTGCTTAGGAGGGTGGGCAGGTTAGGTGACCAGGGGAGGTGGCCAAAAGGCTGCAGGAGTCTTCTTGCTGAGCAAAACTCACGGAACCCGCTGGGAGCAGCGTGCAGAATAGCGTTTGCCTGGCTGAAGTCCTCCAGCAAGCCTAGAAAAGCCTGAAGGGAATCTGACCAAACCGTGGTGTGCCTGGCAGATTGTTACCACCTACCGCCCACACGCTTTTTGGTGAACTGGATGGACCTACTAGATTGGCATGTTTGCGGGGTGGAGTATTGGGTAAGGCTAACTGATAGGGAGTTAAAGGCAAGGCCAGGAGTTCCAGAACCCAGCTGTCCAGTTGTCTACTGTGCATGGCAGAGGTTCACTCATCCCCCAAGCTGCTAAACTTGTGTGAACCTGAAGCTCGAGAGGGATGTGGGAAGGGCAAGGCACACTTGGCCAAGGCTCACGGTGGGTGGGTAGCCCCGAGACTCCAGTCTGGGCTGTTATTCTGGTTGGAGCTAGAATAACACAGTGGTGCTCTCCCAGGTTGCACTAGGAAAAATAAATATCAATTATAGGTAAATGGACATGCCAGGTATACGTGCTCCTACAAGTCATGGGTATCACAGATTACATGCATGCAGATACTAGCAGGTATGTGCCCAGTTGGCCCAGAAAGGTCTGTTATTAAGCATTTATTAGCCTGTGGAAAAGTGAACAGGTGCAGAGGTGAGGGGGGGGGGGGGGGGGGAGGGGGAGGGGGGGGGGGGAGGAGGTAGGGTCCTGAGCGGTCCTTCTTCAGGCCAGTGGAGCTGCTACTATTGTCTTCCACTGATGCAGGGGCATTGCACCCAGTCTTCACTGGCCTTTGATAGCGACCCCCAAACTTCCCAGGGCCTCGCCTCACAGCCCTCCTTCCTGCTCCTGCCTTGCTCAGTCTAGCTAAGAGTCCACCCAGCCCAGTTTTCTCTTTGCTGACCCTAGAACTCTAAACCTAGCTCACTTTTATCTGTGAAGAGAGGCTAGAACCCGTGGATTAGAAGTGTGAGGCTTCTAGGAACTTGTAAGGAGCAGATGCGGAGCCCCAGTCTCAGTGACCGGCATCAGGGTAGCCCTAAGCCTTAAGCGGTCTGAAGAAGGAGATTCTAGAGGAGAGCTGGAAGGAGGAAGGGGACAGAAAGGCTCTGGGACTTGTCCACTTCTGCGCACCCATGTCCTGCAGCATGGTTGCTATGAGTCTAGCACCGTAGCCCTTGAAGTAGAAGGCAACTCGCCTGTTGGTGAGGTTGGTGGCATCCAGCGGCCAAGTTCCCACCACCTCCCACAATGTGTTGAAAGCCCTTAAGAACGCCATCGCTCCAAGCTTGAACTTTTTGAGCCAGTCGGCTGTCAGACTCTCCAGCACCTTCTGGACGGGGCTTGTTTACCATGGCTCTGAACCTCTGACTGCAGGCACCCAGAGCAATCAGGTTAGCCTCAGGAGAGGACATCTGAAGTGGAGGCTGATCTGGCAGCTAGCCAGGAGTCCTCGGTTCAGACCTGTGACTTCCCCAAAAAACGTCACCTGTGTCTTCAGGTTCCCCAGGGGAGGTGTCACTTAGTAGAAGTGGGGCGTGACTGTTCCCATTCTGCAGAGGAGGAAACTGAGGGGAGTAAGGGTGGTGGGAAGGCAGAGGTGACTGCGGCAGCACCTTTAGGATCCCTAACCAGCCCACAGTGGGATTTAGCTGACTCATAGCGGGTATTAAATTTTCTGTTCTCAAAGCCCATAGGTTTGTAAAGGGGCTGACTAGAGCTCCAGGCTCCTGGGATGGGCTTTTTAAATAAGGGGTGAAACCCAGGATGGGAAGATCACATTCCTCTTCCTCCTCTTCTTCCTTCCTCCTCTCCCTCTTTCCTCCTCTTCCTCCTCCTCCTTCCTTCCTTCCTCTTCTTCCTCCTTCCTCTACTTCCTCCTCCCCCTTCCTTCCTCTTCCTTCCTCCTCTTCTTCCTTCCTTCTCTTCCTCCTTCCTTCTCCCTTTCTTCCCCCTCCCCATTTCCTTCCTTTTCTCTTCCTTCTTTACTTCTCCTCTGAGACAGGGTACTATTACATAGGTCATACTGACCTCAAATTTGTGATCCTCCTGCCTCAGTCTCCCCAGTGCTGGGGTTACAGACATGCACGGTCATACTCCACTTCATTTCTGTTTTCATAAATACCTTACTCATCTCTGGAAGCCTGCTGTGTGCCACATGCTACACTTTCCAGTCTGGTGATGGTCTTGTCTGTGATCCTCGCAAGGACCTATACTGAGGTTAACTGGGGACAGTAAGGCCAGTGGGGAGTTAGGAAAATAGACAAAGGCTGAAGGATGGCCAGGCCTGAGGCCTGCAAATGGACTGGGGAGTAAGCAGAGGACTGGAGAAGGAGCTGGCATTGAGCGGGGGGGGGGCTGTGTTTTGGGGTGGCATCCCCAGCATCTCTTTTATCCTGTCCCATAGACTCAGCTTCCCCAACAGAAGCTGCAGCTACAGGAGGCATGCATGCGAAAGGAGAAAAGCGTGGCCGTGCTGGAGCACCAGTTGGTGGAGGTGGAGGTGAGGGGGCTAAGGGTGGCAGAGCCTGTAGGATCTGTAGGTCCAGGCTGAGGATGGCTAGGCAAGAATCTTCTCATCCTTATCCCAGGAGACCGTGCGTCATTTCCGGGGAGCTGTCGGGGAGCAGCTGGGGAAGATGCGGGTGTTCCTGGCTGCCCTAGAAAGCTCTTTGGACCGTGAAGCGGAAAGGGTGCGGGGTGATGCTGGGGTGGCCTTGCGCCGGGAGCTGTCAAGCCTGAATTCCTACCTGGAGCAACTGCGGCAGATGGAGAAGGTTCTGGAGGAGGTGGCGGACAAGCCACAGACAGAGTTCCTTATGGTGAGCACTGAAGGACCACCCCTCCCTGCCTCCTGGCCACTGCTCAGTTTCCTGTTGCCATATGGTGGCCCCGAAGCCCACAGCAGTGAAGGAATAAGCTAGGACTTCATATCAGAGTTGGGTCTCTGAACTGCTGTTCAGAGTAGATAGAGCATAGTGTGTAAGTGGAACCATTCATAAATAAAAGGTACAGGTTTGTGAGTCTGTTAGGACTGTCTTCTAACAGGTGAATGTATGGCTCTGGGATAAGGAAGGGCGCCTTTTTCTGTTCAGATGAAAGTTAATATCCACGAGTGGCTTTGAGTCCTGGTTTCTTTGGGCTTTTCTGACCCCACATCCTTGGTCATCTGTTTCACCGTTAGAACTCCCAGAGTCCCCCCTCCCTGCTTTCCAGCATCCCACCTCCCTGCTTTCCAGAGTCTGCCCTCCCTGCTTTATCTCCATTCTCGTTTTCTCTTTCTCCAGAAATACTGCTTGGTGACCAGCAGGTGAGAACCTGTCTCTTTCTTTGGCTGAACTTGCTTGCCCTAGTCTTCCAGGGACACCTCTGCTTGCAATGTGCTTTTCACCTCATTTCTGTGCACTGTGTTGAACACAGAAATGAAATGGCCTTGGTCCTTACTCCTGGGGACCTCATATACTGGTGCCATGGTGCCACAGATGTGGACAGTCACAGGTATCATTTCAAGACTGCTGGGAGGGAAAGGGGGAGCCAAAGGAGACTCCCCAGAAGAACGGACAGTGGAGTTGGATCCTGGAGGAATGGGCCGAAGTTGGGGAAGTAACATGCAAGTACAGGCTGGCTTAAACTCACAATGTAGGCAGGCAGGAACTAACGAGCTTAGCCTCTCAGATGCTAGGATGAACGGCATGGACCACAATGTAGCAATACATTCCTGTTGTTCAGCTGCCCTCTTCATCCATTTCCAGAGTTTCCATACTCCCAAGTAGACATTTTAGTGGAAGAGTTTAAGGCAGGGGTGTAATGTGGGGCGATCCTGAAAGTCTCCTCCAACAACCTGTGTCCTCTTGTCCCCGGAGTAATTCCTTCTGCCCTCACCCCCACCATCACCTCTGCACCCCCTTACCCAGGCTGCAGAAGATCCTGTCCGAGTCCCCACCACCTGCAAGGCTGGATATCCAGCTGCCTGTCATCTCAGATGACTTCAAATTCCAAGTGTGGAGGAAGATGTTCCGGGCTCTGATGCCAGGTACCGAGAGGGGCTGCTCTGGGTTTGGAAAGCTGTGGGGTTGATGGGAGGCACAGGGCACAGGGGCTGGCCTCCCAGCTCCACCTCAGAAGCCATGGAAGAAGCTACACTGTGCCTCTTAGATTCTTCTGTGCAGCTCCCTAAGCCGTGAGGCCTAGAGTTTACAGTGGGTTAATGACTCGGAAAGCACCCAGCTGACCCCAGGAGCGCTGCTATGGCGGGGCCTGGGCTGTGTGATCCTTGGCCAGTTCTTGTCCTTCTCTGACCATGGAGATGATGGTTCCTGTTGGCTGTGGGTTGAGGTTTTGTAGCGTCCTTGTAACCCTGGGGACAATACTGCACCTGACACTGCCTCTGGGAACCTGAGACTGGGAGTCAAGAGCTCAGTCTTCTCTCCTAGAAGCTAATATTTCTGGGTGCCCACAGGATGGACACGCGCGTGTGTGCGAGCATGCGCGAACACACACACACACACACACACACACACACACACACACACACACACGGGGGCGGGGCGGGAATGAGTAGAAGGTTGGTTTATTCAAGAATAAACTTTTAAGGCCCATAGACTACATCAAGCCAGACAGAACTGGGCTTCTTGGCTCCTGTTCTGGACCTTGGGCGTTTTGGGGGGCCTCAGAAAACACCACTCATTTGGGAATTCCCCAGTCCTGCCCACCATGTGCCTTACTGTGCAGTTGAGCAAATGTATGGATGTGGGGAGGGTGAGAGGACTCTAAGGTCCCTAAGTTGGTTGGGAGCAGGAAGGCTCCGCGGGGCCAGCCTGAACATTGTCTGTTTGGCAGACCTGGAGGAACTGACTTTTGACCCCAGCTCTGCGCACCCGAGCCTGGTCGTGTCCCCTTCCGGCCGCCGCGTGGAGTGCTCGGAGCAGAAGGCACCGCCAGCGGGAGAAGACACGCGCCAGTTCGACAAGGCGGTGGCGGTGGTGGCTCAGCAGCTGCTGTCCCAGGGCGAGCACTACTGGGAGGTGGAGGTGGGCGACAAGCCGCGCTGGGCCCTGGGTGTGATGGCGGCTGACGCTCCCCGCCGTGGCCGGCTGCACGCGGTGCCCTCCCAGGGCCTGTGGCTGCTCGGGCTGCGCGACGGCAAAGTCCTGGAGGCGCACGTGGAGGCCAAGGAGCCGCGGGCACTGCGCACCCCCGAGCGGCGGCCAGCGCGCATCGGCCTCTACCTGAGCTTCGCCGATGGCGTGCTGGCTTTCTATGATGCGAGCGACGCCGATGCGCTTGCACCCCTCTTTTCCTTCCACGAGCGCCTGCCCGGGCCGGTGTACCCCTTCTTTGACGTGTGCTGGCACGACAAGGGCAAGAACTGTCAGCCGCTGCTGCTCGTGGGGCCTGAAGGCGGCGAGCAGGCCTGAGCTCTGCCAGTGCGGTGGGAGGTTTAGGTCACCTTTGTCAGGCCTGGAGTGGGTTGGGCGGGTTTCTGGAGCTGAAGACTACGCTAAGGGGTGGCTAGGGCGGGGGAGTTTGTCTTACAGAGCTCAGAGAAGTACACAGGTTGGGATGGGCAGGGGACAGATGGTGAGGGGTGGAGGGAGAGGGTCTGTGGAGTAGGACCATTAGTCAGACCCGTGAGGCAATCTGAGTTTGGGTCAAGAGTTCCAGAGGCAGCCTAGGTTTAGGGAGCCTGGCAGAGGGTGGAATTTAGTGGAGAATCTTGGGAAGTCTGTGGAACAGTGGTTCCTTCAGCCCCACAACCCGCTCCTGAAGGCCTCCTCCTCCTCATGGCTTCACATTCCCCTTACCCGGCAGGTTTTCAGTTAGTGCTGACATCAACTGCCTTTTCTTTTTTCTTTCTTCTCTCTTTTCTTTCTTTCTTTCTTTCTTTCTTTCTTTCTTTCTTTCTTTCTTTCTTTCTTTCTTTCTTTCTTTCTTTCGGTTTTTCTGTTTTTTTTTTTTTTTTCCTTTTTTTTTTTTTTTTGGTTTTTCGAGACAGGGTTTCTCTGCAGCTTTTTTTTTTAGAGCCTGTCCTGGAGCTAGCTCTTGTAGACCAGGCTGGCCTCGAACTCAGAGATCCGCCTGCCTCTGCCTCCCGAGTGCTGGGATTAAAGGCGTGCGCCACCACCGCCCGGCTGGTTTTTCTGTTTTGAGACAAGGTTTCTCTGTGAAACAGTCTTGGCTGTTCTAGACTGTCTTTTCAAAGCCCCCAACAATCCTGACAGAGTGCTGGTGTCTGTACTCCCACCACTCAGGAGGCTGAGGCAGGAGGATGGAAAGTTGAAAGCCAGCAGGACTCTGTCACAGACAAACGAATGGGCACAGAGCAGTGGCTTGATAAAACTCTGCTGGTGGCAGATCTGGGGAGGCCAACGCAGGCTTCTGGACGAGGGAGAGATGGCTCGGTGGTTAAGAACACTCACTGCTCTTGTAGAACATTGAGGTTCAGTTCCCAGCACTGATACCGTGGCTCACACACTCCAGTCACATGAATCTAATGGCCTCTTCTGTCCTCTGTGGGCACTTGTGGTATGCAGACATATGTGCAGGCAAAACACTCATACATGTAAAATAAAAAAAAGTTTGTCTCTATGTCTCTATTTCTGTTTTTGTCTCTTTCTCTTTGGAGACAAAGTCTTGCTGTGTAGCCCAGGCTGACCTAGAATTCACTGTGTGGCCCAGGTTGGTTTCAGATTCTTGATTCTCTCCCTCAGCCTCTGGAGTGTTGGGGTTTCAGGTGTATGTCGCCATGCCCAGCAAAGATGGTTCTTCTAACAAGTTTCTAAGTAGCCTGTAGCGGCTGGTCACCTGGGATCACACTGAGAGCACATCCTGACTAGTTAGCGGTAAACGTAGACAGAGGCGTTGAGTCTAAACACATTTCCTGGTTCTAGTAGCACTTAACCCTGACCGAGAGAAGTGGGAGGGAAGAAAGGGAACAACTCTTAGGCGCCCCCCATCCCCGCTTATGTGCCTCTAGAATATGTTCCTGTTTGGATAGTGAGGAAATCCCCCATGCTTCTCACCAAGAAAAAGAACTTGACACTGTCTTCCTGTGGGCCCTGTTGCTGGTATTAAACAGAGGGTTTCTCTGGGGCGCCCGGAACTGGCCCCTTCCTGCCTTCCTGTCGGTTCATACTTTCTTGGATTTTATTTTTCTTGAGACTTTGTCTTTGTAGTCCTGACTGTCTGGCCTCAAACTCAGAGATTTGCCTGTTTCTGCTGGGATTAAAGGTGTGTGCTACCACACCCGACTACTTTCTTGGATATAAAAAAATACGCTCGTGTGTGTGTGTGTGTGTGTGTGTGTGTGTGTGTGTGTGTGCGCGCGCGCGCACGCATGCACGCATGTGAGTGTGTATGCTGTAGTGCCATCTTGGGTGGCGATACTGAGCACTCCAGACTGTAAGTTCTCCCTGCCTGGAGGAACAAACCAGACTGGGAGCTCTGTCCTGTGCACTGTCTCCCTAGGACTCCAGCACACGGCCCAGGAACCCTGCATAGACAGTGTTTGCCTTTTCTTGATTTCTACTTAAAATTGGGCAAAAGAGCTGCGGGTTGGTTTGCAACAGCCACCCTTCCCACTTTCCTTCCATGCGTGGAACAGCATGGGGCCTTTACCAGAAGCTGAGTGAGGCTGGCGCCATGCTCTTGGGCCTCCAGAACTGTGTGTGAGCTATGGAAACCTATTACTTCATACGCTGCCAAGATGCAGGTAATGTATTATTGCAGCAGAGATGGTCTAACATGAGCTCTTCCCTGTGGGAAAGATGGGAACCCAGAGGGAAGTGGCTGCTATGACATTTCCTGTGCCTTCTCATGTTTTTTTCATAGCACTTGATGAAGCCACACGGCATGTTTACACTGGAAGACAAGAGCACCTGCTGGGAGCTTGCTATGTGTTGGTACTTTTGCTTTTATTATTATTTATTTAATGTATTTTATATACATGGGTGTTTTGTCTGTATGTATATCGGCACAGTTATAGACAGTTGTGAGCCATCATATGGATGCTGGGACTTGAACGTAGGATCTCTGGAAGAGTAGCCAGTGCTCTTAACCACTGAGCCATCTCTCTAGCCCAGTGCTTTTGTATTTAATACCTAATTTATCTTCACAGCACTAGGCCTCACAACAACTAAAGGTCCACCAGGCTCTGCGGCATCTCATGCTGGAGGTCTAGAATCCTCTAGGTGTGAGCGAAATGATGTTAACTTAAAACGTATTTTACTTTGAGGTGGTGGCGCACGCCTTTAATCCCAGCACTTGGAGGCAGAAGTAGGCGGATCTCTGTGAGTTCGAGGTGAGCCTGGTCTACAGAGTAAGAGTTTCGGGGACAGTCAGGTCTACACAGAGAAACCCTGTCTCCAAAAACAACAAGAACAACAAGAACAACCCCTCCAAAAAAACCCAAAGTTTTTTTTTAAACTTTTAACTCTGTGTGTGTGTGTGTATATACGTGTGTGTGTGTGTGTGTGTGTGTTTGCACACACAAGTGCAGTGTCTTTGAAGGTCAGAGGAAGGCATTGGGTCCCGTGGAGCATGAGTTACAGATGGCCATAGGAGCTGCTCGGTGGCCATTCACACTCCAGTCTTTGGCAGGAGCAGTACGTGCTGAGCTGCTCTCCAGCCTCTGAAATGAGCTGGAAGGACCTGGGTTCACAGGAGTGTGCTTATACTGGTGTTGGTGTGACTAGAACATCTGACAGAAGCCGCTTACAGGAGGAAGACTTTGTTTCCTTGCATCTCCCTCTTCCCTCTTCCTTCTTCCTGCCCACCCCTTACCCTTCTGCCCCTTTGTTCCCCTTTCTACCTTTATGCTACACATATTATATTATTCTGGAACTTCCTTAAAAGTTTTCCTCTTCTCAGGTTTGGTTTTCTAGTTTTACGACCTACACACACACACACACACACACACACACACACACACACGTAAGTGTATATATATGTGTGTATGTGTGTGTGTGTATATATATATATATATATGATCCACATATGAGAGAGAATATAACATATTTTTTTGTTTTTGTTATTCTCATTTTCTGCTAAAATCACGTCACTAGCGGGGCAAGCATTCAAAGCACAAGCCTGGGGCTGCAATTTGGGTTTGCGCAAAGCCCCTGGCTTGATCCTCAACACCACATAGGTACGGCGGTGCATACCTGTAATCCTAGTGCTTAGAAGGTATGGGATGGAGACTGCAGGACCAGACATTCAGGGCCATTCTCTGGTAGAGGGAGTTTGAGACCAGCCTGAGCTACAGGAGACTCTGTCTGAACAAGAAGAACGGTGACAGCATGATTGGGGCTGGAGACGTAGAACCAACAGTAGAGTGCTTGCCGAGGGTGCGTGTGGCTCTGGAGGGAATTCCGAACACAGTATAAACTAGGCAGCACATACCCGTTATCTCAGCCCATGGGAGGTGGAGGCAAGAGGATCCGAAGTTGAAGGTTATCCTCAGCTGATGCTGAGCTTGAGGCCAGCATGGGCTAGAAAGCCTGTCACAATCACTATGGGCCTGTGGGGGACTTTTCACAAACTACACTTGCAGTCTTGGCATTGTCCTCCTTTCCCCTGAGTTTGATCCCTGGCACCCACATGGTGGATGGAATGAGCCACCTTCCACAGATGGTCCTCCGACCTATATACGTAGCCTTTCTTTGGCACATGCACGTTCCCCTGTTATAAATAAACAAGAAAGAGAAAAAAAAATCTAGCAGAATTCAGCATTATTTTTAATTTATAAGGACCTGAATGGAGAAGGGAGGCACTCTCTTTTCTCCTCTTCTTTCTTTCTTTCTCTCTCTCTCTCTCTCTCTCTCTCTCTCTCTCTCTCTCTCTCTCATTTAGGCTGGAGAGCAAACCCAGGACTCTTGCTGTGCTGGCTTCTTTAAGTTGACTTAGAGGGCTGCGGGCTCTCATGTTTTATGGTTGGAATGTGTGTGTTGAATACTTACTTGGTCCCCAGCTGGGGGCACTATTTTGGGAAGTCCTGGAAACTTTAAGAAGAGGATGAGGAAGAAGGGCGTAGCTGGAGGGTCACTAGGGGCATGCCTTTGAAAGCTATCACTGGTCCCTAGTCCTTTCTGTAAGCTCTATGTCCTGTCCACCATGAAGTAAAGAACCTCGTCTGCTACATGCTCCTTCTGCCATATTGCTCTGCCCGAGCACAGGAGACCAAGCCACCACGGGCCAAACACTCTGACACCATGAGCCAAATGAACCCTTCTTCCTGACCCACACTAAGTCTAGCCGTGCTGGTTAGTTTCTTATTATTTTATTTTTCTCTCAACTTGACTTAAGCTAGGGTCACTTGGATAGAGAGACCCTCAATGAGAAAGTGCCTCCTTCATGTTGGTCTGTAGACTGTGGGGGCATCTCTGGGTTTACTGACTGATGTGGGAATGTTCAGCCCACTGAAGATGTACCACCTCTGGGCAGGTGGTCCTGGGTGGGATAAGGAAGGAAGGTAGCAAGCCATGGAGAGCAAGCCTGTAAGCTGCGTTCCTCCAGGGCCTCTGCTTTGGTTCCTTCCTCCAGGTACCTGCCTTGGGTTTGTACCATGGCTCCCCATCATGATAGACTGTCATCAGAATGCATAAGTCAAATAAAGCTTTTCTTCCCCAAGTTGCTTTTGGTCATGGTGTCTATCACAGAAATAGAAACCTAGCTAGATACAGATTAACACCCAGAAAAGAGGTGTTGGGCTTATCAAAGCTGGTCCAGACATACCTTCTCTGACTGACTCCCTCACTCAAACTTAGCTTTGTTATTTTTAACTATGTGCATGCATGTGTGTCTCTGTGGAGTTTGTGCATGCGTGTGACCAGAGGCTTTGGCTCTCCCTGGAGCTAAAATTACGGGTGTTTTGAGCTACTTGATATGGGTGCTGGGAACTGAACTCAGGTCCTCTGCAAGATGAGTGTGTACTCTGAACCACTGAAGATCTCTCAAGCCCTGACTATTTTCTCCTCCTCCTCCTCCTCCTCCTCCTCCTCCTCCTCCTCCTCCTCCTCCTCCTCCTCCTCCTCCTTCTCCTCCTCTTCTTATTGTGATGCTTGTGCACTGTCCCCACCCCTGCCCATGTTGTCCTTCCTGTGCCTCACTGATTGGTCTGTTTGCCAAGGCAGGCAGCCATCCTGGGCAGAGATGTCTCCCCCACCTCAATCCTCTGCTTTCTCCAGTGTGCACTTGGTCTAGGTGTCTCATCTGAAGGACACACTCTTGTCTCTTTTCCTGTCTGGCCATCTCAGCTGCTCCTAGCCATCTCTATCCTACCCTTCAGCATCCTCCAGTTTGGAAGTTGACATAAGTTGTCCAGTTTATGAAGATCTCTAAATCCTGGCAACGAGCAACAGGCCCTTCTGAGGCTTCATCTAGACCCTCTAACTTCTGCAATCCAGAAAAGAAATTTCTGATCTCCACTTGGGGTGTTGTGGGATATCCACCAGAGAAGACAGCTAAGACATGGTGTTAAGCCAAGAGAAAGTCTTTATTAGCGGGCTGGTGATTACACCGGGTGTTTGGGATCCCAGGGTAGCCCCGAACCTTCCTCATTTTGACTTTCCCAGAACTTGATGGATGAGGTCTTTGCTTTCATTTGTCAGGTGGTGCTGTCTGCATTCTGAGTTTTACGGCCTGAATGGTACTTCCACTGTGGAGTCAGTTGTGCTAAGTTCTGGAGGCCTACTAAAGTCTGTGGCCATGTTACAGGCATTCACTTATTTTGTGTTTGGGGAGCCTGTCGTGGTGCTAGGAGGATAAATGACGTGAGTAAGGACATCGAAAAGGGCAGAACTGGCCCTGCCCTTGCTACTATGAAATCTTGAAGTCCTTCTGTGCGGGCAGCCCTCTATAAGCTACAGAGCTGTTGTGAAACACTGTTCTTGGGGCGTGACTAAGCCACTGCCCTTTTGAACCGTGTTTCCTGGAAGGAGACCTGCGTAAGATTGGTCCTGTTAACTTTCTCAATCGCTGAGTGGGGGAGGGGCTCGGGAGGTTGGCCTCTCCCTAAGCTTTTATAGACAGTGTGTGGGTTGCTAGAAGGGAGGACTCACCCCCTCAAGGATATATAAACATTAATGGTGACTGGGGAGTACGAGAGCTTTCTTTAGTAGTTGTGTATAGGTTGCCACACTTCCGTAAGTCACCTTTACCCCAGTGACACTCTTTCTTTCTTCATTTCTTTGGACCCTTGTTGAGGAGAAGGTGTTTGTCTATACTTTTCTCAGGAAAAGGCCACATAGCAGGACTTTGATAAATCACATTTTGTCCTTAGCTTTGGGCTAATTTTTTTCTTTTTGGTGCCTGGGCTAGACCCCAAGCAGCATCATGCAAGTGAGGTTTCCCAAATCATCTTCAAATATCATACACACACACACACACACACACACACACACACACATACACACACAAAAAACTTTTATATATACACACATACACACACTTATATATTATAAAATTATATCTATAATTAAAAATTTTTTTTCTAGATAGGGTTTCCTGTGTAACAATCCTGGCTGTTCTGGAACTAGCTCTTATAGACCAGGCTGGCCACAAACTCACAGAAATCTGCCTGCCTTTGCCTCCTGAGTGCTGAGATTAAAAGCGTGCACCATCACTTCTTGACCCAAATATTTCTTTCTTTCTGTTAACATAATAAAAAAGAAATATGTGGTATACTGTTTCAATTTAAAATAAAAATTTCAATTTTATTTTTAGATTATAATATAATTACAACTTTCCCCCTTTTCTTTCCTCCCCCCAAGCCCTTCTATTTACCCCTCCTTGCTCTCTTTCAAATTCATGACCTTTTTTCATTAGTTGTTGCATTCATACATGTATATACATGTATGTTCCTAAATACATACATCCCCCCATTCTGCCTTTTACTGCTCAGGTGTATAAGGTGATATCTATTTGTGTGGTACTGGAGATGAAACCTGGGCCTTACTCGTGAAAAGCAAGTTCTCTGCCATTGAGCACTACTCCAAACCCCAAGCAAGGATTATTCTTATTTTATCTTTTCTTTTTGAGACAGGGGTTTTCTGTGTAGCCCTGACTGTCCTGGAACTCGCATTTTAGACCAGACTGGCATCAAACTCAGAGACCCTCCTGTCTCCGCCTCCTGCGTGCTGGGACTAACGGTGAGCACCACCACCACCTGGCTATTTTTCATTTTTAATTAACATATGATAGTTGTACATATCAATGGGATACAGCACAGTATTTCTTCATGGATTAAGCACATTAAAGATTCCTCATATGGGGCTCTACAATGCAGTAGTTTTGAATGCATTAATAAAAATCTCTGAGTCACCAGTAATGTGTCAGTGTCCCATTAAGGACCCTTTGGTGTCACGTAACCAAGAGCGAGTCCCAATCTGAGTTCTCTGCTTTAGGCTCCCTGTGTCGTTCCTTCTTAGTCTGTTGTTGGAGTCTGAGTTTGTGCCTACATGAAAGCAGCTGTGTGAATCTGGCCCTGTGCCTGTGTCTGACTCTCAGAAATGGCTTTAATCTGTCTTTATTGAACAATTCAGGACACATCTTGAGGGTAGGGAATGAGGGGCACTTACAGAAATCTTTGACAGTTTCATAAGGCAGTAAGTCAGTCCCCAACTGACCCCAAATGACCCTGATAACAAACAGTATTACAAACACCGCTGTTTATCAAGCAAAATTTGAAGAGTCCAGGAATGGAATATAGAATTAAAGGGTCTGGTTCAGGAATATACAATATATAAAGCTGTAAACTCAAACACAATTTGGGCGAAAAATAAATAAATAGATAGATAGATAGATAGATAGATAGATAGATAGATAGATAAAGCTGGCAGTCACTCTTAGCCTTTAGCAAACACTTTCTGCCTTCAGAGCAGACATCCAGGCAGCCATGTGCACAGAGGTAAACCTTTAACAATTGTCTCTGCTTCCCAGCTTCCCAGCTAGGCAGGTCCTGCAGACAAAGGTTAGCTTCTAACTACTGTCTCTATGGGACCCTCTGCATGTAGTCCCTTAGTTTTTAACTGTCCCCGGATGGGACTCTACTCTCTGCCTGGCATTCCTTCAGGGACAGTGAAAAGTGGCTTTCGCAAACACTCTAAGTTAACATCCTAACCTATTATGACCAAACGCTGTAAAACTTAACATGTAATGTGACTTTACACCTGACCTCAAGGCTGTAAAAGCTCTTTGACTCCATACAGTGCTTGATTTTCCTATGAGAGGAGGCCCCAAGCCAACACCCATTGCCATAGCTACAGAAGCCCGAGCTCTGGCTGGGGTCACAGCTTTAACTGATAAGCTTTGTGTGCCTCATGGTGATTGTTTCCTTTTTCTGGAATAAATCTTGCTTCTGGTTTAATAGACTTTGGTGGTCTGTCTCTCCATCATTGCGTGATCCCAGACCCAACAATATTCATAAATATTGTGTGTTTGATAATCTTCATAAATATTGTGTTCAATACTTATGAAGGATTTTCACTTTCTGAGATTGCTTTCAACCTCTATTTTTGTGTTTTCAGCCAACAGTACACTTGCATCATTTTGGGTCGGCATGGGAGAGCACATAACTTGAGATTGCAGCGATGCATTTGCTTAAGTTTTAAAGTTGATTGCATGAGGAACCCAAGGCACATGAGGCTGGTCGCTTGTTTCTTTCTTTTCATTTTGTTTTGTTTTTGTTTTTGTTTTTTTTTGTTTTTTGTTTTTTTTTTTTAGACATAAAGCTTTATTAAAGGAGAGAGGGAGAGGGAGGGGGAGGGGGAAGGGAGAGTGAGAGGGAGAGAGAGAGAAAAAGAGAGAGAAGGGGGAAGAGAGGCAGAAATGAAGCTGCCTCTCCGAGAGGAAGATGGAAAAGAGCTTGTTTTTGTTTTTTTGAGACAGGGTTTCTCTGTAGCTTTGGAGCCTGTCCTGGAACTCACTCTGTAGACCAGGCTGGCCTCGAACTCACAGAGATCTGCTTATCTCTGTTTCCCAAGTGCTAGGATTAAAAGCATGTACCACCATTCTTGACAGGACCTTAAGGTGTATTAACTTTGGCTAAGAGGGTCAACAAATGTTCTAGTCTCTTAGAATGTAATTGCTAAGCCGGGCGGTGGTGGCGCACGCCTTTAATCCCAGCACTCGGGAGGCAGAGGCAGGCGGATCTCTGTGAGTTCGAGACCAGCCTGGTCTACAAGAGCTAGTTCCAGGATAGTCTCCAAAGCTACAGAGAAACCCTGTCTCGAAAAACCAAAAAAAAAAAAAAAAAAAAAAAAAAAAAAGAATGTAATTGCTTTTATCATAATGTAGTGCCATATATCTCAATTCATATTTACGATGTATGGTGATCAGACAAGAATAAGTGACATTTATATCGCTTCAAATATCACATTTAATTATATTTCTCCTTCTAAAAATCACTCATCCATATCACTTACTCATTTTCTTTTTGAAAACTTATTTTATTTTTGTTTAAGGGTATTTTGCCTGGGTGTGTGTATGTGTACCATGCACACTTAGCGCCCAGGGAGGGTACAAGGAGGAACTGACTGGATCCTTTGGAACTAGAGTTATGGACAGTGAGTCATCTTCTTGTGGTGCTGGTAACTGAACCTGGATTCTCTGCAGAAGCAGCCAGTGTTCTTAACCACTGAGACATCTCTCCAGCCCTTAACCACTGAGCCATCTCTCCAGCCCTTAACCACTGAGACATCTCTCCAGCCCTTAATCACTGAGCCATCTCTCCAGCCCTTAACCACTGAGACATCTCTCCAGCCCTTAATCACTGAGCCATCTCTCTAGCCCTTAACCACTGAGACATCTCTCCAGCCCCTTGCTCATTTTCTTGATGAGTTATAATTGTTTTCTACATATTATGTACACTTATCATTGTCTGTTACATACATGTCTTTTTTTTTGTTGTTGTTGTTTTTCGAGACAGGGTTTCTCTGTGTTGCTTTGGAGCCAGTCCTGGAACTAGCTCTTGTAGACCAGGCTGGCCTCGAACTAACTCACAGAGATCCACCTGCTTCTGCCTACTGAGTGCTGGAATGGAAGGCACGTGCCACTGCCTGGCTGTCCTTCCACATTTACACAGTGTTGGCTGCTTTTCTGTTGCTGTAGTAAAATATCATGGCCAAAAATCCTACAGGAAGGGCGGTAGTGGCCATACCTTTAGCCTCAGGACACGGGAGGCAGAGGCAGAGGCAGGTGGATCTCTGATCTCGAGGCCAACTTGGGTTATGGAGTGAGTTCCAGGACAGCCAGGGCGGTACAGGGAAACATTGTCTCAAAAAACCCAAATTAAACCAGACAACTCTCCCCAACAAAACCCCCAAACAACAGCAACACAATACAAAAAATAAAACTTATAGGCAAAAAGACTTCTTTTGGCTTATGATTCCAGCGGAACAGAGTCCGTCAAGGTGGAGAAGACGCGGAAGGGCTGGGCAAGCAGGGCAGTGGAGCAGGAAGTGGAAGGATCACCTTCCGACTACTCAGGGAGGTAGGGCTCTACAACCTCACGCTTCGCCCCTCTTCTCCAGGGACAGACTTCCTGAAGCACGGCTCCTTCTCCTATAGGTTCTAGAACCTTCTAAAACAGCACCATTGACAGGGTGGGGACCATTGCTTGTTCACACTACATGTGGGTTCTGGGGGACTGAGCTCAGGTCACCAGGCTTGTATGGCAAAAGCCTTTGCCCAGTGAACCACCTGGATGGCTCCTATAAAAAAACTATTTTAATTTTTTTAAAATTTATTTTATTATGTAAACAATATTCTCTCTGTGTGTATGCCTGCAGGCCAGAAGAGGGCACCAGACCCCTTTACAGATGGTTGTGAGCCACCATGTGGTTATTGGGAATTGAACTCAGGACCTTTGGAAGAGCAGGCAATGCTCTTAACCTCTGAGCCATCTCTCCAGCCCCAAAATCTATTTTAATTAAAAACATTTCTTCTTTTCTTTCTTTCTTTCTTTTTTTATTCTTTTGGTGTTTTTGAGACGAAGTTTCTCTATATAATAGAGCCATGGCTGTCTTGCATCTCCTTTCGCAGACCAGACTGGCCTTGAATTCAGTGGGATCCACCTGCCTCTTTGCCTTCTGAGTGCTGGGATTAAAGGCATGCACCAATATCCCTGGTTTCCCCTTTAATTTTTGAGATTATAATTGCATAATTTTGCCCTTTCCTTTCCTCCCTCCAGATCCTTCCATACACCCTTCCTAGCTCTCTTTCAAATTCACGACCTCTTTTTTATTAATTGCTGTCACATGCATATGTATGCATGTTTATATATATTCCTATATGTTACCTGCTCACGTCCTTGCATTTTCAAGAATGACCGTTTGGTATTGGATAACCAATTGGTTTCCTCCTTTGAGAAGAATATTTCTCCCTCTCTCAGCATTCCTTACTAGTCCTTTGTGTAGGGTTGAGGACTCACGATCTTTCCCCATCCGCTTCTGCATACCAACCGCTGTTGCCTTGGGTCAGCTCATGTTCAGGCGGCCAGGTTGGTGAGACCATGGGTGTAGCTTCTGGCCTGATAGGAGACACAGTCTCACAGCAAACGGATCCTCTGGATCTGACAATCTTTCTGCGTCTTCTTCCTCCATGTTCCCTGAACCTTGGGTGTGGGAGTTGTTTTGTACATGTGTTCACTGGGACTGGGGCTCACAGCCATCCATTTTGCCTGTTTGTGGTTTTCTGTAGTGGTCTCCATATGTTGGTTACTGCCAAGATATGTATGCCACTACTTACTGCGCCCTTAGTGCTGTCTTGCCATGTTGGTCATTGTTGTGGTTCACAGGCAGTGTAGCTGGGTAGGACCTTCCCTCCTTTGGAAGCTTGTCTTGTCCTCAGGGAGGGGGTGTTCAGATCAGTTCCAGCTCAGGAACCTCTGGGTCCTCTTTCTAAAGTGCACAGTGTCCTCAGCAATAGAGACTTACCTTCCACCTCTGGGGGACAACCATGGGCCATAGCGACAGGCTGTATGTTTTGTGACTCTTGGACAACCTTGACCAACCTCTCAAAAGAGGGCTTCTCCTTTCGGGTATTGGAATATTTGTTAGGTAGTCTTTGACTCTTGAAGGGAACATTGTCAGCTCACTCGGGAAGCTCTTATTTAAAATATATTTGTATATTTATAGACAGAATTACATATAGATTTTTTTTAGACAAACAGTAGTATGACTCACACTATTGTGTTTTTCATACTTAATATTTTTTTTCAGATTCCTTGGTATTTTACCCCCTTCTTTGTATTTCCCTCTGTCTCCCCTCCTCAAAGAGCCCCTTTTCCGTTTTCCAGATTGGACCCTGCAACCTGCCCTTCCCCTCTCTATTGCTCCCCAGCTCCGCTGTCCAGACAATGGTCCCCTTTACTTCCCTGCTTTCTACAGTTACTGTCTTCCGCTGCCACTGTCAGTACAACTGATGTCAGAAGAAGGCCCAGTGATCCTCTGGGACTGGGGCTATGAGTGATGAGTCACCACGTGGGTTTTGGGAACTAAACCCAGGTCCTCTGCAAGAGCAGCCAGCATTCCTAACCACTGAGTCATCTCTCCAGCCACACCCGCATCCCCCCCCAACCCCCCACCCCCGCTGCCCCTGCTTTTTTCTCTTGAGACAAGGTCTTATATGACCTAGGCAGGCCTCAAATTTTCTATGTAGCTGAAGATGGCTGAGAACTCTGGGTTCTTTTGGCCTCTACCTGGGACTATAGACATATGCCATCATGATTAGCTTTAATAATAATTCATTTTCATTATTATCACTTTTAAAAAGATAGGGTCTCATTATGTAAACCGGGCTGGCTTGGAGCTCCCAGAGATTCACCTGCCTCTGCCTCCCAAATGCTGTGTTTAAAAGTGCATGCACGCCATCATGCCTGGGCTTGAACATAGGATTTCTCAAGGATAGGGCGGAGGTGAATTTCTTAAGAGGGAACGTGTGAGTCAGGAGACACCCACATGTTCAATTGCCTAACAGGCACATTCTCTTCCACTGAGCCTCACACAAGCGTGGTGAATGGAGAGTGACAACTCTCATTAGGTTAACACTTTGGTTTTTTCCTTTAAACCATCACAAAACTTTGTAAAACAAAAAGGAGATAAAGCAAAGAAAGAGATAGACTAAAGAAGAGGTTTTTCTTTCCTTCTTTCTTCTTTCTTTTTGAGACAGGATTTCATGTAGCTCAGACTAGCCCCCAAAACTAACTGTAATTGCTATTCTTCTTGGTTGTCAACTTGATTACATCTGGAATTAACTAAAAACCCAAAAGGGATTTTCACTTAATTTAAAGTTGAGGACTTTGAGCCCTCTGATTCTCAAGGGTTTGTCTCTCCTGAGGAAGAAGTCTCTCCACCCTCAGCAAAGATGTACTGGCACCCACCCCTTGGAATGTTACCTTTTCACCTTTGACGGAGGAAATTAATCCTTCATTGTCTTTCTATGAAGGTGATGCCAGGCAAGTCAGTACTGATGTCCCTCAACACCCCCCCCCCAATCATTTCCCTCTAGACCTCTAACCAGACTTAAGGCAAAGCAGGCTCCTCAAGGGGAGGTAGAGAATGTAGTCCATGAGGAGGTGCCGCTGCACTGCTGAAGAGCTTAATGAGTTGCTAATTCATCCAAACAGGAGTCTGGGGAATGTGTGTGGGAATGGATTTTAGTGGTGTGGGATAGTGGTGGAAGGAACATAAAACCAGGTCAGGATATGGTGTGGGAAATCCTTCTGTATATGTGTTGCTTATATCGGTTAATGAATAAAGCTGTTTTGGCCAGTGGCTTAGCAGAATAGAGCAAGGCAGGAACTCCAAGTAGATAGAGGAGGAAAGAAGGCAGAGGCAGGGAGACACCGTACAGCTGCTGGAGGAGAAAGATGCCTGTGCTCGCACTGGTAAATCATGAGCCTTGTGGTAAAATACAAAATAATGGAAATGGGTTAATTTAAGATATAAGAGCTAGCTAGAAAGACCCCTAAGCTATTGGCCAAGCAGTATTGTAATTAATACAGTTTCTGTGTGATTATTTCAGGTCTGGGTGGCTGGGAAACAAATGAGCAGTCTCTGACTACAGACTGGCATGCCAACGTGGGCCAGCTACATCCAAATAAAACCTGAGAAAGCTTGGAAAGGAATTCTAAACACAAAAGAACAGAGTTAGGCAAACAGCTTTTTGGTAGCAACATCTTCTTGGGTGGACTCTGTTTGCGAGCAAGCAGACATGCGACTCCTTTAAGAAAAGGCTTACTGACTCAGCATAAGAAACGGCAGCTTCCTGGTTCAAGCTGCCAGCATGAACTCTGACTCCTTCAGGAGGCTGAGCACTTGAATGGGGTTTGTGAGCAGAGTGTTACAAACTGTACAACATAGACCCTCTGCATACCTGGAACTTGGGTAGTGTGCATGGCTTGCAGAGGCAGTGAACATGCCTCCACCGTGTTGGACTGGGAAGAACCAAAAGGCAAAACAGCCTTAGCCCTAGCCACACTGCTTAATATTTTAAAAAGTGGTTCAGGTTAGAAAAGGGTTACATATACACAATATAGACAAATTCAGATGAAAAAGACCTCTAAATGGGTCACAGTGTTAGATAAATGTACATGGGCTTGAGAGACACACACACACACACACACACACACACACACACACAGAGAGAGAGAGAGAGAGAGAGAGAGAGAGAGAGACAGAGAGAGAATATAGAAAAATAAAACAAAGTCTTTACAGAGAAAGAGTACAGATAGTCATAGATTAAAGGAATAAAGAAAAATAAGTCACGTAAAGATGAAAATACACAGAGTCTGGATTATGTATATTATTGTGTTTTCTTTGAAATATTTTTACTGTGAATGAGCTAAGACAGAGTTAAACTAGTACATGTATTTTAGAGGTATCGACTTTAAAATTTGGTTCTAAGTATATGTTACTTTGGAAAAGAGGTTCTGCTTTTGTTTCTACAGAGAATGAGAACCTATGGATTTCTTCCAGACTAATATGGTTTAATGGACCAAGATCCCCCGAAAGATCTCTGGGAATCCCAAAAAAACTTTGCCCAACATAAAGCAGAAAGAAGTTTGGAAAGAACTATGCCCAAATTCCCAAATATTGTTTATAAATGTTTGTTTACATTTAAAGGGGGATATAATATAGAGATGAATACTTTACATTGGTATGGATCTTGGTTTATTAATACAAATTTAAGGTCAATTTTGTTATATATATATGTATATATATTTCTGCTCTTGATTAAGGTATTGTGTTTGTGCAGCTCATTTAAAAATGTAATGTATAATTAAGAAATATAGATTAATAAATGATGGAGGATTCTCATTGGCTAATAAACAAACTGCCTTGGCTTTTTGATGGGGCAGGATTTAGATAGGTGGAGTAGACAGAACAGGAAGAAGGAAGTGAAGTAGATGGCTCAGACAATTGCCCCGCCTCGTCTCTCTGGGGCAGATTGCCATACCTCTCCTCTCTGAGCGAGACGCAATGAAGCTCCGGCCCAAGATGGACGTACGCTAGAATATTCCCTGTAAGACACCACTTTGTGGTGCTACACAGATTATTCGATATGGGTTAGTCAAGATGTGAATAAGAGGCTGGAACTAATGGGCCAGGCAGTGTTTAAATGAATAGAGTTTGTGTATTGTTATTTTGGGGCATAAGCTAGCCAGGCAGCCGGGAGCAGGGGGCAGGAATGCAGCCCGCTGCTCATTACTACAGAATGGCGCCCAACGTGGCGCCATTCTATAGATGCAGATAATCATCTATAATAGTCAAGTTTGTAGTCATGTTAGTTAGGTTTTCTAGATGTACAGAGTATATTTCAGGTGACTAGGAATTCTTTAAACCGGATCAACGTCCATAATGGCCTGACCTGTTATGGGCAGCATAGGCAAAGGGAACTTTATGGTGGCATAACTCATACAGACCTTTAGTGCTGGTTAATCAAGCATCGTGTTTCCAGGCATGAAATAGGTAAGACGCCTACTGAATATTTTCTTGATCTGTTCAAGTGGAAAAATTCTCAAAGAAATGAAAGAAAGGCTCCATTGGATTGTGGCAAAAGGAGTCTTGGCTTGTGAGCCAGTTTCCAGACTTGATCTAGCTTGCAGACCTAGAACCCCAGAAAGAAGGGAACTCTCAGTTCCCCTGAGAAGGACCTGGATAAAACACCAAAAAGTTTGTTGAATTAGCTGGACCATAGCCTGTCATTCTAATAAATCCCATATATAGTATATACTTCCAAATATATACAAATATATATATTTATATTCTATATGTTCTGCTACTGTAGCAGAACCCTGAGTAACCCCAACTAACCACTCACACAGTAGCTGGAAATGACCTTAAATTCTTTCTGCTTTCACCTATCAAGTGCTGACATTACAGGCATAAGCCATGTCAAAGAGTTTTTAATGAAATGCTACCCCAAGTGACTTACTCTCCCAATTTGGCCCAATCTCCTTAAGTTTCTAGAACCTCTCAAAATAGTGTCACCAGATGGGAATTAAGTATTTAAAACACAAGTCTATGGGAACATGTCATAATTCAACTCATAATATCGTATACAACCAGGTGATGGTAGTACACAGAGACGCAAGCGGATCTCTGAGTTAGAGGCCAGTCTGATCTATAGAGCAAGTTCCAGGACAGCCAGGGCTACCCAGAGAGACCCTGTCTGGGAAAGACAAAAAAAAATTATATACTTATAGAACTAGGGTTTAGCATCTCTACCCATTTGCCCTATATTCTATGTTATTTACTGCTGCATCACTGTGACCAAAACATCTGACTTGTGGCTTGAGGGAGGTGTTGTTCTGCCTCCTGGTTTCATAGCATCTCAGTGTATTGAGGCAGGGAAGGCAGAGAGTGAAGCAGAGGCTGCTTACCTCAGAGAGGAATAGGCAGCGGAGTTCAGTTTGTCTTCAAACCCTTGATTTCCTGCTAAACGTTCCAGGTACTGGGGAAGTGTATAGCTTTTTACACACACACACACACACACACACACACACACACACACACACACACACCACCCTTTACGATTTACAAGACAAAGATCACGAGGAGCTTTGGTTGCTTGTGTAAATAACAAGCCCCACTGGAAGCTAAGAATGATCCATGCATCTTTCACATCTTTTACTGGGTAGATAATTCAGGCCCTCAATGGTGTAGCCCTTGTTTCATGTACTGATGCCCAGACAGCCAATTACCAAGGCAGGCAAGATTGGTAGTGATTGGCAATTAAACACGGACACACCAGCGAGGGACTGAATTATTTGACCAGTAAAGATGCACATATGAGCACACATGCACATATACATGTGAACTCCCAGCACTTGGGAGGCAGAGGTAGGAGGATCTCTGAGAGTTTGAGGTCAGCCTGGTTCTCTATAGAGAGAGCTTGTCTTACACAGCAACTAACTAGGTAAAAGGATTGCGCTCGGAACTCTTCCACTGGGGACAAGATTTCGGTGGAAGAAACCTCGAAGGTAGCAGAGACGGGGTTGTGGGGGTTCAGGGGCCAACTCAAGTTCATTTCAGGAAGTAGGTGGTGAAAAAGGCAAAAGCACCGGACCGCTGAAGGTAAGGACGGGAACTGAAGCTGAAAGAAACCAACTTGACCTGGTGACCCCTGAAGTTGTTCTGGTAGAGAAGGGGCTAGGGCTGGGAACGCTTCCTTAGAAGGGGTTTACGGAAGAAAACACGCAGCAGATAGAACCAGCTGCTTTGGAGAAGTTTTGCAGAATGGAAGCGAAACCAGAGCGTGGGTGGGTGTGGGAGACAGAGCCAAAGAAGGGCTTTCCGCTTCTCTTTGGGAGAAACGCATAATTTCTGATGGTAGCACTAGGTCCCCCCCCTCTTTTCCTTCATAAAATTGGGTTACATGTATTTGCATTTTATCTATCTACCTCTCTGTCTATGTGTCTGTCCATCTGTGTGTCAGGAAATCAGAAGTTTGGGGACTACCTGGACTCCACCTCTGTGGGGCGGGCAGCCTTGGCTCCCTCTGCCCTGGAGTCAGGGTGCGTGTGAAGGTAGAGGATAGCTTTGGGGAGTCTATTCTCTCTCTCAGCCTGTGGGTTCCACTTGGGATGGCAGGCTTTGTAACAAGTGCCTTTACCCACTAAGCTGTCCTGTTGGTTCTCAACATGGTCTCCTGTATCCCAGGCTGCCCTTTTTGTCAGTGATGTAGAACTTCTGCTCCTGCGGCCTTCCTCTCCAGAGTGCCAGCACTGTTGCCACCATACCTAGCTTTTTTTGTTTTGTTTTTTTGTTTTTTTGAGACAGGGTTTCTCTGTAGCTTTGGAGCCTGTCCTGGAACTAGCTTTTGTAGACTAGATGGGCCTTGAACTCACAGAGATCCGCCTGCCTCTGCCTCCTAAGTGCTGGGATTAAAGGCATGCGCAACCACCGCTGGGCCCGTACCTAGCTTTTGTTCCATGAAGTGTCCTCTTTATTTCTTTAGATTTATTTTTATTATTTTATTGATTAATCTTTTTTTTTTTTTTGAGACAGATTCTCTTTACATAGTCCTAATTATCCCAGAATTGATTCTGTAGACCAGGCTGGCCTTGAACTCACAGAGGTCCGCCCCCCCCTCTGTCTTTTGAGTTCTGGGAGGAAAGACATACAACACTATACCTGTCCTAATTTTCTTATTTTAAATTGTGTCACATGTGTGTCTTCATGTGGGCTTGTGCATGCCAGTGCAGGTGGCTGTGGAGGCAGACCAAACTCGGCCCTCTGCAAAAACAGTCAGAGCTTTTAACCTTTTAGGCTTCCTCCTTTCCCTTCCTTCCGTCCGTCCTTCCTTTCCCCTGCACTACAGAAAGCTTCCCTGGGTCGCTGATAATATCAGAGTCGCCCAGATTAGGGGCAGCCTGTGTGCACGCTGCTCTGCTTTCCTTATCTCGTGTACAATTCAGTATTGCTGCCACTGAGTGAGGCGTGCCGGCTCTGGCCACAGTGTCCTCATGGCAGGGACATTGTTGGTGAGAAAGACACTTTTCACTCTGCCCTGTCTTTCTCCAGAGCTTGGCCGTCCCCAGTAACATTTTCCACTTCTCATGTTGAGTGAGAGCCTAGAGTTGGTGATTTTTTTTGTCTTTTTTGTGGCCACCATTTTGCTGTCTTAGGTTAAGGAGAGTTCCAACCAAGACCAACTGCCGAGAAGATAAGGGGTAAGGAACTTTTAAGAGAAAGGGTCTCAACTCTGTAGCCCAGGCTAGCCTCTAATTTACGGAGATTCTCCATCAACCTTCTAAGTGCTTGGATTATGGATGTGAACCATCATACCCAGACCCTTTCTTTCTTTTGTTTTTTTAATTAAAATTCATTTTCTATGCCTTTCTCGCCCCTCTCCTCTGGAACTGCCCAGTGCATACACTGACCTCTGATGGTGCTGTGCATCTCTGCTAACACTCTGTCCACTTGTCTTTCTTTTCCTTCCTTTTGTAAAAATTGAGTTTCATTGTGTAGCTCTGGCTAACCTGGAATCCCCTATGTAGACCAGGCTTGTTGCAGGATATTTGATCACACTGTGTGAAGATGTGTTTTGTCTGTCTTTCCTCATCTGCCTGAGGCATCTTCTGATTGGTTTAATGAAGAGCTGAATGTAGGAGAGGCTAGGTGGGATTTTCAGGGGTGGGGGGTAGGGGAGAGGATCTCAGGGGAAGAATCTGAGAGGTGCGGGAGTCTCCAGTCAGATGCAGAGGATGTGGGAACTGAGGAGAAGTAAGGAACCTTGTGGCAGAACATAGATTAACATAAATGGGTTAATTTAAGTTTCAAGAGCTAGTTGGGAACAATCCTAATGTAAGGCCAAGCTTTCATGCTTAATACTAAGTCTCCGTTTGTTATTCCAGGAAGAATAACAAACCTGTTCCACAGGCTGGCCTTAAACTCACAAAGATTTGCCTGCCTCTGACTCCCCAGTGCTGGGATTAAAGGTGTGTGCTACATTATCCAGGTTTTTTTTCCCTTCAAGACAGGGTTTCTCTGTATATCCCTGGCTGTCCTGGAACTCTCTTTGTAGACCAGGCTGGCCTCAAAATCAGAGAGCTACCTGCCTCAGCCTTCCCAGTGCTGGGATTAAAGATGTGAACCACCATGCCTGGATCAATTTCCAATAAATCTTTTGAAAAAAGATTTATTTTCATTATTTTAATTATGTATATGGTGTGTGTGTGTGTGTGTGTGTGTTAGGGTTTTATTGCTGTTAATAGACACCATCAACTTTTAAAAGAAAACATTTAATTGGCTTATCTTATAGTTCAGAGGTTTAATCCATTGATGTTTTACTCTTTTGGCTTTTTGAGAGGCCCACCTTCCAGCTCCCAAATAAATCACACACAGAGGTTTATTTTTAGTTATGAATATCCGGGCTTAGCTTGGCTTGCTTCTTGACAGTTTTTATTAACTTAAATTATTCCAACTACCTTTTGCCTCTGGGCTTTTATCTTTCTCTATCTCTGTACCCCTTTCTTTATTTCTTTCTCTGTGGCTAGCTGGGTGGCTGGATGGTTGGCTCCTGATGTCCTCCTCTCCTTGTTCTCTTGCTCCTTCTCTTCATGTTTTTTTCTCCGACTATTTATACTCTTTGCCTGTTAGCCCCGCCTACTCTTGCTCCTGCCTTGCTATTGGTTGTTCATCTCTTGTGTTTTAGATAGGCATAGAATCACAGCTTCACAGAGTTAAACAAATTAGGCATAAACAAAGGTGACATACCTTAAAATAATATTCCCTAACAATTACAGTCACGATTGGAAGCATGGCGGCATGCAGGCAGATGTGGTGCTGGCGAAGGCACTGAGAGTTTGTTATCTTGACCACAGGCAGCAGGAAGAGAACCTGCTCCTCTGGGTGTAGCTTGAGTATCTGAGACCTCAAAGCCCACCCCTAGTGACAAGTTTCCTCTAACTAGGCCATACCTAATAGTGCCACTTCCTGTGGACTTATGGGGGCCATTTTTATTTGAAACATCACATGGGGGTATATGCACGTGAATGCAAGGTGCCCACAGAGGTCAGATGTGTCAGATTCCCCTGAGCTGGGACTACCAGGTTGTCAGCTGCCTGACATGGGTGCTGGGAATCAAATTTTTGTCCTCAGGAAGAGTGGTATGTGCTCTTAGCCACTGAACCATCTCTCCAGCCTATGTTTCAATAAATCTTTTTTTTTTTTTGAGATTGAGTTTCTCTGTGTAGCCCTTGCTATCCTGGAATTCTCTCTGTAGACTAGACTGGCCTTGAACTCAGAGATTTACCTGCCTCTGTCTCCCAAGTGCTGGGATTCAAGGTGTGCACCACCACTACCAGGCTGCTTCAACAAATTCTCATTTATTATTGTAAACGTTTTAAAGTACGTGTCTTTGTGTGCAGTGTGCACATGAGGGCAGGTGCTGGCAGGAGCAGGAGGTGGAGCTGGGGTTACAGTGGTTGTGAGCTGTTTGGAGTGGGAGCTTGATTCAGGCCTTGCACAAGAACAGCACTCACCCTTAACTGCAGAACCTCTCTCCTCTCTGTCTCTCTCCTTCAGTGGGTCTCCTTTATTACCCTCATGGAGACATCTGCAAGAATGGGTTAACTCTATACGGAGGCAAGGGTAAGGGAAGCCCTGACAGGTAAGGAGAGTGTCTGCATTCCTCTGGAGTCTGGAAGGCTCACCAGATTCCAGCTAGTGCCTTTGGAGAACTGGTACTTTATGACTTGATTGAGGTTGCTGTATGTGGTCTTCATTGCCTTGGTCTCAGGGCTCTGTGCATCTTTGAATCTCTCCCCTTTGCTGCACACACAGTGTGTTATGCCCAGATTACAGGGACCCCCAAAAGACCATCACGGAAACGGAATCTCATATGAAAAAGCAAAGGGCCTTTATTCAAGTTCAAACCTAGACTCTTCATGTGTCCAATGCATTGGCAAGATCAGAGAGCCTTGATCTCAGTTGGGGTGGATTTTTTTTTTTTTATCACAGTGGAGGTTGGGATGAGGGATTTCTAAAGTTCAGGACCCCTGATTGGATGACATTTGTCTAGGGGTGTTTTGGTGAAAGGGGATGGGTGTGTGTTGTGCTAAGGGACATCAGGTGATTCTATTTATAATGGTTGGAATGTAAGGAATCTCTTTTGGAACATTGGGTACTCTCCTTTTAGATGGTCAATTCCTGGGTTGTCTCAGTTTGTGGTCTTTCCTAGAACCAGGTAATCTGAAACTCTGGCCTCTATTGAGTTTGTCATGGCTGGTTCCTACAGTCCCCCCTTCATAAGTATCAATTATAGGACCCAATCATGGGTCCTGCTTGTCCAGAGGTTTAAGGGGATGGTATTGCGATCTAAGAACCATTAGCTAGAAGCATCCTCTGCTACCAGGCCCTGTAGCTCTGAACTTTGAATACAACCAAATTATAAACCTGAATGTCCTCTTTCGTTCTGCATAAAGAACCAAAGTGTCTTATCTTCTTGTAGAACCATTTTAGCTAATAAATCTATTAATTGACAACTCTGGGTCTATTTTCCTGGTATATCAATGGGAATTATAGGTAGCCGTTTTGTTCCCCATGTCAAGGAGTTACCCCTTGTCCCAGCATCTCAACCTATTTTGGACCAGGAGCACAGACAATGTGTTCTTTTCTGTAACTACTTTGAGCGTTGTTATCAGGGCCCAAGAAGGCTCAAAGGCTAGCCAAAGGTAAGGAGGAATTCAGGCAATGGGGCAGTCATCAGTAGCATCTGGTTCATTGGCTGCATGGAAGAGACAGGGAACATTCACATAGACTGGACTGGTCCACATCAGCTTTCAGCAAGTCCAGGGCTTGCAGTTTGAGGCAGATTGTAGTCAGCGGCTGATGCTTGGATCATGCCTGTCAGTCAGCCATGTGGAAACCTGTTGAGACAAGTTTAAACTAGGAGCAGAAGTTAAAATTTATGAATTTACTGGAAAATATTACATTTGAAACTTTCAGGCCCATAGACTTAGTAAGTGGGAAGGGAAGGAGTCCCAAGACCAGTTAGCCATACCCAAGTCTCCATAGTGTTGAGGAAGAAGTATCAGCAGGCCCTTAAGGTGAGAGTTTTTTTCTGTGGAGGAACATGGGTAAGACCAACCTTATTTTGTCTAGGCAAACGGGGTGTGATCTATTCTTCAGTGCTACTGCTTGTCCACAGTCTAGGTTAGGTCCTGGCAGAAGGCATTGCACTGGGGCATCTTGCCCAGTGATCAGTGTTGTCAAATCCAGGTGGAAGCATTGTGGTGTCCTGTAATTTTCTTTGGGGACCTTGGGTCACTGCCAGCATCTGGAGTCTCTGATAAAACAAGTTTTTTTTTGTTTTGCTTTGTTTTGTTTTTTGAGACAGGGTTTCTCTGTCCTGGAACTAGCTCTTGTAGACCAGACTTGCTTCTAACTCACAGAGATCTGCCTGCCTCTACCTCCCAAATACTGGGATTAAAGGCATGTGCCACCACCGCCTGGTATAACAAACTTTTAATCAGCATTTTAAATACCATATTTTGCAGATCTCTAAAGTATTTGAGGGCTGCCCAGCTGTATCTGAATAGACAACTTTGTTTCTAGTTACTTCTTTTAAGCTTAACTTTTGGAAGCATAAAAGGACTAAGCAAGGTTTATCCCTGTAATTAATTATAGCATAACTATAATTAACAAGTTTGATCATTAATAAGAATGGCAATTTTTTTTCTTTAAAATTATTTTTAATTGAGCTATATGTTTTTCTCCACCCCCCTCCTTTCCTCTCCCTCCCTTCCTACCCTCTCCCTTGGTCCCCATACTCCCAGTATACTCAGGAAATCTTGTTTTTTTCTACTTCCCATGTAGATTAGATCCATGTATGTCTAGTCTTTGAGATGACTATTAACTTGCAATTCTTAACATTTTACAATAGGTTAACAGCTTTCATAAGACTAGGACTTTACATTACATTTTTGTAAGATTTAGCCCTAAAAATAGTGATCTTGAATTGAAGCCTTTTCTATATCAATATAAAAACATTTATATGATTTAGTTTATCCAAATAGCTCAAGCTTAACAAAGTTAGCAAAGGCAAGGAGGCAAGACATGCATTCTTAGGCCTGAATAGACCTTGAGTAGAGAGAGACATTCTCTAAGCCATTGGTTCTCAACTTTCCCAATGCTTTGGCCTTTCAGTATACTTCCCCATGCTGTCGTGACATCCTCATTACAAAAAATTTTGCCGTTGCTATTTCATAACTGCACTTTTGTCATTGTTATGAATCTTAATGCAAACATCTAGTATGCAGGTGGTTCTAGGCTACCCCTGTAAAAAGATTGTTTTAACCCTCAAAGGGTCAAGACTCAGTGGGCTGAGAAACTGCTCCAAGCCCTTTGTCGGACAACTTAGATAGTTGAGTGCTGCATCATGAGAAATGAACATTCCAGTTTCTGGTTAGTATTTGGTGATTATGACTGTGACCCTAATTTTTAGCCTTTTATTTTAAGTCCAAGTATTAACAATATAAAACATTTTATAAGCTTAAAAATGTCCCAATTTAAGTATTTTAAAAACTGTTTTTAAAATTTAAAATCTCCCAAATGTCTTTCTGCACTATCAAAATTTTAATTTTAATTTTAAGAGGGAGAAAAGATGGCATAACTGTAATGGTCTGTCCTGTCCCTTTAAGAGACAAGCCCCGCCTACTCCCTCCCCTGTCCACTGCTGAGGCAGGCAGATCTTCCTTCCTGCTTGCAGCCTAAGCCCCTTCCTTTCTGTCTGTCTCTCTAAGAGGCAGCTTCTGCCTCACTCCACTTCTTCTCTCCCCCATCTTTAGTTATCTCTCTCTCTCTCTGTGCTCTTCTCCCTTCTCCCCTTCCCCCTTTTCCCTTTCCTCTCCATAACCCACTAAATAAATATCCAACCTCATTCTGCATGTTGTGCCTATCCCTCTAGGTCTCTCACCCACCATGCGGCTCTGTGCCTAGGACCTGCTGGCCCTTATGGTCTGTGGGCCACTGGGGGAGGGCTCCCTGCCTGGGACCAGGCTGCCTTCGTGGCCCACTGTGGTCTTGGGACTGCTGCCTGCTGCCTGCTGCCACTTGGGGACCTGCAGCGTGGTCTCATGGCCCGCTGCCCACTGCCGCCACTTGGGGACCAGCAGTGTTTCTGCCACTGTGCCCCTCAGGGAACCTGCAGCATTTTATTTAAACTATAACAATAACCACAATCTGTGTGTGGCAAAACCAAGCTCCAATAGTGCAAACAGTCTAAGTTCAACATCTGGGACTTACTTACAATCTTTTTGTTTTTTGAGGTTTGGGTCACCTCTTTGGCCCCACCCTTGGCAGTGTATACATAGCCTGCCTTTTAGATCTTGGCCTGCTCCATTTTACGGTGGCTGGTGACTATTACCTGGCACTGACATTTCTAAAACTGTTAAGGTCACCACAGCAACTGGACTCTCTCTGGGACTCTAGCCCTGCCATGTGTTTGAAAACCTCAGCTGCTCCCTATGCTCTCTTTATGTTCTTAAAACCATTATCACCTGGGTGACTCTGAGATTACAAAGTCTAGCTGCCAGAGCAAGGTACATTTCTGTGTACAAAAGCAGTGAGGTGTTGCTTTAGTATTTTAAATCCTACTTTTAAAAAAAAATAAACCTTGTATTTAGGACAGAACATAAATTATCATATAAAAACCTAACCCAAGCCAAACTGTCTTAGAGATCTGTTAGACCCATTTCACGTGGTCACCTCTAATCAAGGTGGTGATCTCCTGTGACATCCGTCTTTTTTAAACTCCAGCGAAATGGCAACCAGTCATGTGACTGACTAAAAAATGGTGGCAATCCAAGTTGGAATCATGTCATATGGTTCCTTTAAAATTACTCGTGCATAGATTTTAAGTGATCAATTTTAGTGTTACTAGTTTTATTTTTTTTTCCGAGACAGGGTTTCTCTGTGAACCAGTCCTGCTGTCCTGAAACTCACTACGTAGAGACCAAATTGGCCTTGAACTCACAGAGATCCGCCTGCCTCTGCCTTCTGAGTGCTGGAATTAAAGGTATGCGCCACCACTGCCTGGATAGTTTTAATTTTAACAAATTTTATTTATTTATTTAAAAGAAAACTATCTTTTCTCATTTTACATACCAATCCCAGTTCCTAATTTTAACATATTTTTAACCATATCTAACAAAACAAACTTATAAATGTTAAAGTAGAGAACGTTCACATAAACCAAGTCTAATTTATTTTGGCTGTTCTGTTTTGTTTTCTTAGCCCCGTCACGTGTCAGGGGCTCAGGCTGACATGTTTAAAAAAGCATGCCTGACTCTAGCGAAGGAAGAGCCATAGCCCAAATCTAGAGCTAGCTTTCCAGTAAAGAAGAGCATAAAACAGTTTTAAGATTATCCACATCAAAGAGACATCCGAACTCCTGCCAACCTGAATCCAGTGACCAGAGGTCTGACCATAAATGTAGCCCCAGCGGTGGTGGTGGTGACTGGCTGCTGTCCGCAGGGACAGTGACAATATCCAAACCATTTCTGTTTCAGCTCCATGATCGCAGCAAAGCTTGCAAACACACCAGGAAACACAGACAAAACCCTCCAACAAAACAAACATAACAACTTTCTCGAGAAACAGACAACTTCCCGACAAGACAGTGCTTTCTAACTAGGAAACGGCAATGTTCCAGTCGTTAAAGCACGACTCCAGCAGCTATCAACTGCTTCTAGCTCAGGGGTTCTCAGCCTTCCTAACGCTGCGACCCCTTAATACAGCCTCTCACGCTGGGGTGACTTTCAATCATAAAATTATTTTCATTAATACTTCATAACAATTTTGCTACTGTTATGAATTGTTATATGAATCTCCGTGTTTCCCAAAGTCTTAGGCAACCCCCATGAAGGGTCATTCAACCTCTAAAGGATGAGAACCGCTGCTGTAGAGGGAGGGGTAAGGGCTCATGCTCCCTCCCCAGCCAGTGCTGGAACGCTGATGACCCAGTCTTGTACAAGTCTTGTTCAGGTGACCACCGGGGCTGGAAGTTTATGAATGTGACAGCTGAGTCTATCCAGAAGCGAATGTGAAGCAGGTATTTAACTCTTGGCTCAGCAGTGGGCAGCTCAGCCTGGGAAGACCCTTGTCTGATAACCTGAGTTCAATTCCTGGAATTCACAAGGTAGACAGACACAAGTTATGCTCTGGCCTTCACACTTGAGCCATCACGAGTTGTGTGTACCCCCTTACGCCCAATAAACAAATGAAGGTACGGCGGGTGGTGGCGCATGCCTTTAATTCCAGCATCGGGAGTCAGAGGCACGCGGATCTCTGTGAGTTCGAGGCCAACCTGGTCCACAAGAGCTAGTTCCAGGACATGCTCAAAAGGTACAGAGAAACCCTGTCTTGAAAATAAAAAAGAAAGAAAGAAAGAAAAAAAAGAAAAAAAAAAAAGAAAAAAGTGGGGAGGAGAACACTTCTAGAGTTTTAAATCCCCAGGAAGTTGCTTCATCCAGAAGGGAAAAGGCAACAATGTAGTTCTCAGATCAATTCCTACTTTTGTGGAAGGCTCAGCTCTGCTTTAGTCTTACCTCTTATTCTGGCTTCTGTAAACTGTAATCCACTCTTGACATGTGTGCCCAGCTGCCATGGGGTCGTGTGGTGGGGTTGATAGCTGTTGCAGGTATCAGAGCTGACATTGATCCAGATGAATCTCATTTCCTAGCTACACTTTCTCCCGGAAGTTGCGAGCTATGGAGTGCCACACCAACTCCAGTGTCGTCTGTGTGACACGACATACGTCATTATGCTGGACGGGAGCTATGTGTCCTATGGGACTAAGCTTCCTGGAGGTCAATGGCAGACGGCCCGGCATTAGCCACCGCTAAGGCATAGATGGGCTTCTCGATTAGCTGGCTATGCGGGATATGGGCTTTGCACAATCTCTTTTATAATAATGATAGTCTTTATATATACAAGACAAGGATTATCTCTTCAGGAACAGCTCTGGGATAGGGAAGCACAGTATGGGAATGTATAAGACTACAGCAGAACATTTGTCATACACAGGGTGTATGATGAGCAAGGGAATAGATGGGTTAATGTTGATGGACAAAGACTGTTATAGTATACTTTGAACTTTATGGATAGGCTTGCTAGATCCCAACCCCCATGGTGTCTCCTGCATAAGAAGGTACTAAAAAGTATATTTTAACAGGTGCAGAGAGCTGATTAGGCATATTTGGTCACTAGATGAGATAAAGAAAGGGTTAGAAAGAGGAAAGGCCATGATAGCGATAATGAGACAGAAACTTTCTGTTTTTAGATAAGATGAAACCACTTGTCTGAGATTCTCGTTCCCAAGGACAAGAGTTCCTCTTCAAGGGATGTCTTATGTCTAACACTTGTTCCTGATAATATGCTTTTCTTAAAAATTGCTGATGTGACTAAAAGAAGCTTTTATACTGTGCCAACTGATGATACATGACCTTCTGATTTGTTCTTTGTTTGAATACTATATAATGAAGACATAAATTCAGTAAAATCGCAGCAGATTCCAACCACTCTCTTGTGTGTTGTGTCTGGCTGTCATTCGCCGAACTTTTGCCTTCCTGTGTACCAAGATCCTGCTTTTCCCACGGTCTGAGTGGCTCCCCTGAGCTGGTCTGTGGCAGTGGAGGGTAACACTGCCAGCCTGACAGGATCTAGAATCACTTAGCAGACAAGCCTCTGGCCTGTCTGTAAGAGTTTGCAGACTGTGTTAACTGAGCTGATACAATCTGCCCCTAGTTCCCAGGGTAGCACTGTTCCATGGGCTAGGACCCAGGCCTGAATAAAAGGGCAAAGTGGGCCCACGAGGCCATGCTCTTCCCGGACGGACTGACCGCTGCATTAGCAGCTGAGGAGAAGGAAGGGTTCACGGGTAGAGCCCGAAATCTGCCTCCCTTGCTCCACCAGATCACTTTGCTGCTGCTGTAACAGAATGCCCAACAGAGCAGCTTAGGAAGGAAGGGTTTATTTTGTTCCCAGTTTGAGGGAGCCATGAATGACGTCAGGGAAGGCATGGTGTTGGAGCAGGAGGCAAGGGGCTAAGTCCCACCCACAGTCAGGAAGCAGAGAGACAAAAGCTGGCACAGATCTCTCTCTCTCTCTCTCTCTCTCTCTCTCTCGGTTCATGTTTTCATTTCTATTATTTTATTGTTTGACAATTTCATACACATATATGTAATATATGTTTATAATTAATTTTAGTCATGTTAAACCTCTGTTCCTGGCCCTCACCCCCTTCCTCTCCCAATGAAGACCTTCTCAAGTCTGCCTCCTACCCTCCCTTATTTTGCAGTCCCTGAGACTACTTGCCAAAACACAGCCATGAGGCTATCCTTTGAACTGACCTCAGAGCTCCAAAATCATTACATTGGATAGATTGTGTCCTACAATTCTTGAATAGATGGTGATTTCCAATCAGTCTATGGCCAGACTTTTCTCTCTTAGCCAGTTCATTTTTATTGGATGTTGTCTTGGTCACTGTTTTATTGCCATGAAGAGACACCATGACCAAGACAACTCTTATAAAAGAAAGCATTTAGTTGGGGCTGGCTTAGAGTTTCAAGTACATTATCATCATGGTGGGGAGCATGGTAGCAGGCAGGCAGTCATGGTGTTGGAGAAGTAGACGAGAGCTGTAATCTGATTCGCAGGTAGTGGGCAGCAGGCAGGAGACACACACACACACACACACACACACAAAGACAGAGACACAGAGAGAGACAGAGAGACATAGATACAGAGAGAGACAGGCAGAAAGACAGAGACAGAGATGGACACACACACAAAGACAGAGACACAGAGAGATAGATAAACACAAAGACAGAGACACAGAAACAGACAGACACACACACACACAAAGACAGAGACACAGAGAGAGACAGATACACAGATACACAGACACACAGACTGGACTTGTGCGGGCTTTTGAAACCTTAAAGCCAGCCCTCAGGAACACACCTGGGGAACACACCTGCTCCCACAAAGCCACACACCTCCTAACCCTCCCCTGACAGCTCATCACTGGAGACATAGCATGCCAACATACGAGCCTATGGGGGCCGATCTCATTCAAACCACCACAGATATCTGTTAGGAACTAGGCATGACCTGTGCACTGGAGAGAGTGAGGAACATTCAAGACTCTCTCCTGTCATGGAGCTTTTGTACTCCACTAGGGGAGTCAGATAGCAGACAGGCAATGAAAATATCCTGCAACTTCATGTAGGAAGAACTACGTGACAAGCTTCTGCACCCCCCGTAAGCCTCTCTGCCGATGCAGCAATCCAAATCAGATCACATCTAACCGAATTAGGAAAAGCCCAGGTTTAATGGTAAAATCCTCCCGGATGATCCCTGGGGAAGAGAGACCAAAAAACCACTGTCTGTTTCCTGGGGGTAGTTTAAATACCCCATGGGAGTGGTCTTGAGCATCTCTGGGGAAGAGCCATGTTTGGCAGGCTTTCTGAGATAAGGCGGGGGTGGGGTGGGGTGGGGGTTGGGGGACAGAGAGATGGGGAGGGGGATTGAGGTGGAGCTTCCACCAGAACATTCCAGACTCTTGGGGTATATGGATGCCAGGGGCTGGGGTGAAGCCTCCACCAGAACCCTATGAAAAATACTTATCTGTAGCAGATACTGTGTTTGCTCATCCGTGTCCCTTTAACACGTGATGTTCTCATGCAAGCTGGACCTGCAAGAGAACTGTCAACTACTGATCTGGGCGGGGGCGGGTGGACTCAGCAGCTACTGGAGCCTGCTCTACTTGGGTGAAGGGCAGGCTTGGTCTGGGATTTCTCACGCAACCCTTCAGCCAATAGCTAATGTGAGCTGCACAGCAGTGTCTAGATTCCTTGCCCCTCGAGCCGGCAACTGAGCTTCCCAGAGTGTCCTAGTGTACTGAGCTGCAGCTTTCTACAGAAGTAACTTTCTCTGAGCTTTTTCTCTTGTCCACGTCCCCACTTTTCCAGATCACCTTCCAGCATGTTATGTGTACCTGTTAGCTGCTCAGCCATGAGAAAGAAAGAAAGAAAGAAAGAAAGAAAGAAAGAAAGAAAGAAAGAAAGGAAGGAAGGAAGGAAGAAAGAAAGAAAAAAAGAAAGAAAGAGTGGGCGTGGGAGGGCTGGGCTGGCAACCTACCCATAGTCATCTGGTTAGGGCACGCCTGTTGGTGGGTGTGATTTTCTTTTTACTGTGTATGGGCATTTTATCGGCGTATATATCTGGACACCTGGTGCCTTAGAAGCCAGAAGAGGTTGTTAGACTCCATGGAACTGGCTTACAGATGGTGGGTGCTGGCAATCGAACCCAGGTCCTCTGCAAGATCAGCAAACGTTCTTAACTGCGGAGCCATCGTCTCTCCAGCCTCTGATGGCTGGTTTTAAACGTCAGCTTGCCACAACCTAGAATCACGTGCTCAGAAAGCCTCCATCGAGAGCCTGTTTCCATGGGGTTGACCTGTGGTATGCCTGTGGGTAGTTACCTTGATTGCCAACCGATGTGGAACAAGCGGCCCTCTGTGGGTAGTAGCTTTTTATTGGTTTGTTTTTGTTTCAGCTGGGCCCTGGACTGTGTAAGTGTGAGGAAGGCCAGCGAGTAGGCAGCGTGGTGCGTTGGTCTCTCTGCTCTCGACTGTGGATGTGACTGACAGTTGCTTGAGTTGCTGCCTTGGCTTCCCTTAAACGATGAACCGTCACCTGGAATTTTAAGCTAAAATAAACCCTCTCGAAGTTGCTTTGGTCATGGTGTTTTATCACAGTGACAGAAACGACATCAGGACTGTGGGCCTTTGAGAAGAACTCTTTGGATTGGACAGCTCTTCTGAGGCTTGCCCAGATCTTTGCAGTCGGTGCACGCTTAGCCATGGCTCATACTTTGACGGCTTGATCTTGAGTTAGAGTAGCCCCTTGGGGAGGTCAGAATGTGACAGATTTTATCATCTCATCTATTAAATGTTAGATAAACAATGGTCCATAGCCCTCCCCCAGCCCCCATGCTTGTATTGCATGCTGGGTTCCTGGTTTGTAGCACTATTTTGGGAGGTTCTGGAAATTTCAGGAAGTAGGACCTATTTGGCAAAAGTGGTCACCCCTGGGTGATAGGCTGTTTAGAGGAACAAAGCTAATGTGTGCGTATGTGTGTGTGTGTGTGTGTGTGTGTGTGTGTGCGTGAGCGCACACGTGTGTATGTGTGCGTGTGTGCATGAGCTTGCATCAAAAGGGGATTCACTGGAATGGCTTACACGCTAGGGCTTGGGTCGTCCAACCACAGCTGTCTGTGTGCTTTGAGACTGAGAGCGTGTGGATTCTAAGTCCACGAATCTGGATGTCTCAAGAGTCTCAATCTGCAGCTGAAGGCCTGGAGGCCTGAAAGGTTCCTGGAGAATTTCTGTCGGAGGGCCAAAGAAGCTGGATCTGAAGTGAAGGATGGTGGTTGTAGCAGGTGTATTCACATGCCCTAGGGAGACGAGAAGGCAGGTGGCAAGCAATGCCGTCCTCTCTCCAACCTCTACATCTGGGACAGCCACTGGACAGTGCCACCCACCTTGAGGGGCATATTTTATGTTTAGTCTTTCTGGAAATTCCCTCAGAGAGCCACAGAGAGGCTCGGAGTCGATTCCAGATCCCATCAAATTGATAATTTTCAAGATTCACTATTACCCCGGGATGGTGGGTAACGGAAGCTCGCATCTGGTACCCAGTCCCTTCCCCACTCTGCTGTATGTTGTGAGCTGAAGACTGTTCTCTACCACGCATGCCTTCCGCAATGTTTAACCTTAGCAGGATCCAGAAACAGGGCCAAGTAACAGTGGACTTTGGGACCTCGGGAAAGTTCTGAGGAAATGAACATTTCCTCCCCAGGCTGTCTCTGTCAGGTGTCTGTTCATGGTGAATGAGGAGTCTGACAAACACCCTTCCTTGCATTCCGTAGGTGACTTCTCATTTGGGTCCCATTTGGGTCCTTGGGCTTGTTCCTCTTTTCCTCACCTGTCAGTTGAAATCAGCTACAGTTCTTTTCTTTCTAATTATAAAAGTCACCCCCCCCTCTTTTGTATGAAACTTTGAAGTGCAAGCCAGGCGTGAGGACCACAGCTCTAATCAGAGCAGTGGGAAGTTGGGAGGCTGACGCAGGAGAACTGTGAATCCGAGGCCTCTGAATGCAGGGGTTACAGATGTGTGCCGCCTTACATTTTAATTTTCTGTGCCTGCGAGTATGTATGGTGTCTGTGCATACTTGCATGTGTGTGTGTGTGTGTGTGTGTATGTGTGTGTGTTTGTGTGTGCACATCCAAGCAGGTGTATCTGTGCTTAGGCCAGATGTCGGAGTCCTCAGGTGCCTTCATCACTTCCCACCTTATTTTTTGAGACAGGGTCTTTCTCTGAATGTGGCAACTTATTGACTAGACTCATTGACCAATGACAGCCAGGGATCTGCCTGTGTCTGTCCTCAGGGCCGGGGCTGCAGGCCGGTGTTACAATGCCCAGGTTTTACATGGGTTTTGGGGATCCCAATTCAGGCCCTCACGCTTGTGCAGCAGACACTTAACTCACTGAACTATCTTCTCAGCCTGTGTGTGCATGTGTGTGTGCGTGTGTGTGTGTGTGTGTGTGTGCGCGCTCATGTGTGAATAGCTTTGAAACAAACTATACAGAATTTTATTTATTTTTATCTAGCAGACAAACATCTATTTCCACTTGGCGATTGGAAAATATTTCTCGGAACAAAAGAAAATGTGTGGAGAAAGAATGAAGAAAGCTGGGCACAGCAGTGTAGTGTGTGTTCATGGTCCTAGCACTGGGAGGGTCTGGGTGGGCAGACCGCTTGAGTCAGGGAGGTCAAGATCAGCATGGACAACGCTTTCACAATGTACATGAGATGGCTCAGTGACAAGAACCTTGTCACTAAGCCTGATGACCTGAGTTTGGTCCCTGAGACCCACATGGCGGATGGAGAGAACTGACCGTAGCAAGTTGTACTCTGACCTTCATACAGACACAGTGAAACACACAAGCATTTACACACACACACACACACTCATGCACACACACAACACACTAAATAAATAGATGTAAACAAAACAAAAACAAAAATAAGAAAATTCCAAAGAGTAAAGAAACCACTGTTTTGTTTTGTTTTGTTTTGTTTGGGGGCAGAGAAAGCGTGATGTGGTTGTGTATCCTGCATTTGGGGAAATTGCAGGGCTCAACACAGCCCAGGTGCAATGGGTGAGCCTTGCCTTGAGGGAAATACCTTCCTGATCATGGCGTCTCCTCTACCGAGGAAGTATTAAAAAACCCACCATTTTTAAGAACGAGAACCTAGATTGAAATGCATATCTTATCAACAGGAGCAGTTAAACGTCTCCGGTGTGGTGCACACTCAGGTGTTGGGTGCCTATTGACAGACACCTTTATCCACTGAGCCACCTTGCTGGACCAACTCTTGGCTATTCCTTTAAAAAAGAGATTTATTTATTTTACTTTATGCTTGTGGGTGTTTTTTCTGCATGCAGGTCTGTGCATCATGTGTGTTCAGTGCCAGTGGGGTCATAAGGGGTTGTCGGATCCCCTGGGACCGGAGTTATGGACAATTTTGAGCCTCCATGTGGGGATTCTGGAAACCAGTCTTGCAGCTGTGGGTTCCATCAGAGTGGCCTGGTACTAAACCCTGATCTATCTACCTAGCTTGTTTTTCATAACATTTGACCTCTCCCAGAGGGAAATGAGTGTCAATCGGCACCTTTTGGGCGGTGACCTTAATGGTTTGGGCCAGGAAACAGGCTTGCGAGGAAGAGCAGGCTATGCTGTCCCAGAGGAAGGCTAAATAGGGCTGGGTGCTTGCCGAGCCTACGCCCTCTCTGAGTTGCTCACCGCCTTTGCCTCTTACTTCTCTATTTTTACCCCTCCTGGCTTTGTTGGCTTCCTTAATATCTGTTTGTGGTGCCTGTAACCCCAGAGCTCACAGTCTTCCAGGGTCATGGTCCTTACAGTCATGGCTTTTAAATTTCTTCTCGTAACAGGTATGTCTGGGTCTTGGGGGAGCCTCAGGGTAGGGAGGAGGGGCTAGGGGTCTTCAGGGTGGGGAGGAGGGACTGGGGGTCTTCAGGGTGGGGAGGAGGAGCTGGGGGGTCTTCAGGGTGAAGAGGAGGAGTTGGGAGTCTTTAGGGTGTGGAGGAGGGGATGGGGGTCTTCAGGGTGTGGAGGAGGGGATAGGGGGTCTTCAGGGTGTGGAGGAGGAGTTGGGGGTCTTTAGGGTGGGGAGGAGGGGCTGGGGGTCTTCAGGGTGGGGAGGAGGTGATAGGGGTCTTCAGGGTGGGGAGGAGGAGCTGGGGGTCTTCAGGGTGAGGAGGAGGAGTTGGGGGTCTTTAGGGTGGGGAGGAGGGGCTGGGGGTCTTCAGGGTGAGGAGGAGGAGTTGGGGGTCTTCAGGGTGGGAGGAGGGGCTGGAGGTCTTCAGGGTGGGGAGGAGGGGCTGGGGGGGTCTCCTGAATGGGAGGAGGGGATCTTTTGGATTCACGAGTGGAGAGAAAGGGCTCAGAATAGGAAGGAGTAGGTGGGGAAAGGCAAAGGACTTTAGGGAATGTGGATTCTGGGGATTGAACTCAGGTGTTTATCTGCTGAGCCATCTTGCTGGACCAACTCTTGGCTTTTTCTTTTCAAAAGAGATTTACTTATTTTATTTTATGTGTGTGGATTTTTTTTTCTGGGTTCTTTGAGACAGGGTTTCTCTGTGTGACAGCCCTAGCTGTCCTAGAACTCATTTCATAGACCAGGCTGGCCTTGAATTCACAGAGATCCGCCTGCCTCTGCCTCCAAATGCTGGGAAAACACACACCACCTGGCGTGAGTGTGTGTTTTCTGTACACCGTGTGTGCAGTGCCCAATGGATGTCAGAAATGAGCATCAGCAGGGGAGGGAGGGCAGAGCATAGGAAGGAGTCAGGTGGGGGAGAGGCAACGTGCTTTAGGGAAGGATCCATGATTCAAGGAGAAAGAGTGGAGGTGGCCAAGAGGGCTGGTCAGGGAAGCTTGGGTGAAGGACTAAATCCATCCTCCCTGCAAGGCGGTTTGTCATAGGCGAGGTTGCTGAGGCCCAGAGAGAGGAAGGGACCGGAGCACAGCGGGTGTGGTCTCTACTTCCCGAGTATGTCCTCCTGGATTCCACTCACCTTGTCTACTTAGCCTTAAGTTCTAGTTAACAAGGACCTTGTGCGAATGTTCCCTGAACGATTGCTGAATCAAAAAGCAGCTGAGTTCTTCTCCTTTTGTGTCTGCTTTGTCGGGGGAGAGCCAAGAAGGGAAGGAACTACTTGAGGATTGCTGAGGAAGGAAATTTCTATCTGAGGCCTTTGATTGTTGTGTAAATCGCTGTGGTTGTGACAGTGCAGGAAGAGGCACTGTGGGCTTAGAGAGGGGCTGGTTTGCCCCAGGATGGGCTCCTATAGACCCTTGAGCTGTGAGTCAGCACATTTGGCCTGTGGGTTAAGTGTAGCTATTACCTGTTTTGAAGATGATCATTTATCATCCACTGGTGACAGAGGACACTAACTTTATTCTTCAAGAGTCCCGTTTATCTCATGAGTCACCCTGTATCACAAAAATTGTGATAGCTGATTACAGTCTGAATTTCCTTGGTGAAAAGTTGGTGGGAATGAGGTCCGGGACTTGCCTAGCATGTATGAAGACCTAGATTTGATCCCTAACACCAAGGAGGCTGCATGGGGAGGGTGCAAACTTGTAATTCTAGCAGTGGAAGGCAGAGGCAGGAGTATCAGGGGATCTTCAGTTGCACGGGGAGTTCAGGGCCAGCCTAGGCTGTGTGAGCCCTGTCCTGACAAGCTTTTCTTCCATTGTCTTACCATGTAGTCCTGACTGGTCTGGAACTCATTATTGAGACTAGGCTGGGCTCGAACTTGTGGCACTGCTTTTGCCTCTGCCTCCCCAGTGCTGGGTTCTGCTTAAAGAGAACGCACCGCGGTGTGTGACAGCCCAGTCCTGCACCCCAACGTTTGGGAGGTAGAGTTGAGGCAGGAGGATCCGGAGGCCTAGGTCATCCACAGTGTACAACATTGTAGTGTTCTAAGCCGGGGAATATACAACACCGTGGTCTCAGAACCCCAAAAGACAAGTCCCTGCCGGGTGGACCCCAGATCCCAACTGTCAGAGTTTCGGTGGATGCGGTCAGGGAAGGTCCCTGTGGACAGGGGCGCTGTGCTCTTAGCCGTGTTGGTTCCTGTACTTTGACTCTCCATTGTCACCTTCCAGCCTTAGCCTTATGTCATGGATTCAATCTGGACACTGAAAACCCCATGACCTTCCAAGAGAAGGCAAGAGGCTTCGGGCAGAGTGTGGTCCAGCTCAGTGACTCCAGGTAAATGCCTCAGGGGAAGCTCCCCGTCTCAGTGCTTCTCTAAAAGCTAGGGGATAAAGGTTCCTGATTGAGGTTTCTTCCTTTCCCTCTTTTCCTCTAGTCCCCTCCCTTCTTCTCTTTCCCCTCCCCTCTCTTTCTTTTCTTGGCTAGGGGTAGAATCCAAGGCTTGCTGATGCCCCTACCGCTGAGCTACATCCCCCTGCCCTCTTGACTGATTTTTCCATTTTTCTTTTTTGACTCTGTAGTGAGGTTTTAGGGTTCCAGACTCATGAGATCCCAGGAAGCCGAGAGCAATAAGTGTTCTCTCCCTGTACCTCCTTCCTAGGAGGGATCCTGACAACCGACTGACTGCTCGTGGTTCTTCAGGAGACATTTTTGTCTTTCTATCCCCTACCTGCTGCCCCCCTCCCCACCCTCAATTGGTAGCATGAGTTACGTTCAAGTTATGTTCCACTTGAACATAATACAACAATAACATATGGTTATTACTGTAAATACATCTAAGACATTTATGTGTGTGTATGTGTGCGTGTGCACATGTGTGTATATATACATGCCACAGCATGCTCGTGCAAAGTCAGAATTGCTTGCGGGGTTGGTTTCTCCATGTGGGCCCTAGGGATGAGCTTAGCTCACAGGGTTCACAGCAAGGGCCTCTACCCACCGAATCATCTCTTGGCTATGAAAATTAACCTTATCGAACACAATCCTGCTCACTTGTTACTTACAATAGAGAGAAGTGATAAGGGGAAATAGCCCACAGAGCCTAAGACGTTTACCTTTAGAGAAACATTTGCTGGATTCATTCTGGAGAGAGTCTTTCCGGAGTGAGAGAGGGTTGGTGCCTGCTGTTGTGGAGCTGTGGGTTCGTGTGAGCAACAGGGCTGCCGTGCCCAGACAACGGCTTTCCACTGCCTCTGACCCTCACGTTTTTCCACTTCCTGTGCTGTAATGATGACCTCCGGGCCTTGAGAGGAAGTATGTGGTATAGATGTCCCGTTTGGAGCTGAGCACCCCCGGTCTCTTATTCTCTATGTATGGACCGGTTGTGAGTCTTCGTATCAATTAATCAATCATTCAATCAATCAATGTAAAAGGAAGCTTCTCTGATGAGGATTGAGAGATGCACTAATCTCTGGGTATAATGTTAAGTCCTTAGAAAGAAGTTTAATTTTGTGTCTACCTAGTAGACTAATAGGAGTAGATTCTCCCCTATGACCTATCTACTACCTACAGGAACCTGGACCCAGTTACCAGTACTAGGCATGAATTTTGTCTTGTGGAACAGACCTTTAATGCAAGCAGAAAGAGGTGGTTACTCCCTGTCTTAGGTTTCTATTGCTCTGATAAAACACCATGGCCTAAAGCAACTTGGGAAGGAAAGGGTTTATATGGCTCACAAACCCTGGGTCACAGTCTATGAGGGAGGCTGAGGCAGGAGTCTGGAGACAGGAACTCAGAGGGAGGAACTGAAGCAGAAGCCCTGGGGAAACATCGCTTATTGACTTGCTCAGCCTGCTTTCCTGTGCAGCCCAGAACCACCTGCCCAGGGGAGGCACTGCTCACAGAACTCACGTCAGCCACTAGTCAAGAAAATGCCCTTATGGGCCCCTTTGATGGAAGCAACTCCTTAATTGAGATTTGCCCCTTCCCACATATGTCTAGGTTGACGAAGTTGACAAAAAGTACCAAGCATGTTCCCATAATATTCATGTCACGAGTACACCAGTGGGCACTTAGATATCTTGCCAGACCAGTTCTTATTGTAGCCCAAAGATTCACAGCTATGTAAAGTTTTTGGTTCCTGTTCTCCTCTGATAATACGCATGGAGCTTTCCAGCATCATAGAAACCAGCCGGTAGGGATGAAGTTTCCAGCTTGGTGCCGCTTGGTTTCTCCATATTCTATGATTCAAGGATGCATTGTCTTAAGCAATCAGTTATTACCATCAAATTTTGGGGGGTAGCCAGGAACAACAGCAATAGCCTGTTACGTTTAGGGAAGAAGTTGAAGGGATCCCAGTGACCAACAACTCGAGAAGAGGCCCTTTGTATCTGGGCTTGGTATTTTGTAGCTCACGGTATCTGGGAGAGGAACTTGCCCCCTCATTCTAGGGTAACTGCATATAAATTATGTGTGTGTATGTGCATGCGTGTGCACGGGTGTGCATGTATGTGTATATGCCCAGACATGGTATAGCTGGATCTTGTGGTAGAGCTATTTTGATCTTTCTGAGGAATCTCCGCACTAATTTCCATAGTGACTGCAACATCTGGCTCCCCCACCAACAGTGGTTTCTTCATGTCAGCATTTACTGTAATTCTTAAAAAATCTTAGTCATGACGAGGGCAGGATGAAATATCAAAGCAGTTTTAATTTGCATTTCCCTGATAGATAAGGATGAAGAACATTAAAAATTATTTTTTCAAGAAAAAATTTTATTTGTTTTTATTTTAACTGAGAGTTTGCGTGTACATCAGTGCACCACGTGAATGCAGTTCCTGTGGAGGCCAGAAGAGGGCAGCAGATCACCTGGAACTGGAGTCACAAATGCTACCCCGGGCTTTTTATTTGATAGCTCATGTTGTCCGGGAGAGGAATTGCCTCCCTCGTTGTAGGATAATTCCTTATAAATTTCATATGTATATTACATTTCTATCACTCCACCCCTTTCCATTCTCCATGTGCTCTTTCTTTAAATCCATTTTAAAAAATTCTCTCAAGAGATTTGCCCCATTCTTAGAGAGGGCCTTCCTGTTCTGGGGCTTACATTTTTGTCATTGCTATTTTTTTTACCTGTTCGTGGGCGTTCAGGAAGCTCACTCCCCTATGGAAGGCAGGACTGCTTCTGTACATTCAGAGTGTTCTTTTCTACCCCCGTTTCTGCAGAGTGGCTGTTGCAGCTCCCCAGGAGGCAAAGGACGTTAACCAAACAGGTGGCCTTTACCAGTGTGACTACAGCACCAGCAGGTGTGAGCCCATTTCCCTGAAAGGTGAGTCTCCCCGCTCGCCCTCTGGCTCCTGGTGGGCTCTACCTGTGAACACACCTGCATTCTGTGCATCTCTGGCGGAGCGGAGAGCACCTGGCTTCCTAGCCTCTCTCGTCTATGGACCCTGCAGGCAACCCCACTTGCTCCTTCTTCATAGTCTAACCCGTATCCCCCAGGCTGAATTGACTCTGCAGCTCTTTTGCTAAAATAATCAATATTTAAGTATTTTGTATGCATGTGGTGCATGTACCCTGTGTGCCACCCGTGAAGGCCACAGTCAACATCAGGTGTTCTTCTTGGTTGGACTCTGGCTTGTTTGTTTTGAGTCAAGAATTCATTGGTTTGCTTAGGTTGTCTAGGGCAGTGGATTTCTCTTCTTTTTTTTTTAAAAAAATTTTTATGTTATGTGTATGAGTATTTGCCACCATGCATTGTACCATATGCATATCTGGTACCTGGGGAGGTCACAAGAGAGTGTCAGCGTCCCTGGAACCAGGTTACAGACCATTGTGAGCTGCTGCGTAGGTGCTGGGAACTGAGCCCAGGTCTTAGAAGAGCAGACCGTGCTCTTAACTGCTGAGTCCTCTGGTCCACGAGTTTCGAGGACGCTTCTGCCTCTGCCCCTCTAGCACTGGGGTTACGGGTGAGCGTAACCTTGTCGACTTTATTACATGGGTGCTGGGGACCCAAACTCAGGGCCTCAAGCTTTCATGGCAGTGACTTTACGGACTGAGTCATCTCTCCTGTTCCTAGATAGACATAGTAGTATATGTTATACCGCGTGAGAGAATTAGCTCCCTTTCCCAGCCCCTCTCCCCTTTTCCCCCCTCCTCCCCTACTCCCACCTCCCTGCAAGGTCTCTTGTACCCAAACTGGCCTTAAATTTGCGATGTAGCTGTTGATGACCTTAAACTTCTGCTCCTCCTGCTTCACCCTTGAGTGTGGCAACACACGTGGTCTTATGCCCCGTGCGTGCTAGGCCACGCAGTACCACAGGGCCACACCCCCTTGCCTGAAATTGGGTTTCATTACCACAGTTTCTTTTTTATCTTTTTATCCTATATTTTAATTTTCAAAGATTTGTTTATTTATTTATCATGTATATTGTGTTCTGCCTGCATGTATGCCTGCATCCCAGAAGAGGGCACAATATCTCACTACAGATGGTTGTGAACCACCTGTGGTTGCTGGGGATTGAATTCAGGGCTCAGCCAGTGCTCTTCACCTCAGAGCCATCTCTCCAGCCCTTATTTCTTATTTTTGAGACCAGGCTTCGCTGTGTAGCCCTGGCTGGCCTGGCTGGCCTGGAACTTACTATGTAGACCAGGTTGGCCTCAAATGTACAGAGATCTTCCTGTCCACTGCCTCCTCATTACTGGGCTTAAAGTTGCCTGGCTGACATTTTCATAAATGTGTATAATATATTTCAATCTTCCTGCCGGCTTTACCCCCTGCCTCTTCCTGCTGCCTATACTCCCAGGAGTGCCCCCCACTTTAAATCTTATCTTACTTAATTCTATCCACTTCTAGGTAAATGACATGATTTCATTCTTTGCGACTGGATAGCCTCCATTGTGGAGAGGGCATTTTCTTTATCCAGTCATCTACTGACCGGCTTCTGAACTCGGCTATTCTAAGACCGTGAATGTGGTGTGTACACTGCCATGCCCCTGCCTCACTGCTTCACTGTAGCAAGCTTTTTTGTCGGCCACCAGTTCACAAATAATGACAGGGAAACTTATTACTTATGAAAGCTTGGCCTTTAGCTTAGACTTATCTCAACTAGCTCTTAACTTAAACCAACCCATTTATATTAATCTTGTTACCTCTCTTCCGTCTTGTACCTTCTGCTCCTTTTCCGGGTCTCTGGCAACTCCACTTTCTTTTTCCCAGAGCTCTCTCTGCCCAGAAGTCCCGCCTATACCTCCTGCCTAGCTATTGGCCATTCAGCTTTGAATTACACCAATCACAGCAATGTATCATTACAGTGTGGAAATATCCCTCAACATTTCACAACTGCTCTTATCCCTGAGGACGACCTTGTGTGTGTCTCTCTTCCCAGTGCCCCCAGAGGCTGTGAACATGTCCTTGGGTTTGTCCCTGGCTACCTCTACAGACCCCTCCCAGCTGCTGGTGAGTTGCCCTGGATAGGAAGGGAGGAGTGGGAGACCCAGGGATGCTGGGGTGCAGGTCCTGTGGAGGGTGGAGGTGCTGCCATGGCAGGACAGGAGGCAGGGGCAGCCCCTTTACTAGCTCTTTGCCCCTCAGGCCTGTGGCCCCACTGTGCAACAAACGTGCAAGGAGAACACCTATGTGAAAGGGCTGTGCTTCCTGTTCAGCTCCAACCTGATGCAGCCACCCCAGCAGTTCCCAGAGGCTCTCAGAGGTATGTCATTTAGGGCAGAGACTTGAGGATGGGAGGCAGGGTTGAGAATGGTTTTCGGGCTGCTTTAGAATCAACATCTCCTTACCTCGGCCATATCCTAGTTCTTTGAAGGAAGCTTAAAAACAAACCCAGCTCGGCTAGGTGTCGTGACCTGTACCTGTAACCCTATCATGGGAGAAGAAGTGAGGATCAGATGTTCAAGGTCATCTTTAGCTACATAGTGAGTTTGAGGCAAGCCTGGCCTACGTGAGACTCTGTCTCAACTGGCAAAACTAACAGTGCTTCCCACACCGAAGAAGAAGGAGGCCGTCTTAGTCGGTGCTCTGCTGCTGTGAGAGATACCAGGACCAAGGCAACTTATGAAGAAAGTGCTTAATTGGGGGCTGGCTCACAGTTACAGAGGGTCAGTCCACTGTCATCATGACAGGGTACATGGCGGCATGCAGGCAGACACGGTGCTGGAGAAGTTGCTGAGAGCTACATCCTGGTCCTAGCTGAGAGGAAGACTCTGGGCTTGTCATGGGCTCTGGAGATCTCAAAGCCCACCCCTAGTGACACACTTCCTCCAACAAGGCCACACCTCCTACTCCTTCAAACAGTGCCATGCCCTGGAGATCAACCATTCAACTTCGTGAGCCTCTGGGGGCCATTCTCATTCAAACCAACATAGGGACTATTCAAGTGTATTATTGTCAGAGGATGGGGATAGTATCATTGTTTTGGCTGATTGATCAATTACACTCCCTTTTCTGCAAACCTTGGTACTCTGTGAAATACAATCCATTTTACTGGAAAGACTTTCTACTGAGGTTTTTGTTTTGAAGTTTTTATTTCATCATCATTTGTTTGTTTTTATTTAATATTTCTTTTTTGAATTCTTTTTCCATTTCCAAAATTTAACTTTCTTATTTCATTCAGCTATTTGTGCTCTCTTTGAAATCATTCAGGCATCTATTCACGTTGTCTTTGAAATCCACAGACATATTTGTGACCATTTTTCAAATTCTCTGTTTATAATTTCATCAAAGTGACTCTCATCAGAGGCCATCACTGTTTAGTGTACCAGGCTTTTTCTTTTGGGCCACCAGCCAGCTCCCAAATCATGATATGGGGACTTCTTATTAGTTACGAATGCTCAGTCTTATCTCATGCTTGTCCCACGAGCTCATGTAACTTAACCTGTTTCTCTTCATCTATGTTTGGCCACGGGGATTTTCACCTTTCTTTCCTTCTATAGATCTTACTTTCACTGCTTCTCGTGTCTGATTAGCTGACAGCGGCCTCGCTTCTGGCCCTGGGCGTGTCCCTCTCTTTCTTCCTCTTTCTCTCTTGAGCCTAGATTTCTTCTCCTAATGTATGGTAGTGAGCTGGGTGAGCTAGGTGCTGGATGCCATGGTGTCACATGGCTCTGACTTCCGGTGTCTGGGTCTGCACCGTGTGGAGGGGCCATTATTTCACAGATGGCAGGAGCAGGATTTCATGCAGCCTTTGACCTTGGGAGTTGGAGCCTGTGTGGTTTGTGCAGTCAGACTGTCTTAGTGAGGGTTTCTATTGCTGCAAATAGACATCATGACCACAGCGACTCTTATAAAAAACATTTAATTGGGGCTGGCTTACAGTTTCAGAGGTCGAGTCCTTTATCATTATCATGGTGGGACATGGCAGCATGCCGGCAGACACGGTGCTGGAGAAGGAGTTGACAGTTGTACATTTGATCCGCAGGCAGCAGAAGCTACTGTTTGCCACACTGGGCAGTAGCTTGAGCATAGGGAACCTCCAAGCCCATCCCCACAGTGACACACTTTCTCCATCAAGGCCAGGCTCACTCCAACAAAGCCACACCTCCTAATGGTGCCACTCCCTGTGGATCAAGTATTCAACACATGAGTCTATGGGTCTATGGGTGCATACCTATTCAGACCACCATACAGGGTGTCGTGGTAGGAACAAGATTTCATGTGCCCTGTAGCAGGCTTTCTTTTGAGCCACCAACTAGCTCCCAAATCACGACACAGAGACTTGTTATTAGTTAGGAATGCTCGGCCTTATCTTAGCTCTTGTTTTAATCTGTTTTTCTTCATTTATGGTTTGCTTCAGAGTTTTTTTTAACCTTTTTTTCCTTCAGTATGTCTTACTTTCCTGTT